>NC_051154.1:321507568-321829812 GCF_013339745.2 Dermacentor silvarum | reverse complement strand
CCCCTACAGATAGAAAAGAGCGTTAACTTTTGTGAAATTGTTAAGATAAAACCAGTAGCTATGCTAACACTTCGGGCAGGTTACTTGTACTCGTTCCCAACAGTTCAATGAAAGGGAGGCGCGTTTGGTCATATTTCTGACTGATGAAATCCGGTAGGAGAAAATTGCTCATCAATGAAGAAACATCATCACAGTTCTACATCAATTACAAATTTTAAAATGCAGTCCCTTAAAAAAGAAGACAACAGCAGACTTGAGGCACTTAGGTTAATGGTAATTACGGTAATTACTTGGCTCTCACGATTCAAAACTGCAGCAACACGGTTAAACAAAATGAACATGGTATGCATACTTGAGGCCATACAGTGACCTATTTTAGGTGTGAAATTGAGTAATATAATAATACTTGTGGCTTGCCAGAAGAGCAAGCATATTTGCCGTTGTATTTAGCGATGGAGTTGAGTGCTAACATTTCAAGCACGTCATCTAATTCCCCCCTTTCTTTTCCCCCAAAAAAGAACAATAGAAAATGCGAACAAGTCTCTTACCAAAATCACTGTCCGCCTCCTTAGATGCGCTGGCGTTGACATTCAAGGCAGCTGACTGGCGGATGTCGGGCACGCGATTTTTGGTCGAGCGACCCTCGCAGCAGCGCACGCAAGCCTGCCCTTGCCTACGCGGTGGCTCCTCACCGCTGATCGCGGCGGGCGGTAGCCCCACTCGCGAGCCAGGTCTGCTACCCGGTCTAGCAGCCTGTCCACTGCCTCATATTATTGCGATAGCAATTATATGGACACTCCAAAGCAGATTTCTGCCGTCGGCGTCGCCGTCGGCGTCGCCGTTGCCGTGAGGTTCCGTATGACGTCAGTGGAGATGAAATCGTCGCCGCGCGCCGAACGCTGTATGTGCGAGTGAAAGGGCGCGAGGGACGCACGCTTTCACGGGGAGTGAACGCACGGCGAAGAAAAAAACGCGCGTTCTGCGCCGTGCTCCCTTAAGGGCTGCAGAAGTAGGCGTCTCTTTCCTCCTTTACAATCACCATATATGTAGAACAAACGCGCCTTCTTCCGACGCGCGGAAAGACCGTGGCGGGGAGGGGGGCGGGAGGGGGAGGGAAGGGAGGCGACGTTTAGCTGCTGCATCAAGTGCCTATTTATATCAGAGGCTCCGGCAACAGTCACCAACGCCGTACGCATTTTGTGCGAACGCGGGCAAAACGCCGACGGCGTCGACAATTAACAGCTCTGCGTGTTGCCGGTGCTGCTGCATGTCCAAGGTTATACACCTGATAAAGCTACTATCATTACTCCGTATAGCTCTCTACAAATTTGCTATCGCAATTGATGTTTCGCCTTTCAGGTGAAACTGCGACAACTTTTCTTCCTCCGTTCCCGATCTAGTAAAGCAAACAGGCACACTTAGAAAATTTGGCCGACACGTATAGCTTAGAATATCGACGTGTAATAAACTTCCGGAACACTTACTTTCTCCTGTTTGCTGTGTCCTGGCGTAAAAATTGCGCCAGGAGGAGGTCTAACCTCTCCTTAATGCTCCGCACGTTGCGCACTACTTGAGTGAGGTCGCCGAGTTTCTCATCGACCTTCACCTACATCGCGGCATCGTCAAAGGGTTTAGGGAAATAACTTCCTCTAAAATAATTACATCCTCGAATTGTATATATCGCCTGCGCGAGTGCATCACGGGCGGGGCAGCCATTTTGTCGTTTATATTCTGCTTTTCTTGGCTTGTCTTGGCCTGTTCGGCCGTCGGGGTAGACGCGGTAAGGCTGGCCACCTGGCCGGAGCGGACGTATGGTAGCGGACGCGCACGGGGCGGATCGGGCAATCCGGTATCCGGTAAACGCGCGGAAAGGCACGAGCATGCGCAGTTCACACACGGCAAAACGCCCCAACGCTAATGGGCAGCTTACCGGACAAGCTAAATTTCCCCATTATGAAGAACGCCGGCAGCGGGGGCGAACGGTTCGTACAACCATGCGATTCACCGCGACTTCGAAAATTTGATTCGTCATGATCATCTGCATATTTTATGTCCACTACAGGACGGCCTCTGTCAGTGACCTCCAATTACTCTTGTCTCTTAACTTAGGCTGTGCAATCTGCAACACTTGGGGCACGGAAAAACAGCCTAAGAAGGAAGACAGCGCGCATGAAGTTAGCAGCCATGCCTGCTCGCCCTTGATCATTGCACCCCGCAATGATTACCAACAACTGGATACGGAACGTGGGCTGCGTAAGCGTCAACTGCGCACCGTCATTCGCAGCTGCGGCAGGGCTAGATGAGAAGACGCGTGCTCTCCTCCCTATGCGCGCATTTGATCACGTGACCTCCAACTAACCCGTATATTGAACGCGTGGGAAGATAATGTCCATCCACTAGCCATCCTTTTCGGCTCAGTGTATCGCGCGAAAGGCCGTGGGGGGACGGGAGGGGAGGCGACGTTTAGCTGCGGCATCAAATGTTTCCTGAAGGAATGTGCCGCCGCATAAACCTCCTCAAAGATTATGGGGGCGTTCAGTTCTGGTTGGTCCTGTCCTTCGTAAACGGGCTTGGTCGATTGCCCGGTCGGGGCCGTTCCTACATATATCTGTTAAATTTTATTGCGATAGCAATTATATGGCCACTCAAAGAGGATTTCTGCCATCGGCATCGCCGTCGTCGTCACCGTCGCCGTGAGGTTCTGTATGACGTCAACGGCGGTGAAATCATCGCCGGGCGCCGGACGCTGTATGTGCGAGTGAAAGGTCGCGAGGGACGCGCGCTTTCACGGGGAGCGAACGTACGGCGGAGAGCAAACGCCGTTCTGCACCGTGCTTCCTGAAGGGCTGCAGAATTAAGCGTCCCTTTCCTCCTTAAAGAGACTGACAACCGATATTTATGGACCCAGTTTTTATGGCGCAAGGAAAAGCTAACCCTCGGTAGTGTTTACATCTGCAGTGGTTACTTCAAAAAGTGCGTGGGTATTTTGTAAGCAGAATTTTGCGATCTGAGCAGCCTCTTTTTTCGATCTGAGCAGTCCCTCCTCCAACAACGCTGAGAAGTGATAGCGATGCCGATAGCCTGCCTCGCAAATTGTGAAAGCCGCCCATCGTCCTGCTTTCACTGGAGGAAGTGCTACTGTAGTTAACAACCTATATTGTCAATTTCGAGCCACTTTTAAAGGTAAATAGACTGGTACAATAAGTTAGCGTTGCTGTACAGACCTTTCTTACAGCTGCACCGCGTTTTTTCCGAAGTACACGCCTACGTCACGGCTGGCTGGCCCCCGTCGTCGTTATTCAGTCGATAGACGAGCCAAGGCATGTCATCGAAAACGAAGGCGAAGGCAGCGCCACTTTTCTACTCACTACAAATGAAGGCTTATATGCACATTGTAAGTTAGAAAAAACTTATAATAGAAAGAATGTTACTGCATTTCCATATAAATAAAAAGACAAGGAACAGCATACACTGGTAGAAGGTCACGTGGTAGACCTCTTTAATAGGTTCATGTTTTCGCCACATGGGGCGCCAAAGGTAATTTTTCGCGACTTTTAGTGAAGAATTAAGAATATTGCTACATGCATATTACGTGTTTCTTCTGGACGATGCGCGCGGGCGCCTAGACGAAGAAGACGAACTGCTCTGGGCTCTCGAGCTATCGGCTGATCTGGCCAGCGCTGCAGCGATCTTTTGTAAATATACTTGTAAATAGTCTCCTGTACTTAATTCTTCGTTCGCGTAACATTTTGGTGCAGCGTGCCGTTCCCCGTCCTCACCACGGAGCTCCGCAGCGGCCGCACCGTCCAGCTTTCCGCCATGGCTCCCTGTGATGACAACTCGTCTGCTGCTACTACTGCAACTGCAACCACAACGTACGTCACGGTTGCCACTCCCCGCGATCTTGGCATATTCTCCGGCCAAGATAATGTTGACGTTGATGACTGGCTACGCATGTAAGAGCTTGTTAGCCGCAACAACCACTGGGACCCTACCATAATGCTAGCTAATGTCCTCTTCTACTTGGGCGGAACACCTCGTGTCTGGTTCCGGACACACGAGGAGGAGATCTCTAGCTGGGACGCTTTCAAGGAGAAGCTCCGCGACCTCTTTGGAAATCCGACCGGTCGGCAGCAGGCTGCAAGAAAAGAGCTTGCTACACGAGTACAGTCTTCCACTGAATCGTATGTCTCGTACATACAAGACGTGCTAGCTCTTTGCCGGAAAGTCGACGAGAACATGGTCGAAATTGACAAGGTTGGCCACGTTCTCAAGGGGATCGCGGACGACGCATTCAACTTGTTGATCTTCAACAATGCGTCTACCATCGACGTCATTGTCAAGGAATGCCGCCGCTTTGAGCCACGTTTAATGAGAAATCCACGTTTAATGAGAAAACAGGGCCCGTTCTACCCTATACGATAGACGATCTTTCCATCCGCGGGGTTATCTCATTTTATGTCCTGAGCGGTTGTCTGTCCCTTTAACAATGACCATATATAGAGAGAGCAAACGCGACGCCTTCCGTCACGCGAACGGCCGTGGGGGGACGGGAGGGAGGGGAGGCGACGTTTAGCTGCGGCACCAAATGCGTATTTATATAAAAACTTTGCGGGGCGAGAAGGTGGTAAAGACTTCCGACGCTGCTTTCCGTTCTGATCTCGTCGAAAACCTCCGCGCCACCCCCAGAGGCCCTGGCAACAGTCACCAACGCCCCGCGCGTTCGGTGCGAACGCGGGCAAAACGGCGACAGAGTCGACAACAGTTCTGCGCGTTGCTGGTGCTGCTGCATGTCCAAGTTTATACATCTGATAAAACTACTATCCTTACTCCGTATAGCTCTCTACTAAGTTGCTATCGCAATTGATGCTTCGCCTTTCGGGTTAAACTGTGACATTTTTTTGTGAAGCTGACATGCACGCATTTATTAATGTTCAAACTCATTCTGTTTAAACTACACCACATTTTCATACGATGGAGATCTTCCCGCAGCTATACGCAATCCGCCCCACTGACCACATTACAATACAGTGCACAATCATCAGCGAACAGACGTACAGTTGACTTGATTTAATTAGAGATATCATTAATAAAAATAAGGAACATCAGAGGTCCGAGTACGGAATCCTGTGGAACCCCAGATGTTACATCAACACACGGAGAACATTTACCCTTCAAAACAACTTGCTGTTTCCGTGATGTTAAATAGTCCATTATCAATTTTTAACAGTTATCAATACTAATGTACACAAATTTCTCTATTAACTGATGCGAGACAGTGTCGAAAGCCTTCTAAAAATTAAAAAATAAACAATCAATCTGCCCTCTACAATCGCGACTGGAGGCTATATCATGGTAAAATTCGAGTAGCTGAGTTGTACAAGAAAAACCTTCTCGAAATCCATGCTGTTGAGTATTTAGAAATCCTATTGACGTAATGTGTTTAATTATGGCCGTATAAATAATGTGCTCGAAAGTCTTACAACACTGTGGGGAGAGAGATATAGGTCTATAATTACACACGTCTGCTTTGCTACATTTTTTTAATTGGTACTACGTACGCTAGCTTCCAGTTGTCAGGTAACTGGCCTCACTGAGAGACTTGTTGAAAATTACAAAAAGGTATTTAGCTACCTCTCGAGAGCAGTTTTCCAAAATTCTAGGAGATATACCATCCGCACCTGTAGCTTTACATTCTTCGATGTTGTCAAGGAGCTTTATTATACCTTCCATGAAAATCAATATGGGCTCCATTGCTGCGTATTTCTCTGACGATGGTTGAAGCGATATCGGAGGCTCCGCAGTGAATACAGATTTGGGGAAATCACTAAATACGTCAGTTTTTTCTACGTCATCGGTAATTATCCTACCGGTATCTTTTAAATCTGGAAGGCTAGAACACTCTGTACAACAAGGCAACTCTTAAAGAACTTCCAAAACTTCTCCTTGTTATTATTTGTGAAATCAGTGGCTAAAATTTGAAAATAACGGTCTTTACACCGCGCTAATTTAGTTTTATACAGTGCCGTCAGACCCCGCAGGGGCGTCTGCGCAAGCAGGCGTTTGGTGAGTTGCGCCACCACGTACCCCAGCACACGAGGGTTGGACCCTTCCGCGTCTAACCGTGCGCGGCTGAGCCATGTCCGGGGAAAAGGGGATCCTGGGGGTTGAGCCGATGCCGAGTGCTTGGACCTTTATGGCCCCTCGGCGGAGGCAACACACCTCTTTGGCCTCTGCTTCACGTAGACGGCACCCCCGGACTGACCCACCCGGGGGAAATCGGTAGTTGCCTTTTCCTGTCTCTCTCTCCAATCTTCGTCTTTTCCTCTCACTTTCAATCTCTCCTGTCTTCTTCTCTCTTCCATTTACTTCCAACATTCCTGGCAGCAAGGGTTAACCTTGTGTGTCATAACCACCCTTGGTTATACGTATTTGGTTATAGCGGGAACGTACAGCTGGCGTTTGTGGGGCTTGTGTCTACAGGTCCTACAGCATCCCCTCGTTGGGCTCCATGGTGGGTGGCTGGTGTTCCTGCCGAAAGATCATTATTTTTCATGGCTTTTTCTTTCCCCGCGTTACCCGATCGCCCCCTTAAGCGTGGGCGCACCGAAGACTTATTCAAGTTTTTTGGCCGCCAAACTGAAAACTTCCCTCGGTTCCACGTTGTCCACTGTGAAAAACCCGAAAAGACGGTGAGAATGATCTCACCTTTCCTAGTTTCAAAATGTCTAACGGAAACATTTGGCGCAGGCTACAAAGCATCTAAGATGGCTAGCGGCGATCTCCTATTGGAACTCCGCGATAAGAACCAACATGACAAGCTCCATAACCTAGCCTCATTTGGGGACATCCCAGTGACAATTACCCCGCACCGCACGATGAACACCACCCGTGGAGTGGTCTCCGATGACGACCTGATGCATCTGGAAGAAACTGAACTATTAGAAGGCTGGAGCGAGCAAAACGTAATCAATGTGAAGAGAATCATGCTACGGCGCGATGGAAAAGAGATGAAAACAAAGCATCTAATACTTACATTTGGTTCAAGTGTGCTTCCTGAAACTATTGAGGCAGGGTACGTGAAACTCCGGGTAAGACCATATGTTCCGAACCCTCTGCGATGTTTTAAGTGCCAGCGATTCGGCCACAGTTCGCAGAACTGCCGAGGTCGACAAACGTGTGCGAAATGTAGTGCCAATGAACACCTCGCTGAATCATGTGAAAACGCCCTCCACTGTGTGAACTGTGACGGGGACCACGCCGCGTACTCGCGGTCGTGCCCATCATGGAAAAAAGAAAAAGAAATTGTCGCAATCAAAGTAAAAGAAAACATCTCATTCAAGGAGGCACGAAGGCGGGTATTATCCCTGCCCAAGAACACTTTTGCCGAAGTGGTGCGTCAGGGAGCAGCGCCACAACGGCCTCCGGCGGCTGTCCGGCCCACACGCAGTGAGCCGCCAGCGACGCCATCCGCCCCCTCGGCGGCTGCAGCTAGCGCTGCTCCGCCAACTTACAAGAAGGGGCCATCGACCTCTGGGCTGGTGGCCTCCAGGGTCCCATCTCTTGAGGCGAGACCCTCAAGGCGAACACACCGCTCGCAAGAGCGGATGCCCAGCGCCTCAGGAGAGGCGATGGACACAACGTCCAGCCAAGCGGCGCATCCAGCGCCTATGTAGCGGCGGGGGTCTCTCGACCGCTCCAAAAAAGAGAAACTGCTTATTACGGGGCCTGAGACGGGCTCTGTAATCTAAGGTATTGCACACCTAAGCACACAGCACAAATCTTTCAATGGAACGTCAGGGGTCTACTTCACAATCTTGATGACGTTAAAGAACTCATTCGCAAATACAGTCCCAGGGTTTGCGTATGTTTGAGGTGTGTTCAGGAAACACACCTCAAACATACGCAAACAAATTTTCTTCCACAATATTCCATTTTTCGTAAAGATCGTGATGATGCAGTCGTCTCATCCGGCGGTACGGCTATTATAGTCGATAGAGGTGTTGCCTGTCGAGAGCTAAAACTTCGTACGCCCCTAGAGGCAGTTGCTGTGCAAGCGGTGTTGTTTAACAAGCTAATTACAATCAGCTCTGTATACATTCCTCCTAACTATCAACTCCACAAAACCGAATTTCAAAATTACATAGATGAACTTCCTGAGCCATACATTGTTGCCGGAGACCTAAATGCGCATAACACTCTATGGGGAGACTCCCGTTGCGATGGACGAGGTCGCTTAATAGAAAACTTCCTCTATTCATCTGGTGCATGCTTGCTCAATAAGAAGGAGCCGACGTACTATAGCGTTGCACACAACACCTACTCCTCAATTGACTTAAGCATAGTATCCAGTACTCTCCTGCCGTACCTCGAATGGCGCGTTATTAAGAATCCTTATGGAAGTGACCACTTTCCGATAGTTCTAAATTATACAACACAAAATGAATGCGCCCAATATCTTTCTCGATGGAAGGTTGACTCTGCCAACTGGGAACTATTCAAACAACTTACACATTTAGACAGGGACATTTCTGGTATCAATATCGACAATGATGTGGCTTACTTAATAAGTTTTATAATAAACGCTGCCACAAAATGCATCCAACAAACAAATGGACTGTCTAGTAAACGCCGCATTCCGTGGTGGAATGCCGAATGTCAAAAGGCAAGGAAAAAGCAAAACAAAGCTTGGGGGCTGCTACGTGACTGCCCAACAGCCGAAAATCTCATTAATTTTAAACAAGCAAAGTCGCAGGGAAGAAGAACACGTCGACGAGCTAGGAGAGATAGTTGGGAGAAGTATATATCCAGCATTAATTCGTACACTGATGAGAGAAAGGTCTGGAACCGAGTAAATAAACTTAAAGGCCGACAATCTCACCCTCTACCCCTAGTAAATACCCAAGGTGACAGCCTGGAAAATCAGGCAGACTTTCTAGGTGAGCACTTTGAAGAAATCTCGAGTGCATCAAACTACACACGCACTTTCCTGCGATTCAAAGAACACGCAGAGCGACAACACCTTGAACGCAAATGTGGAAGAAATGAAGCGTACAATCGCCCAATCAGTTTAGCTGAACTTCACGCATCTTTGAATTGTTTCAACAACTCGGCGCCAGGTAGTGATCGCATCATCTATGAAATGATCAAACACTTACACTCAGAAACACTAAATACACTTCTATCCCTTTTCAATGCTATATGGGCAGCTGGATACATTCCATCTGCTTGGAAAGAAGCTATTGTTATCCCCATACTTAAACAAGGCAAGGATTCCTCTCTAGCCAGTAGTTACAGACCAATAGCTCTAACAAGCTGTCTGTGCAAGCTCTTTGAAAAAATGATAAACAGACGCCTAATCTGTTTCCTGGAAAATCACAAAATTCTAGACCCCTTCCAGTGTGGTTTCCGAGAAGGTAGATCGACAACAGACCACCTCGTTCGCATCGAGGCCAACATCAGGGATGCCTTTATACATAAACAATTCCTTCTTTCAGTATTTCTTGACCTAGAGAAGGCATACGATACGACATGGCGTTTTGGTATCCTTCGGGACCTTTCTTCAATGGGTGTCCGTGGCAACATGTTGAACACAATCGAAAGCTATCTCTCTGACCGCACGTTTCGTGTAAGAGTGGGCAACAGTTTGTCTAGAACATTCACCCAAGAGACCGGTGTGCCACAGGGAGGCGTGCTTAGTTGCACGCTCTTCGTTGTAAAAATGAATTCACTTCACACAGTCATTCCACGCACCATGTTTTACTCTGTAAACTCAACGATGTGCAGATAGGTTTTAAATCCTGCAATCTTGCTATCTGTGAACGCCAGGTCCAGCTTGGCTTAAACAAGTTATGTAGATGGGCGGATGAAAATGGGTTTAAAGTGAACACGCAGAAAAGTACTTGCATGCTTTTCTCCAAGAAGAGAGGCGCAACGCCAACCCCTAGTATTTTTATTAATGGAGATGAACTTACTGTCAGCAGTGAACATAAATTCTTAGGAATCATCTTGGATTCAAAATTAACGTTTATACCCCACATCAAATACCTCAGGACGAAATGCATGAAAACAATGAACCTCCTTAAGCTTCTGTCCCACACCACATGGGGTAGCGACAGGAAGTGCCTATTGGACCTGTACAAAAGTCTTGTACGTACACGTTTAGACTATGGTGCCGTTGTGTACCACTCTGCCGCACCGTGCGCGTTGAAGATGCTAGATCCGATTCATCATTTAGGTATCCGCCTGGCCACAGGTGCTTTCAGGACAAGTCCTATACAAAGCCTATAGGCAGAATCAAACGAGTGGTCACTTACCTTGCAGAGGTCATACTCTAGCTTTGCATATTTTCTGAAGGTACACGCAAACCCTGAACATCCGTGTTACGCTACCATAAATGATATGACTTGCACCACACTATTCCGTAACCGACCCACAGCAAAGGAGCCCTTCTCACTGCGTGTGAGGAAGCTCAGTGATGAAATGGGTGTCCCACTTTTAGAACCTCGTCTAAAAGCCCCAGCAAAGCTCTTATCACCGTGGCAGTGGCAGCTCATTAAATGTGATACATCGTTTGTTCATGTTACAAAGCATGCTCCAGAGGCACACATCCGAATGCACTTCCTCGAACTGCAGCTAAAGTACTCATGCCCAGAATTTTATACTGACGCATCGAAGTCCCATGCTGGCGTGTCTTATGCAGCCGTTGGTGCGTGTTTCTCAGAATCTGACGTCTTGCACCAAGAAACAAGCATCTTTTCCGCGGAGGCTTACGCAGTACTGTCGGCTGTTAAATGCATCAGGAAAACCAATCTACCCAATGCCATCATATTCACTGACTCCTTGAGTGTAGTAAAGTCCTTAATGTCACTCCGCAAACACAATAACCCTGTACTCAACGAGCTTTACTCACTTCTGTGCACTGCGTACTTATCTAACCAGCTTATTGTGATCTGCTGGGTGCCAGGCCACAGATGCATCGAAGGGAACATGCTGGCATACCAGATGCCACATCTCTTACAGCGAACGCTAGCAACACTTTCATATCTGTACCTGTGACAGACTTGAAGCCTTTTCTGCGCAGAAAAATTAGGACGTACTGGCAGCAAATGTGGGACACTGAAACGTCGAATAAGCTGCATTTAATTAAACCTCAGTTGGGTAATTGGCGACCAACAACAAAAATACGGCGAGCTGAAGTAATTCTTTGTCGACTTAGGATAGGCCATACCTACGGGACCCACTCTTACTTGCTGTCTGGTGCTGAACCTCCCATCTGCGCTAAATGTGGAGAGACGCTGACCGTCCTACATGTCCTGATAGAGTGCCACGAATCAGAAGCTGAAAGGAAAAAGCACTTTCCTCTAGCTTACAAAGAGAACGTTCCTCTCATCCAGCAATGTTCCTTCATGTGGACTCATTTTTCAACAGCAAATCGCTTTTAAACTATTTACATGATGTTGATTCACTACAAGTTCTACGCCCGATAAATTCGTAGCATGACCTCTCAACAGAGGCTACTGCTGCGATACTACCATTTGTATGGCACGTGCCTCCAAAGCCTTGCACACAAGGTTGTTGATGAGGCAGCAGTGCCACTGGCACTTACAAATTTTAGAAAATCATCCTCTTAAAGCATGTTTTACGTCTCACAGGACACTTTAAAGCCATTGCCATAATTTTAATACATTTATGTTTTACGCACTGTACAGCGACTCTGCTTTTAGGCCCATATACAGCCGTGTTCAATCCTTTCCACTTCACTGTTCAATTAAATATTCATAATCATTTGCATGGCGCTCTTTGGACAGACCTGGCCCTTGCGCCACTAAACATCACATATCATCATCACAGTGCCGTCAGATTCCGTAATTTGTTTAGAGACAATAACATTTTTCTTTTGGAATGTTCTGAATACGCTCTCTTGCGTCGACGGATTCGTCGAATCGGGTCGCCATTGAACCATGGCTTTCCCTTTCGCTTTACTTTGTTACTTCGAACACTAGGGACGTAACTTTGGGTGAGTGAGAGTATACGATTCTTAAAGATCAACCATAGCTCATTAGTATTTAGGGAATCAGCTAAAAACTCCAACGATAAATAGTGGCCGTCCAACTGTTTTGTAATTTCCGTGTAGTTTGCTTTGTGGTAAAGGTAAATAGTACGAGACTCACTAATTTGGGGGGGGGGCGGAGAAGCAATAGCTAATCTAGCAACAACGTCATGGTCATTTATACCAGGAATAACACGCACGTTTAACAAAAAAGCCGGACATTGCAAAACAACAAGTCAAGAAGATTGAGGCCCCTTGTTGGCTGAGAGACATGCTGAAAAAAAACCAAGAGAATCTCACAATGTTTTCAATTGACCATGGGCTCCAATATTAGAATTCAGAACCCAATCACCTGTATTCAAGGTCGTCCGCAGAATTTTTTGTAGGGGGGGGGGTGCGTTGGTTGTTGGCCCCGGAGGGGAGGGGGGGAGGGAAGCGGTATGTTAACAGCAAAAACGCACTATTTGCGGAACAAATTTATTGATTTCTAAATAAGTAAAATGCACACATGAAAGAACAATTACAAACAGCAAATTAATACGTGGCTAGGAGAGATACATTGGAGTTTATTAGCGAACAAACAATTAAAATTTATTAAAAATGCAAAAAGATACTATCACTTCGTGGAGAAGAGTGCTCAGTCTTGCTGCATGCGGGTTCTCGATTCACCCGAATTGATGACCAGCACAAAGCACAATATGTTCACAAACACGCAACTAAAGTCACTCAGTCAGTCTTCCTTGAATAACAACTGGAGACTCCTCGAACTTTTCTGGGCGAATTGCGTGATGACACGGGTGATAGTCATTTCTGTGCTTCATTACACGCTGTCGGTGCCCACTCATCATACAAAGGCCGTCCAGGCTGTTGTTTGTCATCGTTGAGCGTAGCCAGGTTTTCACTCTTCTCGTTGTACTGAAGGAGCGTTCGGTACCGTTCAGGTAGTAACTGGCAAAGCCAGAGCCACCTTAATGACTTTTGCAACACCGGGGAAGAATGTCTTGGCCTGATGTAGAAGCTCGCAGTAAGTTTTCTGATGGGTCCCCAGTTTTGTTGCACCACATCTCGTACGAAGACATGGCCTCTTCCTTGAAGTTGTCGATGCTGTAAAAGCATTCGAGTTCTTCGGCGAGGGCAACGAACTCAACACGGCGCCGTGTTGAGTTCGCTGCCCTGGCCGAAGAACTCCAGTGCTTTATTTCTGATGGATGCAGCTGGAGAATTTTGAAGCTCCTCTCACTGCTTTTAGAAAAGCGGCGAGCTAAAGAAGCAGTGATAGACTTGTCGGGATATGGAGGGATGCCAGCGGCCCTGTACCTCGACACACCGAGCCCCGCTGTTGGCGCATGCCTGCGCATCAACCGCGGTCCGGTACAAGCTCGAGGAAACTATAGACGACAACCACGTGTACACTCGGAAAGCATTTATTGCGACTGCAACTAACACTTCGAGCAGGCCAGCTAGCTATAGTTGATATCGCTGAGGGTTCCCTCGAAGAGAGTAATACACTAGGTAAAGGAGGGCTTCCGACTTACCAACTGGGGGAATACGGACGGCCGCGGCGATTGCCGCTGCAAGAACGCGGTTGACTAACCACGTGCGGGAATACGGGAACAGCGGCGGAGACTTCGCCGTCGCCACTTGCTGGAGACCAAAGAGACCCGGGCGATATCAGCGGGATCTCACGTGACCCACCCGGTGGCGCTGATAGCGCTTGCGATTCCCGCGCGCCGCCCGCGGAAGGAAAGTTTCCCCTCTCCCAACTCTCCCTGGCACGCATGCGCTTGACGCGACGTTCGCTGCCCGTGCGGCTGTTATGGGACCCGAGGATTCCCACATCCCTCCACCCTTAAATAGTGCCCTACGGTGGAGAAATCGCTGGAACGACGGCATTAATTGACAAAGTATCCGGGCAGATGCGATAGTAAACTTCGGCAGGAAATGTCCGAATCCGCGTTGATAGGCAGCACAGTCCTGTGTGGCGGCCGCCCACATGTGGCAGCCGTCACAGTGGTTGACGATGACGGGGGCTGAAGATGGCTTGCCCTCAAGATGCGCGCCGCAATGTCCACCCGGGAACAGCGGGTCAGGACTTTCTCGAAGCGGTGCGCGCGCCGGCTCGATGAACCTCGCACCGACGCATCCTCGTGGGAGTATATGATGGTGGGCCTCCCTCATTGCGGCTGCCATGTGCTGCTGCATCGGGCCGCGAACAGGGAGGGGCCGAGACAGCAGGCAGGGACGTGGACCATGGCAGCAATAGCAAGTCATGACGGCTTCACTCGTTCTGCAAAGTCGCTCAAATGCACTCCACAAACACTTAGAATTAAGGCAGTAGAGGCCGCCGCAGCGTCGGCCGTCTGACACGATGCTGAACCACCCGTCTACCGCATAGCTTTATGTGGTAACGAGAAGAAAAAAAAACAATCCAGTTCGTTTGAATGAAATTATTCGCTTCGACCGAATTTTTCCGGTCCGATACAGCGCGAAAAAGGGCGATGCTCGTATGAACAAAGCGCTCTCTGGTCCCCCGAGATTTCGGTTATTCCGCCCGCAAAATATTGGGTCCATCTGAACAAAATAAGCTTTCTATTTCGAACGAGGTTTCTCCGCTCGGGCGAGTATAGTAGAACTAGCGAATCCGGTTGCACCCGCTAAATGTCACGGCATGGTCGTCTTCGAACATGCGACCGGCAGCTCCGCAGAGCCTTAGGCCTAATCGCGTCCATGACGGATACCAATGCCACAAAAGACCCATAAAGGGTTCCAATGAGCCGCCGCGAGGAGATGCAGGCCTAGCTTAGTGGTACCCGCTCGCTGCTCAACACGCAGCTTCCGAGCAGACTCCTGGGACTGCGCCCCGCTGACGTCCTAGCCAGCGTTTCCGGCGCCCAGAGCCAAAGATACAGAAAGGAGGCTATTTACATATGTACAGGGAAAATCGACCACCGCGTCGGCTGCTGCACTCACTCGCTTCGGGCGTACTCTTAGGAGCAAACTTGCTGCAAATCTCAGCGACTACATGAGTTCGGCGACACTGGCGCAGCGTTAACTCGCACTCAAGAAAGCAAATGCCCAACCTAGCTAGCAATCACGCCTTCGGTTGAGGCCTAACGCTGGTCCGGACAAAGCCTTCAGGCTTCCACGCATCCGAACCGATCGTCGTCCCGTTTTCCAAGAGCTTGCCCCACGTTGGGAACGCCAAAATGTCGGGATATGGGGGGATCGCCCACTGCTCTCTGCCTCGACACACCGAGCCCCGCGGTTGGCGCATGCCTGCGCATCAACCGCGGTCCGGTACAAGCTCGAGGAAACAATAGACGACAACCACGTGTACACTCGGAAAGCATTTATTACGACTGCAACTAACACTTCGAGCAGGCCAGCTAGCTATAGTTGACATCGCTGAGGGTTCCCTCGAAGAGAATAATACACTAGGTAAAGAAGGGCTTCCGACTTACCAACTGGGGAATACGGAAGGGCCGCGGCGTTTGCCGCGGCAAGAACGCGGTTGACTAACCACGTGCGGGAATACGGGAGCGACGGCGGAGCCTTCCGCCGTCGCCGCTTGCTGGGGACCAAAGAGACCCGGGCGATATCAGCGGGATCTCACGTGACCCACCCGGTGGCGCTGATAGCGCTTGCGATTCCCGCGCGCCGCCCGCGGAAGGAAAGTTTCCCCTCTCCCAACTCTCCCTGGCACGCATGCGCTTGACGCGACGTTCGCTGCCCGTGCGGCTGTTATGGGACCCGAGGATTCCCACAGAGTCCAAGTACGGCACATATATTGTTACACGGTAGTATTCCTCTGGCGACTGAATCCCGTAGTTGTCTCGGTGGGCCTGACGAGAGACTTGTCTTGGTACAGATATCCCCACATTTAAGTGATTGGCTGCCTCCCTTGTTGCATTCATGATGCCAGGGAACTCCTCTACAGCGTTTGTCCCGTGGCCGGGAAAGAAAAAATCACCGCATATCCACGAAGTGAATCATGATGAGTGGGGCGAAGCACTGTGGATCTTTATTCCGCAAAATCACCCGTGACATTGCCCCACTCACGCATGTAAATGCGTGACAACGCGGTGTACAGTATATACAATGTGTTTTATTGCTCACAACGCGTATATCCTGTTGAGTTCCGGGTTGCGTTTCGATTTCATTAGTGTTGCTTTATGGTCGGTGAAATGCAGAGCCAGCAGTTCTTCTAGCGGATACATCCTAAAGTTTGCAAATACGAGGTCTGTGCACGTTCCCCTCGTGGTCGTTGGTTGCTTGTAGTCGTAAGAGATGCACCATAGGAGAGCAGCTTGCTGTCAGCGTTGCCGCTTTGCCACCGCCTCCCGCGCCCTCAAATCCGGGAGCGGCCGGTCTGTACGCGCGCGCTCCCTCTCTCCTTATGGCATGTACAGTACACGCTCGAGCCGCCCATCGCAGCAAGCCGCACCGCACTCAGCCGGTCCGCTTTAATTTTATTGCGATAGCAATTATATGGGCACTTCTACCGGATTTATGCCGTCGTCGTCGCCGTCGCCGTGAGGTTCCCTATAGATTAAATCTTCGCCGCGCGCCGTATGCCCGAGCGGAAGCGTGCGGGGACGCGCGCTATCACGGAGAGCGAACGCACTCAATCACCCACGGGCAAGCAAGGAAGCGGGAAGCCAGCGCAGGAGGGAGCGCGGGGGGTGGGGGGGGCGCGCACTTTTACGCTGCCAACAACCGCGCTCGTCGCTCGTCCGCACCGTCTCTTATCTCCACACGGCTCTGACCTTTATGCTCCGTGCATTCGCCGCTCAGTTTCCGTTGAAGCGATAGACCGCACGTACCTTCGCCCGCTGCGGCGTATGGGCTCGCTGCCAGCGTTTTGACAGTCGTTGTCTGCAGTCATTCAGTGTGATCTATTCGTGTTTGTTTGTGCGCGCTCACACCACGCTTGTTCATTCAGTTAGTAATAGTCGGGCCACATTTTCCAACGCACGCTACACATGCAGTGCTGCCCGGATCGGCAGTGCAGCACTACAGGTGTGTCCCTTCGCACGCGCTGCCCACGGGAAGCGCTTCTCATCAACACCACCGTTTCACACGCGCCTTCTCGTGGTCATCGAGTCTCTCTTCAAGTCGGTCTACTTACGCCGCAGCACACCTGCTTACTTAATCAGCTCATGTTTACTACAATTCATATTGCTACCAAAGCCAATCACCTTACTTCGTATGCCATTGCTGTGTTGCTATCGAATTCATTGCTTCGCCCTTAGAGCGAAACTGTGACATTTTTTTTAAAGTTCACGAGAGGTGGTCGTGAACTTTTGCCAGTATGTACGCGGCGGCCGCACAAACATGGCGCTGGTTCGAAACGAAGCGCGAGGCCTTGGCGCCTAGGCTGCTGTGGCAGTTTATTTTTTTTCGTGGTTTTTGGGATCATTACAAGAGTTATCGAGCAGGCGCAGAGATAGTTGTCGAACGCAGCAATCCGCTGTACCCTGCCTGACCTCTTCAGTGCGTGCGATCGCCAGCGGCAACAGACGGAAATGTGTTGTGTTTACGCGAGGGTCGGAAGCAATGAAACCGGCGATTTCGTATGTGTCGGTTCGTATTTCGCGTGTGCAAGACCAGCAATACAAGCGCGAAGGCCATCCCATACATGTGCATTCTAAGCATGACACATGTTCAGTACGCGCAAGAATGAAAAGAGTGCGATCGCCCACCTCGGCGTATGGTGTGCCTAGGTGTGTGTGTGCGCGCTTCATCGCTGCGAAGCTCGTACGTGTATGTGCATTGTGCAGTGATTGTTTGTGTTTAAGGAGTGACGATACGAGCTGTAGCGATGAGCTTTATTGTCACGTCATCGCAGCCATTGGTAATGTGCTGTTTGTGCCTTGCTTAATGTGAGCTGTTTTGGGGGCTGCTGAGCAGCGGGACAGTGGAAAAGGCAATGAGCTAAGTCCGCATATGTAGAGGAGCAGTTGGGGCAGCTGGGGTCGACTCGATAACGATAGAGAAACAGATGGGAGGGGGTAACCAATGCATTCATTTGGACATGCCGCAGAAGGCGAGCCTCCGGCACAGTGAGTGATGGATGAGGGGGAGGGTAGAGGCGCTTGTTGAGACGGAGCTGGAGGTAGACTTCCTTGATGGTGCGGCGCAGGAAGAGTCTCCCACCATCCTTCGAGGGCTTGGGCCAGGGGATCAACGGTGCCCGGTTAGAAGTGTCACGGGCGAGCTGATGGGCCAGCTCATTGCCGTCAATCCCTGAATGTCCAGGGACCCAGCGAAGGAAAACGGTGGAAGGCTACAGTGCAGAGACCGCTCGTTCGACCTCCTGTTGGAGTGAATGGGGTAGTGTGCGGTTCTGTATGTGGTGGATGGCGGCTTGGGAATCGGAGTATATCGTGTACTCTGGGAGAGAGAAAAGGGAGGGAAATGATTGTAGGGCATGGGCAATGGCAAGAACCTCGAGAGAGAGTGCATCCCGAGGGTGTAGAGGAACGGCCCGCTGGTGTGGGTTTCAGGTGCTGGTAGGTGGGGATGGTAAATTGCGTAGCCGCAGGAACCTCGAGAAGCCACGAAAGAGGCATCCGTGTAGGCTACTCCTTGGGTAGTAAAGGGAGGGGGGGACATGGTGCTGCGCTGCCGCGTGACGACGGCCGGCATGCAAGACGGGAGAGATATTGGACGGGAGGGGGAGGATGTGAAGGTTGGGAGCCGGGGTGGATATAGGAGAGGTAAATGTGGAAACGGGAATGGGGGATATACCCGCCTGGGCCAGTAACCACTGACCCTGACGGGTAAGGGAAAGCCGGGCAAGCTGGCAGTCACAGTGGAGAGAGAGAAGAGAACGGAGAGGATGGAAGAGGCCTGCGGCAAAGAGCTTAGCAGTGGAGGTAGTAATAGGGAGGTTGAGAGCTGCCTTGTAGAGGCCTAAGAGGGCGGTTTCAAAGGTGTTAACTTGAGTGTTCGTGAAGGAAACTTAAGGTACAAAGTACAGGAACTTGTTGAGGGCGAGCGCATGGGCGACGCGGCACGCATGAGCCTCGTGGAGGCCTGAGCGCCGAGTGACCACACGCCACAGGAGGTGAGTTACTGAGTGGCAGGTTGTTACAGCGTGTTGGAGGGCATGCGCATTCTTGGCTGCATGCAAAGGGAAGCCAAGAACTTTGCATTGGGGGATGATATGAATGGGAGAGCCAGAAAGATGGAGGCAGATGAGGGCGTTGTGGGAGCGCTGATATGCGTAGTGGTTGAGAAGGAGAAGCTCGGATTTCTCCGGAGCAGGCGACAGGCCAGCTGTGGTGAGAAAGGAGCCGATGAGATCTAGCCCACGTTGCAGGGTGTCCTGTACGTGACCGGGAGAGCCAGATGAACACCAGAGAGTGATCTCGTCGGCATAAAAGATGTGGTGGAGGTCAGGAATTTGAGCTAGTTGGGAGGCGAGAGGGGTCATAGCAATATTGAAACGGGTAGGAGAGAGAACAGCACCTTGAGGAGTGCCACGGATGAGGACGTGGGGGTCGGACAGATGAGTGTCAACTCGAAAGCGAGACACTCGGTTAGAGAGGAAGGAGCGGACATAAGAGTACAAGCGGTAGCCGCATCCCAGGGAGGAAAGTTGAGACAGGATGTGGTCGTGGCACACACCGTCGAAGGCCTTGCGGACATCAACAGTCAGAAGAGCGTGGATCTGGCTGGGAGTGGGTGAGAGGAAGGTATGCTGGAGGATCAGGAACATGTCCTGTGCAGAGACGCGGCGTCGGAGGCCGATAAAAAATAGGGGAAGAACTCTCTCGGCTCAAGAAAATCAGAGAGGCGAGTCAGAGCCATTCGCTCAAGGGTCTTGCCAACGCACGATGTCAGGGAGATACGGCGAAGGTTAGAGAGGGAGGGAGGTTTGCCCGGCTTTGGAATCATAGAAATGAGGGAGGATGTCCAGGAGCTCGGCAGGCAGCCGCTGTCCCAGGCCTTATTGAAAGTCTGGAGAAGGAATTCCTTGGCGTGGTCAGGAAGGTTGCGGAGTGTGGTGTAAGTTATGGCGTCCTCACCGGGAGCGGAGCTAGAAGCATTAGAAGCACGGGCAGCCTCGGGCTGCCGGAGACTGAAAGGGCGGTCCAGGTCTGGGTTAGGATCGCCCGAGTAGGCTGACTAGGAAGGTGTAAGAGGGGGCGGGAGATACAGAGAGGTGAGCTTGTCAAAGATCTCGGAGGGAGTCCCCTGAGTGAGGGCTTTGGCTAAAGTGGGAGCAAGGGCAGGCTTAGTACCTAAGAGAGATTTAAAAAGAGACCATGTGGATCGCGAGAGCAATGCGGAGTCGGGGCCGTCGCAGAGCGCACTCCAAAGAGCATGCTCGAGGGATGCGCCGTGGGCGACTATCTCGGCCCGCAGAGCAGCAATCCGGGAGGAAAGTTGGGCATTTTGGGGCTGGGAGCAGCGTTGGAGACGTTTACGGCGACGCCATAAACGGAGAAAGTGGGATCCGGGTCTGCGATCGGGTGACGTGGGCGAACGCGACGGCTACTGGCCGACACCGCTGCGGAGATGCACGACGTCCAGTCGTCGTAAGATTCAAAGGACACGGAAAGAATATTAGTGCGAAATGCCTGCCAGTCAGTGTGAGTGACTTGGAGCCAGCGAGGGATGTGGGAAAGAGAGGTGATAATATGAATGAGAAAGTGGTCGCTGAGAAGGGTTTCGGCTGTGACCTGCCAGTGAAAGGAAAGGGCGCCCCGAGAAAAGGTGAGGTCGGGTGTCGTGGAGCGCTGTGAGACAGTGCCCGCTCGAGTAGGGGAGCCAGGATTATTAAGAAGAGTGAGGTGGCGTTCCTGGGCAAGACAATGGAGAAGGCGGCCGGGTTTGAGGGTCTGGGGGTAGCCCCAGAGTGTGTGAGGAGCATTAAAGTCGCCCCCAAGGAGGAGATGGGTGGTGGATGGAAGAGAATTAAGGAACTTGTTCAGGGCCGTGAATAAAGAGCATGTGACAGGGGAATTGTAGAAAGATATAAGGGCGAGTGAGATGCGGGACGGAGGTTGGTAATTGACCACACCAACTAAATATTTAAGGAGGCTAGAGGGGATGTCAATTGGCTCGACGAGAACGTCGTTGCGCACATAAACGGACGCAAGCGGCGTCCCCGTCGTGGCGTGGTAGGCGCGGTAACCTGGGACGGTGCGGGCCGTCCGAGTCTCCTGGAGAAGGAGAAAATGGGGTAGGGAGGGGCGGGTGAGGAAATACTGATGGAGGGGGGTCTTATTAGTGCGAAGGTTTCGGCAGTTCCACTGCACAATCTCGAAGTCCGTTCCACGCGCCATCTAAGATAGGGTAGTTGTGGAGGTGTTTGTGGGGGCGCGTCCCTTCTTTTTGGCTGGGGGGAGAGACTCCTGCAGGGAGTGGAGCATAAACGTGAAGGATTCCAATTGCTTGGATTGCGCTTGGAGTGTGGTGAGAATCTATATAATCGAAGTTTCTAGTTGAACCAAGCGACTGTGGTGTGCGGTGGTGGTGGTTTCGACCAAGTCAGCCAATGGGGCGACCTGGGCATTGGAGGACGTAGAAATGAGCGTAGAAATGAGCGTATGAGCGTAGAAATGTGCTCATTTTTAAGCTTGGTAAGCTGGGATATTGGAGAGGAAGTGGTTTTCTGGAGGGTTTGTGTCAATGTGTGGATTCGTTGTTGTCATTCATGGGAGATGCGCTGTTGCTCGCGCTGGTGGCGCTCCAGCATTGTGAGCCGGAGATCGAAGGAGCGGCTCTCGTCAACCAAGGACGGAGAGGGTATAGTTGCGGAAGAAAGGGATGCCGACGCCGAGGACCCTTTCACTGTAGCAGCGTAGGATCCTGGTGGTGATGGGGTCGGAGGTGCGGGGGATTCATGAGCGGAGGAGGAGGTGGAGGAAGGGGTGGCCTGCGTGGCCCGGCGCAGAGCTGTGCGACGGAGAAACGCGGCTTTAGCACACTCGCGATGCTTAGCAAGGAGGAAGGGGCAGGTGGGATCGATAGAGGAATGACTTTTTACTTGGCAATGAATACCATACGTGGGCGGTAGGATCCGCGGGCAGAGGAGCAGCACAGCGGCGGCACTTGGCCGGAACGCTGTGTTGAGGGTATTGGTGGGCACGGTGTCCCAGAGCAAGACAACGAGTGCATGTGGGGGGGGCTTAGGCTTATGAGGACGGCATCGGAAAAGCGACGCGTTTAAAATATACGAAGTGGGGGATGACGGTGCCAGTAAAGGTTATGAGCACCGATTCCGTGGTGCCCATCATACGAGCAGCGGGAATATCAGTCGTGAATGATTCAAGGTCATGCATGAGCTGAGCAGGAGTGAAGTGACTGCCGACGTTATGAATGACGCCGAGGCATGAGATGGCATACGTTTTGACGGACATTGGCTTACCGTTGAGCTGGAGATGCGTGAGAGAGAGAGAAGGAGGTGGGCGGTGAGAGGGGAATGCGTTTTCAGGAATACAAGCCTCTGAGCTGGCTTGGCCTGAAGGGTGATCTCTGCACTGGTTTTGGAGGAGAGATGTGCGGCGGAGATGATGGCGGCGAGCAAGTCGTATAGAGGCAGCTTGGGAGTGAGGGTACCGGGGGGAAGTTAGATTCCAACAGAGATGAGCTCGGTGCGGGGTCGGGCGGTGGAGGCAGGTTTACGGCTGGTACCGGCGGTGCTCCAGGCGCTTTCCGGGGTTGGCGTATTATGGTTGTTTTCTGGGGACGCCATGAAATCCAGCTCCGCCGACGAGTCGTCAGCCTGGGACGTGGTGGGCGAAGGAAAATTGGGAGTATCATTGGCGGACATACAGTTTACATTGGCCAGCACGGGAGGAGTCGTAGATCCGGTGGAATCGGCAGCAAGAAGCGCGGCCGGCTGCGATGTAGATGACGGGCTGCAGCTCTTTGCATCAGGCGGCCGCGGTGGCGGCGACGGCGAACGCACCTGGCTGCGACACAGCTGAGGGTCCGAAGCTCTTGGCGTCGCTTACTGCGTGGAACTTGGTCGTGGTAGACATTGCGGCGACGAACGCTGGCTGCGACGCGGCTGTCGCCCCGGAGTTCTCAGTGTCGCTCACAGCGTTGAATGTGACCGGAATTTTCACGGTGTCGTGCGCGGAGCTGAGGAACGCACCCGGTTGAGACAGGGCAGCCGGCCTGGAACTGTTGACGTCGCTAGTGGCGTTGAAAGTTGACAGAGTAGGCATGGCGGTGCTGGCGGCGGGAGAAGAGGAGGCCTGCGGGCCATCGGTGAGTGCTGCCTGCAGGGGCTTGATGAGACGCTGCATTCCAGAGGTCCGAGCGCGGCGTCTTAGGGTTAGCGCGGCGCCGCGCCGCTTCGGATGTTTGGAGGGGCCTGGAGGGTCAGCTAGGCGTCGGACTGGGATACGAATGGTGTCCACGTGTCTCCGAAGTCTTCGTGAAAAAGTGGAGAGTAATTCCAGGTGCGGGCAAGGCCCTGCACCGGGCCAGGGGCAGTTGAAAACAGAGCGCTCGGTAGGTAGCCGATGGTGATGATGATGATTTATTGGCATCCCCTTTGAAACGGGGCGGCGACAAATAGTCACCTAGCCTGCTTGATTTAATCAGGTATACTATACATGTTCTTTATCCAGCATTTTTGTATACCTCTCATTATTTTTCTTTTTCAAAAATTTACCTTGTACCGCTGCCTATGATTTTAAGAGATCAGGTCGTATCCATCTTTCCCCTGCTTTTTTTCTGCCAATACTCTAATCGTCTCTTGCTGATCTCTACGGCTGATCTGTTTATGTTTCCTTCCACTTTAAACCCAAGCACTTCTGGGAGCTGCACGTTACCTACGGTTCTCGCTGGTTTGATCCCGTCGCATTCCATTAGGATGTGCTGAGTAGTCTCTGGATCTTTACTGCAGCATACACATGTCTCATCTAGTTCCGATATGTTTTCGTCCTTAGGCAACCGGCTCGAGCCTCAAATAGCGAGGGACTGCCCTTTGTGTTATCATACAGATTTGCTCTTCTAATTTCTTCTCATTCTTGTAAATCTCCATTGTCCTTTTTGTTTCCATTCTTTGCATACAATTCACGGTCTCTATTTCTCTCACTTTCTTTCTGATGACTCCTGGTTGTCTATTTACAGTTTCGATTATCCTGTACTTGGTTGCCAACTTCCTTGACCTCTTCCTCCATTCTGTGTCCACGCTTTTCATGTAGAGATACTTGTGCACTTTAGCCGCTCATTTATTTTCATACATGTTCCTGAGCCTTTCTTCAAAACTAATTTTGCTCTGTGCTGCTCTGACTTCAAAAGAGGCCCAACCCATGTCACCCTGCACTGCCTCATTTGTCGTATTACCGTGTGCTCCCAAAGTCAACCGGCTTACTGATCTTTGGTTAACTTCCAAACCCGCCAATATATCCGATTTTAAGCATATAATGGCATTTGCGAATGTTAGCGCTGGCACCATTACTCCTTTCCAGATTCCACGCACCACCTCATACTTATTGTGGCCCCATAGTGCTCTGTGTTTCATTAATGCTGCATTCCGCTTCCCCTTTATTTTCTGATTATCTTGGTGGTTGCTTGAGTAATTCTTTTCTTGGTTTATGTGTACGCCGAGGTACTTTATTGCTTCACTATGGGTATTACTTGCTGTTGAATTGACACCACGAAGTTACTCGTGTGTTCATTAAAGATCATAATTCCTGATTTTTCTGTGCTAAACTTAAGGCCTAGATTTGTCGCTGCATTCCCACAGATATTCGCAAGTATCTGTAAATCTTTTTTATTGTCCGCTAGTAGCACAATGTCGCCTGCGTACATCAGTACAGGGACATTCTGTTGCACCATTTGTCCATTACGCATGTAGGATAAATCAAAACCTAATTCGCTGTTTTCCAGTCGTCTTTCTATACCCTTGACGTAAAGCGTGAACAACAATGGTGACAGAGGGCATCCTTGCTTCAATCCTTGGTGAATTCCCACCATTTAATTTCCTTTTCGGCCTTCCCATACCACTTGTACTTGGTTGTCTCGATATATCTCCCTCAGCAGCTCCACGAAATCGTCATCTATGCCTTCGTATTGAAGAATATCCCACAACAATTCCCTGTCTACGTTGTCATAAGCTCCTTTAATACTAGAAATGCTATCCATAAAGGTCTTTTCTGAGCTACTGAAATCTCTATGCACTGAGTTAGTACAAACATATTGTCTTCTAAGCATCTGCCTGGCCTGAACCCATTCTGTAGTTCCCCCAATACATCGTTTTCCTCCACCCACTTCGAAAGTTCTAATTTTATGGCTTGCATTGCCATTCTGTATATCACCGACGTTACTGCAACTGGCCTGTACGATCTCATCTTATCCTTATCTCCTTTGCCTTTGTAGATGAGGTTCATCTTGCTTTCACGCCATCCAACGGGAATTTTCTTTGTTCTAATCACTTGCTCTACGGCATTATTCAGCAGTGCCTTGCTTTTTGGACTGAGGTTTTTGATTAGCTGTATTGGGATTTCATCGGGTCCTGCTGCCGTGTTGTTAGGGACATTTTCTGCTGCCTTTTTCCAATAAAATCTTTCTATGCTAAATTTTGACCTCTCTGGGCTCTCTGCTGTTGCTGGATCTGTTTGTTGTCTGAACTACGCTTTTTCTTGTGCCGAAGTTATCCCTAATAACGTCTGTGATGTACCGCATCGCATCATCTCCTTCGTAGATGTTACCCTCTTCATCCCTTATAGCCGTTTGCGAGTTTTTAGTTGGAGCTCCGAGTGCTTTTATATGGTTCCAGCATCTTTTTGAAGCTCCTTTGTCTTTTTTGTGAATGTTAATTATGCACCCAACGTTCACTTGCGCATTTAATTTTCTCTTGCACTCACTCACTCGCAACCCTTTTCTTTTCTCGGTATGTATTCCATCTAAGGAGCACCTCTTCTTGTGATCCCAACTCTTTGGCTTCTCGATGAGCACTGGATGCCTCTTTACGCTCTTCTATAGCTTGTTTTATTTCCTTGTTCCACCACTTACGTAGTTTCCTCTTGCTAATCCAACAATTGTTTTGCCGTGTCCGCCTTATTTCATGCTGCATAACATCCATCAGTTCCTTATATTCCCAGACTGCTGTAGGAGAATTCTCAATTTTCTTCTCTATGTTGTTTGCGATCTCTGTTATTTGCTCGTCATTCATTTTTAAAAACTCTGAGGCTATTGGTTCATGTTCTGCGCTAGCATCTCGCCCAAACTTTAATGCTAAACGTCCATGATCGCTTCCCAGGCTATTTTTTCCATTTTCGTCTATTATCATTTGGTCTAGTTGTTCGTAGACCATTTCTGAGACTAAGGCGTACTCGATACATGACTGCCTGTTTCTGCATTGCCACAATACCTGTCCATGACACTTATTCTCCCTGTTAACTACTATACGGTTCTGTTCATCACACAGATCCAGCACTAGAGAGCCATTGTAATCAGTATATCTGTCTAAATAGTCCATGTGTGCGTTCATATCTCCCACTAATATCGCCTGGCCCGATTTACTGAACTCATTACTATCGCTTCTAATGCAATCAACCAATTCCTTATTTTTTTCTCTGCTATCACTACCTATCCATAGGTAAGCTACTCCCAGCCACGTCTTTTTACCTTGCCATGTGCCACTAATCCATAAATGCTCTTTACATGTTTCATTTACCCTTCGCCACTTCAGACCTCGCCTAATAAGTACGCCTATGCCTCCGCATTTCCTTGACCCGGACATTCTGTTGCACCCTTCCCATACAAAATTGTCAATAACCGGCGGCTGCTCCAGATCTCTTAGATGCGTTTCGGTCAAGGCGTACACGCTAATCGCTTCATCATTCAGCTGCGTTTGAATTTCCAGCCATTTTTCCTGCTTGCGACCACCCTGCATGTTAATGAAGCAAATTTTACCTTCTCTATTCTTATCCTTTCTGTGTCTTTTCCTGACTCCTGGTCGTCTAATTCTGCCCTTTACTAGTGTTTCGCTACGTTCAATGCTTAATCCTGCTTGCTGATTGCCTGGGGCCCACCTAAAAAAGCTACAGCTCGCGCTGCGAATCGACGTCCGATCGGTGTTGCTACCCTTTCGCTAAAATGTATCCCGTCACGCACAAAAGCGCCTTCGCGGCCTGCTCCGTGCACTTCTGGGTTGATGTCAATGACCGTAAAATTCATTGCTTTAGCTAGAGTCCAAATTTCCCTGTTTACTGCAAGAATTGCCCTTTCAAATTCCTAGCCCCGCCTTTCAACCTCTGGCACCCTGCACACCGCGATTTGCACTTCTTTTGAAACATTCCGCAGGTCGGTGACCCCTTTGGCTATTTGCTTTGTGATCTCTGCTCCTCGTCCGTGCAGTACGTCAATCACTCCGCCCATTATCACCACTAGGTGTCTATCCTCCACTGTGTCGCACACGCGTTCCTTGGCCTTCGCTATCACCTCTCTAATCGGCTTTCCCGGAAGCGCGCTAACCTGGACTCGTTCGCCTGCACCTACACTCTCTGTTATGGCCGGTTCTACTTTACGCATGTTGGAATCCCCAACAAAGACTACTCGACGCTTTTCTTCCCCCTCGCCGCCGAAAGCTGCCCCCGAGGTCACAATGCCCTTCCCTCCTGTCTTATCCTTGCCCTTGGCTTTGTTCTCTTCCGCGGCCGCGTCAGTGGTATCCCCCTCGTGACTATCACTGACGGTTCCGCCACTGCCTCCCGGCGTGGCGGGTTCGGCTGTCTCTGCACTCGCATCGGAGCGAGCTCCATTCACGGCGCTCGCCTTGATGGGTTCACCATTGCTTTGCTGAATGGTGGCCCTCAGCTTCATCTCTACGTTACCTAGCTTTTCTTCTACCTCCTTCCACTGCTTCTGCTCGCTTTTAAGTTCCTTTTCTAGATTTCCAACGCGCTTAGCTAGCTTATCTTTCTCTTGTTCTAGACGGTCTAGCCGCGACCCTAGCACACACATCCCACACATAAAATATGCACCGTTCGCTTCGCGTGCAGACTTAAACCGCGTTTCTTCCAACGCGTAAGAACGCTCGCACTCAGAACAACGCACGCGTGGGTTTCCCCTAGTACCAACCATCATCTCGTACTAACAATGCGTAGATGTGAAAAAAAATTTACCTACGCGAGAAGACCACGAAAGTGAAAAAGCATGAAAATAATTTATAAAGATTGCTTGGCTAGGCTAACCCTCCTAAAAAACAAAGAGGAAATATAAAATAAGAAAACTTATCTCTTTGGCACGCTGCCCCTGCTGCGCTGAAACGGCACCTCAACTCGACACGTCCGCTCCCGTCGGCTTCACTCGCCCGAGTGAAACAGGGCCAGCTAAACAGTGCGGCGCCACCTAGTGGTCTCCAATGTTCCTATGTTGTAACTATAGGCTGCGTTTCCATGAATGCTACTGTGGGGCTTTGCTTCATCGACACGCTATCTGAGCACAGTGCAGTGCAGCCTCCTTCGCCAGTTTTAGCAAAAACGAACGCCCTGATAAATGTTCACATGAACTGCGCCGTCTGCTCAGTGCATATTTGGCGTTTGCTCACCACTGTCATCACGTATCCTACTAGAGCAGAGTAGGAAATTAATTATGCAGTGAACAATAAAACCTTCGTAGCATTCTGCATCGTCAATGCATCACCATTGCTACTGCTGTGGTGCCATCTCCTAAAAATAAATCGAACCACTTTTACTGCCTGTGTAGTCCTAGCAGTGTCAAAACAAACAGCTCATCTCAATAAGAACAACAAAAAATACCCAATGCTTTGTCCTTAGTGTGAGATGAGATTAGGCAGTGATGGATTTTACCATTTATTTGTTGCTGTCAGCGTGTACAACTAGTAAAAGTGCAAAGATTGGATTGAAGTGGGTGGTCTTGGCTGAATGGGTGGTGCCATCTTGCTGCATAATCACGGTTAGGGTGGCTACTATTGTTACCAGTGCTAACCGCCATAGTAATTCACAGTACAAGATGGGCATGCGAGATGGGCCTAACATCTGTGAATCTTTTGTGAACGTCACCATGTAGCCTGCACCAAAGTACAACAAAAAGCTAGGCAACATGGGAGACGTAAGGTGTGGAATTGACGAGGGAACAATATTTAGCTTCATGCACCTTTGCAACGATCCATCTCCTTACATTAATTATCTGTCCTCATGTCAACAAACTCATTGCAGTTCGACTTGTCAATATAACATGGATGCATTATACCATTGTCGATCTAAATAAAAAAAATTGAAGAAAGGTGCATCAGGTGTTCTGCAAAAAAAGAGAGAAGGTGAACCCTCGTTTCTTATATGGGAGTAGGCAAGAGAGAAAAGTTCTTTGCGTTGCTGGTCGAGCAAAAAAAGAATGCCTCTGTACACGAAGAGCAGGTCAACTCCTTGTACTACAGATTCTTTGCTTCTATTTCAGCTGCTACTGTACCGTTTTAAAGAATTATTGTGGTAGAATACTCCTTGGAAGACACTTTACAACTTTTATAGTATAACTAAAACTTTCCACAGGGCCCTGGCAAACGGTTCTCTTAAATTGCTGAGGGGCCCATCAAGGGGCTGTACAATTTAGATGAGTCGTTTCTATGTAAACCTCACATTGACAAGCTTTGCAAAAATCTCAGCAAAGCTTGTTATATTCTGCTCAAGTGCCGAAATTATTTTGATACAGAAACCCTTCGACAAATTTATTTCAGCTTGTTCCACAGCCATCTGT
This sequence comes from Dermacentor silvarum, assembly GCF_013339745.2. Lineage (NCBI taxonomy): Eukaryota > Metazoa > Arthropoda > Arachnida > Ixodida > Ixodidae > Dermacentor > Dermacentor silvarum. The sequence goes on along the minus strand of NC_051154.1, from coordinate 321,800,069 downwards.
GGTACTGTGTTACATCTTCGGGCCAATCATACATTGAGCCATTTATGAAACTTCAAAAGAGGGCTGTCCGCTTTATGACTTCCTCACATTACAATGCTAACACGACACTGCTCTTTCAACATGTACACATTTTACCGTTTACTTCATTACTAAATTTTAAAACTCTTGTAATGGTTAATAACAGCATGGTTTCCAACTACCCACTCTCTGCTGCCTTTACCAAATCAGGACACTTTACACACAGTGCACTAAAACAAATTTTTTTTGTTCCAAAGGCCTGTAATGTGTGTGGTAAACGGAGAATTTGAGGTGTTGGAGTAGTTGAGAGGACGTTCAGCCCACAGAAGTTAGAAATGCAGCTAATTTTCAGAGATAATTAAAACTGCATTTTCGTGATCTTCTTTCGTTTGTTTATTGATACATTCACTGCTTCCTTTTTTTTCTGGTGCGTTTTCCTTTACTTGTAGATGTTCAATGATACCGTTTGCATTTTGAAGATTCTTTGTATTGTATTCTCTACTTGTTCTAATGTAAGGTGCATATTGTTGCTGAGTTTAAGTACATGTGTCTGTGCTAATTAATTACTTTGCTTCCTCTACATAGTTTTCTTATGGATCGCAACTAGCCTCAGCAAGGGATCCCAATGTATTTGTTCACATGTTTTACTCTGTACTATATGCAAGAAATAAAGTTTAATTCAAGGAAACATTTTTCTCACAAGGCCCCCTGGCCTGGAGCTACAGCCCCCTTAGCCCATAGGTTAATCTGGCCCCAGTAGTAACTAGTATCACAAATGCATGTTTTGGCTCGCCATCCCTTTTATCAGGTTAACATTGACTTGCCCCGCAGAAATTCTAAAATTCATTGCATGCAGAAAACAGCCTTAGATCAAAGGATGCAAGTAACTTGTGTCCTCAAGAACCTAAACCTTGGTTGAGGTTTTCTGGAATGAAAGCAGTTTAGGTACCTTAGCCTGAAACTCTATTTTGCTTGACTGCAGCATTTATCATGGAAGCAAAGCGGGTGTTGTGACCGAAAGCCGGTGTGCACATCCAAGAAAAAGTACTGCAATGTCGCTCAAAAGTTTTCTAGGTGTATTGCACAAAACCACAATTAACGTACAGGAATGACATGACAGTGGTCACAACTTAAGGCAATGGTTCATTACAGATGGGGTACACATGTTCACATAGACATGATGGTGCAAGCTTGACATATAAATGATAGTCCTTTTTAAAATACAAGTGGCATGGTGACATACCAGGAATCAATGCTTGTTATTTCTTTATTCCAAAAATTATCAGTTGTACAATACTTGTGCCTCGATACAATGACGTATCTCTGAATCACAAATGTCACATCCTATCTGCCCTGTGAAATACTTTGCCCCTATGATCCTCTGTCTTTTACCTGACCTTTATGGAAATTTGCCTCTTACCTGGAATACCGTTGGTTTTAGCATTTCCAAAATAATTTAATGTGCTCACTCTGTTCACTTGCTTTCCAATAGCCTTTTATAATGCCAGATTCACTGTAACCATGAACATTTGGTGTATACCACTCAATGAGTGTTTTAAATACCGTGAAATATACATTTATTTGAGGTTCACAGTGTAATAGAGCCCTCACCTCTTAATTTTGCTGTGTGTTGGCTCAGCTTGGAGAGTGCTAATACTTTTCTAGGCATTTGATACAACATAACCTTTTTCGTACATTTTACTTGCAGCAAAATGCATTGTATTTTAAAGTTGACATACTTAGTTTGTGGGTCTCACCTCAATTCTTTCAACTTTGACTTTGTGAACTACCACTCTTTTTTTCGATTTCTGCATATGTATTGCTTATTTTTCTGACAAGCACATTCACCGAAGCCTCTCACTATTTGCGAGTACAGCGCAGGTATAAATATTATACAATTGTAGCCCTGTATTGAAGGCGTTGCATACAAGGCATTGTAAGCAAAACTGCAGCTACATTCAAGGATAGCTAATTCCATGGACCAGTTTTAATTTTTAGAGGTATCAATAGTACATGTGATATAGTTTACTTTGTATAACATTATTATACAAATGTCCTGTGGCATACAAGTATGCTAATACTGATACCAAAGAGCAGTGGCACAATAGGTTTTTCTACTTGCTGTTTATAATTTTCTTTTGTGTATAATCTTTGCAATGTACTCCATTTAAATTATCAATGTGGCTTCCTTGTATTTATGTGAAATTTCGCTTCTATAGGTGCAATAAACATTGAATAAAGATTGAAACAATTACTGTGGTCCTAAAAATGTGCTTTCCATAGTACAAGTACACCAGCAACACAATGAATCCACAAGTGCAAATGAATGCTGACATTTTTCCCTTGCCGCAATGTATTCAGTTTTCATGCCATTTCACACTAGCAGTGGAAGAACCCTGGCAGTGTTTGACTCTAGGACGTAATTCTGCTGTGGAGCTAACTCGCATTCGAAAACAGCTGAATAAACTCTAGATAATGCACAAATTCTATCCATTTGCTTTATCATATAATGAAAATGGGTCCCCCAGGCGTGTCTCAACAGTGTCGTCGCACCACACAATCTTAGAAAATAGTGCACGTAAATCTGAATACGCGGCGACGACTCCAGCGTTTAGAATGCAGGCTAATGCCATTTATTTCTCTCAAAATAAAAGATGCACACCAGAGCCTTTTATTAAGCAAAAATGCAACAAAAAAGTGTCCCTCCCTCAAAGCATCTCATTTCTTCCTAGGTGCAAGACAGCAGACACCAACCAGTGAATGTCGTCCCGAGGATGTAAAAACTGCGAGGACGTTTGTACCACTTCAGGACGTCGAGTGTTGTCTGGAACGCCCATGCCTTTATTCCACGTGACACCAGGAAGGTTAAAATCACCACCTAGTATAATGCACTCGTTAGAAAATGTTCGTGCAATTTTACGCAGCTGGTTTAAAATGGTAGAGTCGGAAGCAGGCGGGCGATAGAAGGCCCCTACAATAAACTTTATGCCATCGTTTTGTGTAATTCGACACCAAACGGACTCTGTAGGGTCCTGGTCAACGCGAAGTTCACAACTTTGAAGCGATGCCTTTACGAGCACAAAAACACCACCCCCATGCGAAGATCTGTCCTTGCGATATGTGGTGAAATCACTGGGAAAGACCTCGTGGTCAGCTACTGTAGGCTCAAGCCAAGATTCAGTGCCAATAACAATATCAGAACCTACACTGTTTATCAAGCCTTCTAGTTCACCGACCTTACTTTTACACTACGGCAGTTGGTTACCAACAGGACAAGATTACGTAGCTGCTTCACAATGCGATTGCATCACTTTCGCCTGTAACTTACTATCTCATGTGCTTCAGAGTTCCATGTAAATGTTGCACCATCAATAATCAACCTGTCATGAATAAGCTTTACAGAATGCCTGCCTTGTTCCCTTTCCCGTATTCCCATAGATGCTTTCTTTTTAAACATACTTCATGAGAGTAATCATTATTGAAAAACAGCCCGGTGTCTTAGTTTATGCGCATGTTTGAAAAGTTAGTTTTTTACATTGTAATCATAGAGCCGTAAGATAACTGGTCGTTTACCAGTTTTTGAATGCAGACTCGATGAATTCATTCTACGCAAGCTAACTTCACGCCAATCTTACTAGAGAACACATAGTCGATCACCTGCATTCTTAGCAAAGCTGGCGTTTCATTATTAAAATAATAAAGGTGCTAGGGCCTTCACATTTTAATACTATAACACGACTTACATTGCCCCTGGAAAAACGTCTTCCCAGCAATGCATTTGTTTAAAAGTGAAGCCGACTTTAAGGGGATAGGTGCAACCTTGGTCTTTGTAAGCTGACTTTCCCACACTCTGTGTTGCAGTGGGAAAGCCAGTTTACAATGGGGCCCAATAACGTTATCACATTTCACTCTTAAAGGCCAAGCTTAAGCACCCAATTTTTTTGCATCCATTTTCATTTCCCATTAATTTATCATTTCTTTCATTCAATTAGTAAGTACAAGTAATTTACCCTATGTTGTCCTTGGTGTCATTGTTTGTTGGCTTCTTATGATATTGTAACGCCTTGGTTGACGCAAGAAGAAGAGGACGATGAACCTTTTGGTGCAGAGCGCAGAAAAATACAAGTGCTGGACTGTTTTTCCTCGAGAAAGAGAGAGAATAAACTTTAATCAAAAGAGCACGCGAGCGTAGATAGCTCCTCCGCTCTGCAGTGGGTGGTCCCCTCAGTCCAGGAGTCCAGCGGCCTTAGCTGCCCTTCACGCTCGGTTGACCAGGTTGAGATGGTCCATCGAGTCGGAGCTGGACAGCGCTGCCTCCCATTTCCGTGTGGTGGGGTGTGTTATAGGTGAGTTGTGGTGCGTTTGTGCAAGCCCATACCATGTGGTAAAGCGTTGCACATTGATCGCAGTGTGGACATTTATAGGAATATAGGCGCAGGGTGTATGGTGTGGTAAAGACTCAAATGTGGATATGTGTTTGTTTGGAGTTTTCGCCATATTATGGCTTCCCTCGCATCAGAGCATTATGCGGTGGGGGTAGTGTTCTTCGTGAAAGGCAATAGTGTTGTAGGATGTGTGTGTAGGTTAATGGTATAGGCTCTGGATGGAACTGCTCGGCGTGGTCATCTCGCGGCTCCCTGTGTGCATATGCTCTCAGGCGTAGGCGCATTTTCCCCCAACATTCATTCATCTGTAAATAAACACGCCTCATCCGTAACAGCTTTGTGGTGAGAGGTGCTGGGTAATCGACCAGGCAACACGGTTCTGCAACCACCTGATCTACACGAAGCCGCCGCCTTGCTGAACTGCCGTCGTTGCCGCTGGTGGTCGACATGTATCGCAGTGAAGACGGAACCCGGACTGTACCAGCCTGTACTGGACTGAACCCGGCAGCCCCTGCCCTGGTTACAGCGGCCCCTTCGGTACCTGCTTCAGTTGTGGCTGGTCCCTGGCAGCGTCAGCACCTGATAGAGCCTCGCACATTCAGAGGCAAATCTGGCGAGGACGTGGATGAGTGGCTCACTCACTACAAACGGGTGAGCAACTATTACCATTAAGATGCGGCCACACAGCTGTCCAACGTGTTTTTCTTAACGGACACGGCTCTTGTGTGGTTGGACAATCACGAGGACACCCTCACGACCTGGGATCGGTTCGTGGCCGAAATAATGGAATGTTTTCAGGACTCAGTCACAAAGAGGAAGTAGGCTGAACAAACGCTGCTGCAAAGAGCCCAAGTACCAGGCGAGACGTGCACGAGGTATATTAAGGCTATATTGAAGCTCTGCAAGACTCAACCTTTGCATGTCAGAGGAGAAGGACGGCCACCTCATATAAGGAATTGCTGAGGATGTCTATCAATTCTTCATGAGCAAAGATACCCTTGGTGCAGTAGCTGATGTCATACGGCATTGTGGTACATTCGAGACCCTGAAGATGCGGCACGACACGCCTAAATTCGGTTGGTTACCGAATGTAACTACCGTTGGAAGTGTTGACGACTACACGTCCTTTGATCTCGCGTCTATAATACAAGAATTGTACGAGAAGAGCTCACCCGACACGTGCACTCGACCTCTTAATTATGATGCTGCGCCAATCACCGGTAATGCGGAAGCAGAACATTGCGACGTTTTGACCCTCGCTCGGTGATCTGCTATGCTGCTACATCGGCTCTTACAACCATTAGTGGCATATGAGGCGACCGAGTGAGATTTATGTAGTCATTCAGCATTACACGTACTGCAGCAGTGCAGCCATAGGAACATTTGCCAAGCCACCAACGATTACCTAGGCTAAGCAAAAATGTACTGGTTATACTTGCATCATTTTGATCTGTGTACCACATACCCTAGGATTCATTTTTCATCTTTATAAAATTAAGCAAGCTTAATTCCACAAGGTAATTTTGAAACGTGCATTAAAATATACATAGCAGGCAACGCTGCGCAAGTCGTGCGGTCATTGAAGTGTCACTCCACTGCAGTTATTCTTGACATGAGACAATTTCTAAAGAATAAACTACTTGATATAACACAGCCACAAGTCTGTCAAATTATGTACTTGTGTGCCTTCGGGCGACCATTTGTCCTACTATGTCTTGGTGACGGGTTGCGCTATGGCCTCTGGTGGCAGAAACGTGACCCTCCACTTATTTAGTTGCAATTAGGTAGACATCTCACCTTTCACACGAGTAAGTCAGTTTATGACAAAATAAGACTTGTACATCGAATTACATCACACATGCCTATATCTTTTTCATGTGACACACACATTTCTTGGTCGCAGATGCAAGTAGGGCCCCGCAGGGGCGTCTGCGTCAGCAGGCGTTTGGTGTGTTGCGACACCACGGACCCGAGCACATGAGGGTTGGCCCCTCCCGCGTTTAACCGTACGTGGCTTAGCCGTGTCCGGGGAAAGGGGGATCCTGGGGGTTGAGCCGATGCCGGGTGCTTGGACCTTTACGGCCCCCCGGCGGAGGCAACACACCTCTTTGGCCTCTGCTTCACGTAGACGGCACCCCCGGACTGACCCACCCTGGGGAAATCGGTAGTTGCCTTTTCCTGTCTTTCTCTCTCTCTCTGCAATCTTCGTCTTTCCCCCTCACTTTCAATCTTTCCTGTCACCTCCTCACTTCTTTTACTTCCGGTATTCTTGGCAGCGAGGGTTAACCTTGTGTGGTACAACCAACCTTGGCTGTACATATTTGGTTATAGTGGCAACGTACAGTTGGCGACCGCTGGTTTTTATATATATAAGACCTGCGGCGTCCCCTTGTTGGGCTCCACGGTGGGTGACTGGCGTTGCTGCCGAAAACTGACTACTTTCTATGGAGAATTTTTTCCCCAAACTCCCTGATCGCCCTCATAAGCGAGGGCGCACCGAAGTATTCCAGTTTTATGGCCTTCAACGTGAAAACTTTCCAAAGTATCATGTGATACATTCTGAAAAACCAGAAAAGAACGTCAGAGTCATCTCACCTTTCCTTGTAGCGAAATGTCTGTGCGATTCTATAGGCCCCGGTTACAAGGCCACGAAGCTAGCTAGTGGTGACCTCCTTTTGGAAGTGCATGATAAGAAGCAATATGAAAAGCTACAGAACCTTGTCTCTTTTGGGAACATTCCAGTGACCGTGACCCCACACCGAACTATGAACACTATCCGCGGCGTTATTTCAGATGAAGACATGATGGAGCTAACCGAGGCCGAACTTTTAGAAGGATGGAAAGAGCAAAATGTGATCAATGTGAAACGGATTACGATAAGACGCGATGGGAAAGAAATTCAAACAAAGCACCTTATTGTCACCTTCGGCTCAAGCGTCCTCCCCGAGACAATCGAGGCAGGATATGTCAAGCTCCGGGTCAAACCGTACATACCGAACCCTCTGCGATGCTTCAAGTACCAGCGATTCGGGCACAGCTCACAGAACTGCCGAGGTCGGCAAACTTGTGCAAAATGCAGTGCTACTGAACACCTCGCCGAGTCATGTGAAAACACCCTTCACTGTGTGAACTGTGATGGAGAGCACGCCGCGTACTCGCGGTCGTGCCCATCCTGGAAAAAAGAAAAGGAAATAGTGACAATTAAGGTAAAAGAAAACATAACTTTCAAGGAGGCACGCAGGCGGGTATTGCACCTGCCGAAAACCAGCTTTGCCGAAGTGGCGCGTCAGGGGGCAGCGCCACAGCGGCTTCCGGCGGCTGTCCGGCTCACACACAGTGAGCTGCCAGCGACGCCATCCGCCCCCTCGGCGGCTGCAGCTAGCGCTGCTCCGCCACCCCAGCAGAAGGGGCCATCAACCTCCGGGCTAGTGGCCTCCAAGGCCTTGTCCCTCGAGACGAGGCCTTCACCGCGAACAAACCGCTCTCAAGAGCGGGTGTCCTGCGCTCCGCAAGAGCCAATGGACACATCTTCCAGCCAGACGGCGCAGCCAGCGCCAAAGGAGCGGCGAGAATCTCTCGACCGCTCCAAAAAAGAAAAAGCCCGCATCACAGGGCCTGACAAGGGCTCTTTAAGTTAGTCTCTTTTTTAAACACACAGCACAAAAAAAAACACTTCCAACATGAATACACAAATAATACAATGGAACGTCAGAGGACTCCTACACAACCTCGATGACGTCAAAGAAATCCTACACAGGTTTAATCCTAAGGTGCTGTGTGTTCAAGAGACACACCTTAAACCTACACAATCAAACTTTCTCCGGCAATACGCCATTTTTCGTAAAGACCGCGATGACACAGTCGTGTCTTCCGGTGGTGTGGCTATTGTAGTCGATAGAGGTATTGCCTGTCGGGAATTAAAACTTCGTACGCCCCTAGAGGCAGTTGCTGTCCGAGGGGTGTTGTTTGACAAGCTGATCACTATCAGCTCTATATACATCCCTCCCAATTATCAACTACATAAAACTGAATTTCAAAACTACATAAATGAACTTCCGGAGCCATACATAGTTGTCGGAGATTTCAACGCACATAACACTTTGTGGGGAGACTCACGTTGCGATGCGAGAGGTCGCCTGATTGAAAATTTTCTGTTTTCTTCAGGCGCATCATTACTTAACAAGAAAGAGCCTACGTATTACAGCATTACACATAACACATATTCATCCATTGACTTAAGTATAGCATCGAGTACACTAATGCCATACCTGGAGTGGTCTGTTCTCAAGAACCCCTTTGGGAGCGACCACTTCCCAATTATGCTAGGCTTAACAGAACATGATAGATGCTCGCCACACGTTCCGCGATGGAAGGTTGACTCGGCTAACTGGGAACTTTTCCGACAAATAACATATTTAAGCCGTGATGACATTGCCTCTTTTAACATAGACGATGCTGTGGCGTATATAACAGGTTTTATCATTGACGCTGCTGAAAGGTGCATACAACAAACTAATGGACTAGCTAATAAACGTCGCCTGCCTTGGTGGAATGATGAATGCCAGAAAGCACGTAAAAAGCAAAACAAAGCCTGGGGATTGTTTCGCAACTCCCCAACAGCCGAAAACCTGATAAATTTTAAACAAGCAAAGTCACAGGGCAGAAGAACGCGTCGACGTGCAAAGAGAGAGAGTTGGGAAAGATACATTGCCAGTATAAATTCATACACCGACGAAACAAAAGTCTGGAATAGGGTAAATAAACTAATAGGCCGGGAGTCACATCCTCTACCCTTAGTAAGTAGCCAAGGTGATAGCCTGGAAGATCAGGCGGATTGTCTAGGTGAACACTTTCAATATGTATCAAGTGAATCGCATTATACAGACACTTTCCTGAAGTTCAAAGAACGCGAAGAGCGGCAGCCTCTTAACCGCAAAGGTTTTTCGAGTGAGGCTTACAATCAACCATTTAACTTAGCCGAACTTAAAGCATCTCTCGCTTGTTGTAACAACTCGGCGCCAGGTGGTGATCGTATCATGTATGAAATGGTTAGATACCTACACCCTGAAACACTGAAAACACTCTTATCTCTGTTTAATGCCATGTGGGCGGCTGGGTGTATCCCGTCCTCATGGAAAGAAGCCATAGTCATCCCTATACTTAAACAAGGCAAAGACCCGTCCTTAGCCAGCAGCTACAGGCCAATAGCACTAACGAGCTGCCTGTGCAAGCTGTATGAAAAAATGATAAACCGGCGTTTAATCAGTTTCCTAGAAAATAACAAAATACTAGACCCCTTCCAGTGTGGCTTCCGAGAAGGTAGGTCGACAATAGACCACCTTGTTCGCATCGAGGCAAACATCAGAGATGCGTTTATACATAAACAGTTTTTACTTTCTGTATTTATAGATTTAGAGAAAGCGTACGACACGACATGGCGCTTCGGAATTCTGCGAGATCTTTCTGCGATGGGGGTCCGCGGAAATATGTTAAATACAGTCGAAAGCTACTTGTCTAACCGCACGTTTCGCGTAAGAGTGGGCAATGCTTTATCTAGAACATTCACCCAGGAGGCTGGCGTGCCGCAAGGGGGTGTACTTAGTTGCACACTCTTCATTGTAAAAATGAACTCCCTGCATACAGTGATTCCACGCAGCATGTTTTATTCTGTGTACGTCGATGATGTACAGATAGGTTTCAAATCATGTAACATCGCTATCTGTGAACGACAGGTGCAGCTTGGATTAAACAAATTGTCTAAATGGGCGGACGTAAATGGGTTCAAAATAAATACACAGAAAAGTACATGCATACTCTTCTCAAACAAAAGAGGCGTGACACCAGTACCAAATCTCACGATCAATCGAGAGCAACTATCCATGAGCAGTGAACATAAATTCCTGGGCATAATTCTGGACTCTAAGCTTACCTTCATCCCCCATCTTAAATATCTGAAGACAAAGTGTCTGAAGACTATGAACCTTTTAAAAATTCTCTCGCACACAACATGGGGTAGTGATCGAAAATGCCTCCTAAACTTGTAGAACAGTCTTGTCCGCTCGCGCCTTGATTACGGAGCTATAGTTTATAACTCCGCAACGCCAAGTGCATTAAAAATACTAGACCCCATTCACCATTTGGGTATCCGCCTCGCGACCGGTGCTTTCCGAACAAGCCCGATCCAGAGTCTCTATGTAGAGTCGAACCAGTGGTCACTCCATCTGCAGCGCTCATATAGCAGTTTCGTATATTTTCTGACAGTACAAGCAAACAACGAACATCCTTCTTATTCCACCATAAACGATATGACCGCCGCTGCACTCTTCCATAACCGACCTGCAGCGAGGAAACCGTTCTCTTTACGTGTAAGGAATCTTAGTGAGCAAATGGGTGTTCCAGTGCTTGAACATCGTCCTATGGCTCCTGCTAAATTGTTACCGCCGTGGCAGTGGCAGATGATAGAGTGCAACACATCGTTCGTAGAGGTCACGAAAGACGCTCCAGAGGCGCACATTAAAATGCATTTCCTAGAGCTTCAATCCAAGTACTCGTGTACAGAGTTTTACACGGACGCTTCTAGGTCACATGCCGGGGTTTATTATGCAGCCATCGGTCCATCGTTTTCGGAAACCGGTGTACTGCACCCGGAGACAAGTATCTTTACGGCTGAGGCCTATGCAATATTATCGGCTGTAAAGTTTATAATGAAAGCAAAACTCAAAAAGACTATCATATTTACGGACTCGCAAAGTGTTGTGAAAGCATTGCAATCACTCTGTAAACACAAAAACCCTGTACTTAATGAGCTCTATTCCATTCTGTGTAAAGCGTATATATCTAACCAGCATGTGATTTTATGCTGGGTACCGGGTCATAGAGGCATTGAGGGTAATGTTCGAGCAGATCAAATGGCCACATCAGTTACATCTCAGGCTATTAACCCTACAACTGCTGTTCCTGCAACAGACTTGAAACCTTTCTTGCGAAAGAAGCTACGAAGCCACTGGCAACACTTGTGGGACGCTGAAACAAATAATAAACTTCACATGATTAAACCACAGTTAGGTTTCTGGCCCTCAGCTACGAAAACACGACGAATTGATGTCCTATTCTGTCGTCTCAGAATAGGACACACGTACGGCACCCACAATTTTTTGCTCACTGGTGATGAACCACCAACCTGTGGTAGATGTGGTGAGAGGCTGACCGTGCTCCACGTCCTGCTGGAGTGTCGGGAAGCCGAAACGGAGAGAAGAAAATATTTTCCTGTAGCATACCGCTATCATATCCCTCTTCATCCCATGATGTTTATTGGTGAAGAACCACTTTTTAACGCCAAAGCAATCCTCGGCTTTTTGAACGATGTTGTGCTACATGTTATCAGCCCAATAAATTCATAGCGCATCCTCCCTCCAGAGGATGCTGCTGTGATAGTAGTTTTGTATAAAGCACATGCCTCCAGGCCCTTGTGGTTCAAGGGCTCTGTTTAGGCAGTAGTGCTTCTTTCCAATTACTACATCTTCAATATTTTAAATATTGTCATTCTTTCTCAATGCATTCTCCATTTCATAGTACACCTCATTAGTCATTGCCATGATTTTAGTGCATGTATATTTTACGCATTTTACAGCGATTATTTTTTTAGGCCCCTTTACAGCCACACTTCATCTATTTCTCAGAATTCATCGCTCCACTGCACACTCACAAACAATGGCATGGCGCTCTTTGGCCATAACTGGCCCTTGCGCCATAAAACACCACACATCATCATCATCATGCAAGTAGGGAGAGAAGTCTCTAGCTTTCGTAGTGTTGGCTGCTCTATGTGAAACCGAGTATAATGCTGGACTGCTTTCTTTTCATATTTGCACATTATTTTGCAAGGCTGACTACACTATGGCACGTTTCGTTAGTGAACTGTATGACAATTGCATTTCCTTGTGTTTTCATATACTTTTTATCCTTTCCATACCGACCGATTCTTGTCCTATCATCCACAGTGGGTGTGTGCCCTTGTTTGTAGCTCAGTTGCAAGTTTCGACTGGGGCTAGAGGTCCAGACAAAGAGCGCGACGGCCACAAACAGTCTGCCGAGACGTGCATCACTTTGATCGACCACGTTGCTACCTCCTTTGCAAGTGGGCTGGGAGCCCACAAGATGGCTTCTGCTGCTTAGGTACCGAAAAGAGAATAAAAAAAATATATATGTTTATGATGATAATCTTATATAACAAAGGCATTCTTGCGTAAGATGCAACTTTGCTATAATTAGCTTAGACTCTAGGGGAAACTAGTGTTGCAGTCGATCAGCAACATCAATTTGTTGCATCTTCGTGTTTGTGGCTTCAGACATTCTCGTGAAATAGTTACTTTTTTTTCTAAATATTTAAGCAACTAGACTTTGTAAACGAATGAAGGCAATAAGTGCCTACGCAGAGCCACAGCGATTTGTTGTTGCATTTAAAGAGCGAAATTTTGTTGAAAGTATGCAAAATGAAAAGTCATTTGAAGCCAAAAAGATGTTTAGGCAAATCAATGTTACTATAAATTTTCCTGCTGGTTGAACAATAGAACTTGCATCAGAAATTTTTGTTGTCAACTTCGTGGTTCACAAACCTGTGAGTCAGTCGTGCGACCTTGCCCACAAGACTCGCTTATCCTGGCGAACCATTACATATGGCCTCATCTAGCGTCACACTCGTGCGATTCCCAGTCTCTAACAATCCAGGAACTTTGGGTCATCTTGTTTTAACCGTGCTGTTATTTTTGTAGTAGCAGCCGTGATCCTGCTGCAAGTTTCTTCTACTTTCTATATGTACCAGAAACTTGCAGCAGGAATGAAATACCGGGCGAGTTCCAGCTGCCTCGGATGGCATCGGTGATCGGCAGCGTGGCACAAGGATCGACACAAACTTCTTGACGAGCACCAATCGTGCACAACAGCAGACACAGACTGAAGATAAGCAGCTTATCTTCAACTTCCGCGAGCGAGCGCAAAATGCGAACGGTCGCGACGACTCTGACCCATTGGCGGCCACCTACGTGATCGTCGACCTCTCCACAATCAACAAGCTGCTTGAAAGGACTAACTGCTGCACATGCCACGGTGCCGTTTCGATTAAGAATGGTGCGTGTGACTATGGAATTGCGGTGAAAATGTGTTTAGAGTGCAGCAACTGTGGAACGGTTGACAGTGAGTGGAATTCTTGGCGGACACACAGCGTGGCAAAATGCACCCTATTTGAAGTGAATATCCTTGCGGCGCGTGCCATGCAAAGCACTGAAAATGGCCAGGCAGCTCTCAATGACGTCTTCTTTATAATGGGCATTTCCCACAGAGGACTTCACCACAAAAGTTATCAGAGCCATCTGAGAAACAAACTGAACCCTGCTGCAACAAGGGCTGCAGAAAAAGTCCTGACTGTGCCATGGCAGTGCAAAAGTTATACCGAGAGCTGTACATTTGACAGCCCAGGTAATGTGGGCATCTGTTGTGATGGCATATAGATGACCAGAGGCCAGCTGTCACACATTGGTGTGGGTGTAGTTATAGAGCTGTTTTCCGGATATGTTTTGGACTTTGTTGTCCTATCAAATTTTTGTGCCGGCTGCCAGCGTGCACCACCGAAAGAGGACCCAAATTACATTGTTTGGGAGTCAATGCACACCTGCCAGAAAAACACAGTGCAAATCGGGCCGCATGGAGGTCGAGGCAGCGGTCACCCTCTTTGAGAGCTCAATCTCCTGTCATGGGTTGCGGTACACAATGATGCTGTGTGATGGCAACAGTAGGTCTTGTCGTGCTGTTGAAGAAGCAAAAGTTTATGGGTTTATACAGGTCCAAAAAAGGACTGTATAAACCACGTCTAAAAGCGAATGGGTACCGCCCTACGCAATCTGGAGCATAAGCATAAAGGTTCTGGTGACACACTGAGTTGAAGAGGCTGGCTGACAGGTGATGTCATAAAAAAACTTTCCAGGTACTATGGTTGGGCTTTAACCACCGCAGGTACATAAGCCAATAAGCCGTGAAATTATCGATGTATTGTATTTTTTCTTTATTTTGGCCTTTCAAACAACATTGAAACACTTTTCAAAAGTATATTTCTGATAGCTCATAAGTTACACTATGGGACATATGTGTCCGTATGTACCTTAAGGGAACCGAACAGTTATGCGGGCTTCTCAGCTGCTTCTACCGTAAGACTTTATGAAGCAATTCCTTGAGGTAGGAAAGCACAAGTAAAATTTCAAATGCTGCAGCAGGGAAGTGTGGGGATTTCAAGCGTTCAGTTGGAGCAATCCATGCCCCTTTTTAGAGTGGGAGCTTTTGTAATTTAGTGCGCAGAAGTGTCCTGCCTTGCACACATTCCTATGCTTTTGCATATCTTCTCAAGACTTGTGCTTCGATCTCAGCTGAAAAAGTTTCCCAAAGAATCCATGCGACTGCTTGGCAGAACTGCAGGGAGGTCAGAGCGGGCACAGTGGGCTCGTCAGCTTGTAGTTTGACGTACTACATAATGTACGCGATGTTCACCTCAATTTCCCGGAATTCCTAGAACACTCGGAGGTAGTATTGAATTTCGGACTTTAAGTCCACATTGTTGGTTACCTTCCGAGCTGGAAGGACGTGAGTGCTCATCAAAAGGATAACTAGAAAGGCCTTTATTTCTTCTGCCGTTCGCATTTTTCTCAGCATAACAAGTGCTTTGTTTCACACATATTTTTTACGAAGCTCTCAAACTTCATAACAGAAAATTAGTAAGGGAACAAACAGCGCTAGGACGGGACAAAGTGAGTAGACAGACAAGGCGCTGAACTAACAACCACTGGTTTATTGCTGTGAAATCAATATATACAAAGCACAGATTCAGCGCAGAAGGCCAGAAAAACATGGTTTCTGCGCCGGGAAGGGAACAAAATCATCACATAATGCGTGTAATCAAGGCAGGTTATCATGTTTTAACAAGTAGTTTATCACGCACGTCGTCATGGCAGGTTATCATGTTTTTAACAAGTAGTTAATTTTGCAGCTATGTAGAGAAACAGAGGGTACGCTGACGCAGGAGTTTCCGTGCGATTGAATGCAAAACGCTTCCCAAATCTCGCGTGCTCTTTGATCTTTATACCTACCTATTATTGTGCAGTCTTCAGAGAGGTTTGCAGCCGCATTCTTTGCAGTGCTGGGCTAAATGGCTTGGTACAGACCCTTTCATTGCATACGCATGCTCCCTCAGCCGGTCATTCAAACATCGGCCTGTTTGGCCAATGTAGCAGCGTTTGCACTTGAGTGGGATCTTATAGACAACAGCACATGTGCACTCAACATGACCTTTTCTGTGTTGCTTCTCACAGGTTGCTTTTTTTGGGGCCTTCCTTGTTTACCTTGCGGCATAGCGCCGACAACTTGTCCCTTGCACTGAACAAAACGCATGTGCCTATTTTTCCGGCACATGCGAGACCCCATGGACATAGGGTATGACGGTGGTGCTCACATGAGGTCCCTTGTCATGGGCGTTTCGTCCTGCCCTCCCTCTGGCGAGGATCACCAAAAGCTTTTCCGAAACACTCATCAGCAGGGCCATAGGGTTCCCAGCCTGGATGAGCTGGTGCACTTGGTGCATGAAGCTGCTTGCCACCCGGTGGTGGCATGCGCACAGGGAACGGACAAAACTGCGCTAAATGATATCTTTCCCACCCTGAATATTTCGCGCAGAGGCATGCACACGAAGACCTACCAAGATTATGTCAAATTGAAGATGAACCCTGCCTCGCAGAAGGCTGCCGTGCTCGTTATTGACGACTGCGCGAGCACCGTGAGAACGCTGTATGCTGATCTGAACTATGAAAATCCTCGAAACATCGCTGTTTCCTTTGATGGGACTTGGTTGACCAGGGGCCACTCATCCCATATTTGTGTTGGGACAGTGATCGAGCTATTTATGGGATGTGCCCTTGACTTCGTCGTCCTATCGAACTTCTGTTTGGGGTGCCAGCTAGGACCGAAGGAGGATGACCCAAGGTATGGAGAGTGGCTAGCTTGCCACAGTTGCCAAAAGAACACCTCCAGTAAGTCAGGCCAAATGGAGGTGGAAGCGGCACAAATTTTATTGGGCTGCTCATTAGAAAGGCATAGGCTCTGCTACTCTGCTACACAATCATGTTATGTGATGGAGACAGCCGGACCTTCAATAGCCTGCGGGAGACACAGGCTTTGTGCCAATAGAAAAAGAGGACTGTGTCAACCATGTGCATAAGCGCATGGGCACAGCTCTTTGAAACAAAGAGCTGAAGGAAAGCGAAGCCTTGGTGGTAAGGGCTAACTCACGGGCGAGCTGGTCACGAAGCTCACTACATATTATGGATGGGCTTTGAAAACTCATCAAGGAAACATCAAAGCCATGCACAATGCTGTTTGGGCAACTTTTTATCATGTAGCATCTACTGATGCAAGCCCAAAGCACTCACATTGCCCAAGTGGTGAAGAATCCTGGTGCAAGTACAACAGGGCTGTTGCCAAGCAGGAGACTTCCTCCAAAGCATCGCTACAACCTGCCGGAGCATGTTGTTGATGCCTTGCTGCCTGTGTACACGCACCTCTCCGACAAAAAATTGGTGAAGCGTTGTCAGAGAGGCAAAACACAAAACCTGAACGAGAGCCTGCACTCTGTCATTTGGTCGCTCGTGTTGAAAAACAAACATGCCTCCCTTTTCACTGTGGAAGATGCTGTGGCCGAAGCAGTCACAAGGTTTAATGCAGGCAAAGGGAGAGCAGATGCAGCAATACTAAACTGCACCTGCAGCAGAATGCCGTAGCATCTGAAAGATGTTCAGAAAAGGACAGTCGCCGACTAGTGGCATCCGAGAAGAAGCATGCACATGCTGCAAACTTCAGGCGTGCAATGAAAAGAAAGCGCACCAAGGAAAATGATCATGACTACGCTCCTGGTGGCTTCTAGCATCATTAGTACACTAATTCCCACCTTCTCCTGTTGAATAAAAATGCTCACCATGTTCCTAAACTTCCTTTCTCGTTTTCTCAAAACATTTTTCATCACATCCTAGGCCATTGCCTGCAGTATCTTTTGATGTAGGTGTCGGATTTTGATAATTCTTGCAGCATTTGAAAGCTTGTACATTGATTAGTGCAAGTAAACCCAAGAATTTGACATTTTTATATAGAACACTGATTTAATTACCAATAATATTAAGCAACAGTTTCAGATTTCTGATGAGTATACTTGATAAGGCCATAACTCTTGAACCAATGAAGCTAAAAATAAAATTATGGTTTTCCTGCACACTCTGCTCTTTGTAGAGTACTGTCATACCAAATTAGTAGCAATATTTTAAGAGAAAGCTGTCAAAAGGCTGGGCAGAATGTAAGTTTATGGAACAGTCAATATTTTAAAATCTGGGAGTGATAGCCTGTATCATACTTGGCTATCACGGAAGCAGACTAGATGATAGAGAGCGCATCCCTCTTTCCCCTAACCACTTCGGCGCATGCGGCACCCTCTCGCACGATGCTATAAAAGAGCACTTAATAAAGAGACAAGCCAGTTTTGATGCCCATCCACTGTGTGTGTCGTCTTGCTCAGGCGCCAACAATATATGGTGTCAGAAGTGCCCGCAGCCGCGCGGCAGGAAGCAAGCCATGGACGCCTTAAAACTACCCTGCCCACTACTGTTGACCGGCAACATCGGAAGGAACTGGGAACTCTTCAAGCAAAGACTGGACCTATTCCTGACGGCTACCTCGACAGACCATCCCAAGACAGAAGCGGTCAAGGCGGCTATCCTCCTGAGCGCCGCGGGTGACGAAGCGCTTGAGGTCTATAACAACTTCACATTCGCCGAAGGTGAGCTCAAGGATGACTACGAGACACTAGTGCGGAAGTTTGACGCATACTGTATTGAGCAAGGGAACGAAGTTAACGAACGTCATGTTTTCCGTATGCGACTTCAAGATGAGGGAGAGCAATTCGAGCGGTTTGCACGTTATCTGAGGACGCAAGCCAAACTTTGCAATTTCGGGACCCTTGAAGAGTCGCTCATTAGGGACTAGATTGTATTCGTGACTAATAAAAAGACTGTCCGAGAGAAAATGTTGCGGGACAAAACCTTGACTCTACAAAAAGCCGAAAACATGTGAAAAGTCGCATGGGCCACCGAGCGCATGCAAATGGACTACTCTCGCCGATATGAACGCGCCAAAGAACAGAAAGGCCGGTGGAAGCACTGTGGTCGGGTGCATGCGCCATGGCAATGCCTAGCCTACGGAAAAACCTGCTGCGCATGTAAAAAGAAGAATCACTTTTCATCATGCTGCAAGAACCCGCAAGTTCATGGCATTCAGGAAGATCATGAAGATAGCTTTGATGTTCTTGACGTCAGCATCTGTGGCATAAGCACAAAACCAGGAAAAGACTGGATAGTGCGTGGCAAGGTCTCTGGTCACGAGATAGAAATGAAAGTCGATACAGGTTCCAAGGCCAACTTGATTCCGCTTAGTATCTTTCAGCGCATCTCAAAAGTGAACGCGTTGCGCCAGAGCACAGCAGTGCTGACTGCCTACAACGGTTCCGAGATGAAGCATCTCGGTGTTGCCACTAAAGCACTAGAGATGAACGGTACAAGAGATACTGCCTTCTTTATCGTCAAGAAAGGACGCCAAGCAATCATTGGCCTGAGCACATGCATCGAGTTCGGCATTGTCCCAGCAAATATCAACTCAGTTAAGCAAAGTGGTGAAGCAGGGATAGAAACAAAATTTGCGCATCTGTTTCACGGAACGGGCTGCGTGCAAAGAAAGTACAAGATGGTTCTGCGACCAGACGCGGTTCCAGTCGTACAACCTGCTCAGAAAGTACCTTTGGCACTGAAGCAACCATTGCGTGATGAGCTGGCACGCATGGAGAAAGCGTCCATCATCGTAAAAGTTGAAGAACCCACCGAATGGGGAAGTCCCCCGGTTGTGGTACGAAAATACGACTGCGCTCTCCGAGTATGCATGGACCCTAGAGAAGTAAACAAAAATATATTACGCGAGCACTATACCCGATGCCTACCCGTGAAGATATAGAAAGTGAGCTGTCAGGGGCTCGATTTTTTTCGCGACTGGATGCCAACTCGGGTGTTCACCAGATACCCCTTGATGAAGCTACATCGTGCGTCTGCACATTCGCCACTCCCTTTGGGCGATATCGGTTCCTAAGGCTACCGTTCGGCATTTCATCTGCCAGTGAGGTCTTTCAAAAGACACTGACTGAGATCTTTGAAAGTATCCCAGGAGTCCGCATTTACGTCGACGACGTCCTCATTTGGGGTACTGACAAAACCCAGCATGACCAACGTTTGCATGCCGCGCTAGAAAAGGCAGAAAAAGCAGGACTCACATTTAATCCTGAAAATTGTGTGTTTGGTATGAAGGAGATAACATTTCTAGGTGACATAATCAATGAAGGCGGCGTGCGCCCAAGCCCCGAATTGATTGAAGGCGTCCGAGCCATGCCCGCGCCAGAAGACAAAAATGCTGTGAGAAGAATGATTGGGTGTTGTTAAATACTTTCGAAAGTATGTACCCAGCTTAAGCGATAAAACGGCGCTGCTACGAAGCCTCGTCAAGGACGATACCGTTTTTGAGTGGACCACAGCCCATGAGCGCGAGTGCCAAAACGTCTGCGAGGCATTAACATCTCCGCCGCTCCTGGCTTTTTTTGATGAAACTAAAGAAACAAAGATCTCGGCAGACGCGTCAGCCATCGGCATTGGCGCATTGCTATTGCAAAAACACCAGAATGAATGGCGCCCAGTTATGTATGCCTCGCGAACGCTAACTGATAGCGAAACGCGATAATTGCAAATTGAGAAGGAAACGCTTGGCATAGTGTTCGCCTGTGAAAAATTCCACCAGTTTACTTATGGCCGCAAGATCCTCATAGAGACGGACCACTGACCGTTGTTGGCCATCGCAAAAAAATACACCGGAGAAATGCCACCCAGACTACAGCGTTTCTTTGTTCGCTTTCTAAAATACGATTATGACTTGCAGTTCGTTCCTGGAAAGGACCTGCTCCTGGCTGATATGCTCTCGCATGCGCCCACCCTTTCACCAAACCCGGAAGCAACGGAGGACATCGAGGTTCATGCAGTTCGTGTCATCTCGTGCATGGTAACCCCATCAACAAAACGTCGCCTTCAGGACGAGACACTATCAGATCCCTATCTGAGTACTGTAATGCATCAACTGTCGCGTGGAACAGCGGTTGAAGGGGAATTACGTCCGTTTACGGCTGAGCTATATGTCATTGACGGGATACTGCTTAAAGGAAGCAAAATTGTCATACCCAAGTCCATGAGAAGCGAAATGATAACAAAGGTGCACGCAGGTCATCTGGGAATGAGTAAGTGCAAGGGAACAAGAGCGCGCGCTAGACGGTAGCATTGAATAAATGATATGTTCATGCTACACATGCCAAAAATGCGTACAAGCAGCAGTCTGAGCCCCTTATTTTGCGCCCGACACCCAGTACGCCGTGGTACAGAGTAGGTATTATGGCGTCTCTGTTGGCACGACGTTTATTCGGCCCGAGTACTTGGCAGCGAACCAGCAAAAGCACACACCCGATGATGATGATCACACATAACTGAAGATGAGGATCGCGCAACGTAGGGTGATAATGATAATATACAGATGAAGAAGACGTGCGTAATAAACGCCCACACTAATTCCCCCCCCACGTGGAAGCGGCCATCCTGGCCGCAAGTCAAGGCGACGAAGACCGCCGCGTGAACGGTTTCATGCGGGAGACATGAACGACCTCGGTGCTGCGACAACGGTGGTCTGTGGCGGCGACAACAGGAGTCACGCAATAATTGACGGGTGATGTCTGCTCCAGGACGATGTAGGGCCCGATGAAACGCGGCTGGAACTTGTCGCACAAACCAGGCGTGCGAAGGGGCGTCAATAGAAGTATTTCGTCACCATATTTCATTTTGCCGGGGATGAGCACATAGTAGTGTTTGATGCGCACTCCAATTTTCCTGAAGTGGAAAAATTGTCTACAATGATGGCCCATGAGGTGGTACAGAAAACATCCGCGATATTCGCGCGCTACGGTATCCCTGTGCAAGTATTAACAGATAATGGGCCTCAATTTGCATCCAAAGAGTTTGCAGACTTCGCAAGGTGATATGATTTTGAGCACATTACATCAAACCCGCGATTTCCGAGATCAAATAGACCTGCTGAAAAGGGAGTACAAATAGTTAAGCGCATCATGAAAAACACCACTAAATCGTGCGACAATTTTTGGTTAGGACTCTTATCTTATCATGTGTCTGTTCCAGAGGATGGCCATTCACCTGCCCAACTGTTACAGGGACGACACCTATGCACAAACGTTCCGGAATACAGCACTGAGCTGGGATGCCCAATACACAAGCATCAACAACAGGCCAAGGGCAAAACGTTGAACCCTTTGCACCAAGGAGACACGGTGCGAATACTGGACGACAACTGGTCACATAAAGCAAGAGTGCTTCAAGAAGTGGCTCCCCAGTCCCATATCGTGGAGACAGAGGATGGAAGGCTTCTAAGGCGTAACCGACAACACTTGCTTCAAACGCAGGAAAAATACCGCAGGATAGACGAAGATGACGACAACAGCAACGCTGAAAATGATAGCCTACAAAACAAAAGACGGGAGCTTCCAGAACAAGGCCAAAGTGCACCCGGGTTCATTGGTCATCTGCAAGCCAACAGACAGGTCTTCCCCAAAGTGGAGGCGTTGGAAGCAGAGCCCCGCAGGTCGACCCGTCAGCGCAACAAGCCCCAACGGCTGCAATATGAAGCTAATTTTCATCAAGTCTCCTAGCTATTCTTTCTTACTTTGTGGTCATAAAGTTCTTCCTTTCTTTTTTTGCTTTTTCTCGTTAAGGGAAAGGAGATGTATCATACTTGGCTATCACGGAAGCAGACTAGCTGATAGCGTGCGCATCCTTTCCCCTAACCACTTCGGCGCATGCGGCACCCTCTCGTACGATGCTATAAAAGAGCACTTAATAAAGAGACAAGCCAGTCTTGATGCCCATCCACTGTGTGTCGCCTTGCTCAGGTGCCAACGATACATAGCCCAAATCTAATTGCATATTTGTTTTCAGCTGTGAAAAATACATATTGTGTAAGAATTTCAGTTGGAAATATTGAAAATTAAAAAAAAATTTCAAACCAGTGTCTCCATTTAATAGGCACTTGGCCACACCAAAAACAGAATGATTGGGAGAGACAACACAAAGCTTTAAAAGTTGAACAATGAGTGAATAACAAAGAGTACTACGCTATGCATAAATCACTGCAGCTGATGGCTGCTCATGTGCATGCGCAGTTTGACATGATGATTAAAAATGATGTGATGTAAAGAATGACTTCAGAAGTTTATCCTTTGCACTACTGTTACATCTTAAAAACTGCATTAAGGAAGCTCGTAGGTGTCTGTTCAATCAAACACATCTCCGTCGCCTGTACAGAGCGCTGTGCCCAGGAGCTGCTGAGGGCATCCTGATGCCTGCAAAAAATAAAAAATAAAATAACCCACATGCATTTAAAACCAACACAGGAA
The DNA here is from genome assembly GCF_013339745.2 of Dermacentor silvarum. Lineage (NCBI taxonomy): Eukaryota > Metazoa > Arthropoda > Arachnida > Ixodida > Ixodidae > Dermacentor > Dermacentor silvarum. The sequence continues at coordinate 321,777,044 of NC_051154.1, read as the reverse complement.
ATAGATCAAGTCAACCTTAAAAGGACCCTAAAGAGAAGAATGATTTCCCCTGTACAAGTAAATTGCCTTTCTACAATACCAAAAAAGTCCTAGTTAAGCGAATAGGTTTAGTAATGCAGAAAAGACTAAAAAAATAAAGGACAGGTGACAACATCGCCTTGACGTTACTACACCATCTCGCTGTAACATCAAAGATTTTGAGATCTTTGCTAGGGCCTAGTTAATTGTTTATCGGTAAAAGTAGACTACACCACATTCTAAAAGGGCCTGGCAAGCCGGGCAAGACTGAAACTGGCAAGTAACGGGAACTTTACCCTCTTCACTACCAGTGTCTGCACTTGTGGACAATTTTACTAAAGTACACCTAAGCAAAAAGCTGTGAGACAGTAAAGTTGCACACCTTTCTTAGCATGGACCATGGTTTACTCAAGTTCCAAAGCAGGAAGCCACATCTTGGCTGAGGCAGCCGTTGTAAAACATGGCTGCGAGCGCTTTCGCAAATCTTGTTCTCTACCAGTGTCCACATTTGTGAACACTTAGCGCATAAGCTGTTATAGGCTCAATCCAATAGCTGTTTCGGTTGGCAATGTGCACAGCTGCCGGTGTCCATCGCGCAGCTATCGCCAGGAATGAGAAAAAAAAAACAGTTCTTGCCAGGATCGAACCTGGGCCCCCTGCACAGGAGTCAGCTACTCTACGACTGTGCCACGTAGCGTCGATACGTGCACACTTTGCATTGCAGTTGCGTTGTATTGCAGCAGGTGTCACGACATGTAGCAGTTGCATCATATTGTACCACGTGTCAAGCGATGTTATATGTGCACCATTTAGTCTGGATACCTGCGTTTACTCCTCGGTACACGTTATCGCACCTCCTCACAATGTATGAACTGCTGAAGTGAATTGTAGAGCTGCGCATGCGGCTGCAACCAGGCAACATTGGGGTCGGCAGACTGCTGTGCAGAGAGCAGCACAAGCCGCAGCTCATCGTCGATGCTGGGTGGACAGTTTAGTTCGTTCTCATGAATACGATGCAAAGAGACTTCACTGAATGCGAAGACCCGTGCCCCGCTACATGTGCTTTACGACCTACTTTTTGAATAATAAAGCACACCTGAGTAGGTTTTAATAAATGTGTGCAAATTAAAACACTACTTTCCGTGCACTAGCTAATTGCAGTTACCCTGTTCAAGCCATTTACGACAGTCTCCTATGGAGCTGCTCCTCCAGTTTACGCTGCGACTGTGTTGCATGTGCTGCGCAGGCCTGTGACTTTTTTTAAAGCCAAGTACATCTCAGCGAAAAGTTCCGAGGCATTCAAATCATGCTCGTTTGCCAGCCATGCTGCATCATGGTTTATTCTGCTTCTAAAGAAGGGTGTCGAATATCGGCTGAGGCAGGAGACTTAAAAAAAAAGAAAATGGCTGCGAGAAGCTCACAAGATGTCTTCACAACTTGTATTAACATTTGTGGACCTGGCTTGCTGGCTTCAAATACTTATGTCCCCAACTTTTGATCTGTGAGCTCTTGAAATAGAGTGAAATAAAATTAGAAACACAGCTACTCATTCTCTTGCCAACATGTTTTTCGGTAGTGAAGAGGTTAACTAAGCCAATGTGGCTAAAAACAAAAAAAAGTCGCAGTTTCACCCGAAAGGTGAAGCATCAATTGCAATAGCAAATATACTAGTGGAGTATACGTAGTAAGGATAGTAGTTTTATGGGCTGCATAAACTTGGAGACATTCGCTTACTAACTGAACTAACAAGCATGGTGTCAGCGCGCTCAAGCAAACGAATAGATCACACTCGATGACCGCAGACAAACACTGTCAAAACGCTGGCGTGAACAAGAGTAGCAGGAGCAGTGACGAAGGTTCATGTGGTCTATCGCTTCAACGGAAACTGAGCGGCGTAAGCACAGCGCATACAAAGGCCAGAGCCATGTGGAGATCGCTTTCAAGATACGGTGCGTGCGACAGCCCTCAGCCGGGCAAAGTACAAGTATGCCGTTCCTGGCAGAGCATAGAAGCTGTGCACCCTCTCTCCCGCACTGCCTTCCCGCTTTCCTCCTTTCGCATGGGAGATTGAGTCGCCAGTTCCCCTTGCGCCCGGTCACAAGATACGCCAAGGTCACTTGATACGATCAAGTAAGCGATTTGCATTGGGGGTAGAGTCTAGGCAGTGTAGGTGTGTCGGCGGCTCGTAGCTTTTTGCATACTGTGTGTTCTCGGCGCTCAGTTTGCGTTGAAGCGATAGACAGCAGCACGAAGGTCACTTTGCTCGCTGCTGCTGCGTTATTTCCTCAAGCTAGCGTTTGACAGCACGTGTCCGCACTCATCAAGTGTGATGTGTGCATGTTTGCCTGTGTGCGCTGACACCAGGCTTGTTAATATAGTCAATAAGCGAATGTTTACAAGTTTGTACAGACGATAAAACTACTATCCTTAATTTGTATAGCTGTCTACTAATTTACAAATGCAATCGATGCTTCGGCTTTCGGGCGAAACTACGACTTTTTTTTCACATGTAAGAATTAAAATATTATTGTGTGCAGTTAAAAACTGCTCTCTTTTCTTAATTTTTTATGTTTCTCGGCTCTTAAGTTTTTTTTTTTGTTTTTTACGGTCCCGTGACAAACGTATCAGCTGGGTTCTACTGTACTAGCTGCGTTTCCGGAGTAGATAACGTCCGCCGATGAATCACCAATTGACCCTGAAGCCACGAGCCTCAGCAGAAACCACACTTTGCTGTCGAGCTGCCTTGCAAGGCAGACGCCGCGTCGGCGCCATGCGTAGCGCTGTGGCTTAATCGGGATGCACATGCTAGTGCTGTTTTGTCTCCTGTTCGCAACTAAGGTTGAAACTAAGGCTCGCCCTATTATCACGTTGCACGTTTTAATTACCCGGTGGTGCAATTGTCGGCGATAGACGCCGTCAAATCCAACACTGTCTGGCGCAATTTTCGCCGATTGTATCAGGATGGCGCAGTAAATCCCATTTGGCGCACTTTGGCGCAGGAGTGGAATCACTGGCCTTTATACGGAACCTCACTGCAACGACGACGGCAGGAATGCGCTTGGAGTGTCCATATAATTGCCATCGCAAAAAAATACTATGAAAGGTGTGATGTCCCGCTCACGTACCAGTGCTTATTTCGATGTGAAATTTAAAAATGAGACTGACTCATTTTCTTGTGTAATAATCAGCATATTATTGTGCAAACAAAGATAATATAGTTTTCAAAGAATATTTTGCCAGTCATCTGATTTAGTGTTGGTCTACAGTGTCCCTTTCGGTGCTAACCGCATGATGCGAAAAATTTATCAATAAAAAATATGTTTTGACAATAAAGTAAACTGGCACACAGGTTCTGGCCAATATTTTACATGCTTTGACATTACAGTATTAGCAGAGTATCACAATAGAAACTAAAAAAAAGGGCAGCTTGGTAAAGGCATATGATGATGCTGTATTCAAACCAGAATGTACTTCGGCCGCCTTTCTGCTACACTTCTTAGCAGAAAAAACTGTGGCACTAGGTAGTTCACACTGAAAAATGCGCATTGACAGATGTACACAACCATAACAGGCCCACTTGATCAGGTTAAGCATAGCGTCACCGGGGGGGGGGGCATTCTGTAAGTGTCCACCCAGCAGACATGTCCATTTCAACTGCTGCTGAAGTGCTGCGCAGCCGAGCCAACTGGACGAAATGTAGATCTCTACTAGGTGGACACTTACAGAATACCCCCCCCCCCCAGATGTTGCCACAAGTACCGCTTATTAAATTTGCGTGCCAATCTTCCACTGAAACTCTGTAGTGTCTACCGTAATATCCTGAGCAAGCAGCCCCCCTCAAGCAAGTTGAAATTACCGGCAAAGTTAGGGGGGGCGCTATCCCAGAACGCATACCTGCAAACCTCAAGACTCAAATTCGTCAACTCGCGACCTGGGGGGGGGGGGGGGGGAGCACGTGACTTCTGCCGAGGAGTACGACTTCACAAGCACACTTGGAAGTACTGATGGAGTCTAGTACTCTGACGAGGCTTCGAGCACGCCATCACACTTCACAGCCGCTACGGCTACGAAACACCGGAGTCGCACTGCGCCTGATGCAGCAGCACATCGCACAAAACAGGTCATACTCGGGAAAAAAGCCTAGCGAATGTGACAGGCGAGACGACAAGCCACAGCCTCCGATACAGAAATTGTGCCTGCTGCATCCACCTGAAATCGCCATCATCTCTGGGTGTCACTTACGTACAGGTGGGTCTCTATGTTGAGAGTAACGACAACCAGTGACGTCCGGCCATCATCGGGTCGTCCAACGACCCGATGATGAAGGCAACGTCACAGAGTGAAAAATGTCCTTACTCTGCAGACAATAAAGGTTACGGCGCACACCCCCATCTCTATGCGCCCCTATGTAAATGGCGCCCCCGCTCACCAGCAACGGTGTGACTTTATTAGGAATTTTAAAAATAATTTTGCGAATATGACCACTTTTCCGTAAAAATTGAGCGGACATTCGTAAAATCATAAGACGGGTCCAAATTCGTACATTTTAGGGAAAATTCGGAAGAGTTGGCAGGTATGCAGAATGGCATCAAAATTCAAGATGGTGACAACGAAACTTTCCTCCCAGAAAAAAAGTGCACTGGGAATAGAATTAAAATATTATTTAGCATTACCTTATTAACCCAAACATTTGTTAGCACAGTTTATCACTCTCCAGAAATAGCGCATCGACGCTGCACCGGCACGTTGCCGCGAGTGGTGACACTAACACTCGTTATGCAAAATAATGTCTGCTAGAGTAAAGTGACATGTAATGTTCACTTTCTTAAAAACCATGTCCACAGTCAAATGTTTAGCGCTAACGAGAGTTCCAATACAAGTCAAGCTTAGCTGCAGTGCACGACAGCGTACCGCGGCTCAGCCATGCTGGCATTGCAGCTGGCGGTGCCGCAAATATGAGCATGTTTTCTTCTTCGTGTGAAATTATTGCGAGCAGAAGGTAAATCGGCATACCCTTGCCATGTTTGGGGAAACTGGACCCGGGAGATCTACCGACCGGGGGGGGGGGTCAGCAGGTTACAACCCCCCCCCCCCCAATGTCGATATTTCCAAGTACTCCCAGCCAAACTTCATTGCACGTTTATGTACACATATACAAAATGACCATACGAGTATGAACATCAAGGTCTCACTTGTGCAAGCATTTTGTTGTTGCTAATTTTGCCTTCAACAATTATTCAAAATTTAGGTTCTTGGGTTTTACGTCCCACAACCACCATCTGATTATGAGGCGCGCCATAGTGGGGAACCCTGGCTTAATTTCGACCACCTAGGGTTCTTTATCGTGCACCCAATGGGCGGCATACAAGTGTTTTTGCATTTCACCCACAATTAAATGCAGCCGCCATGGCCGATATTTGATCCCGCGAACTCTTGCTTAGCAGCACAATGCCAAGAGAGAAAGAAAGGGAAAGAAAGACAAGGAGGTTAGCCAGTGTAAATACCGGCTGGCTACCCTGTGCCAGCCAGTATTATGTCACTAAGCAACCACGGAACATGTTGAGAAATGCTTCAGATAATGATTGATTGTAAGAAATTCCATTTCTTTTACATTTTGCCAGGTTGATGTTTCCCAGCGTCTTGGACGAGCGGCACTGTGTCCTCATATTTTTCACAATGTTAAATTGCCACTCGCACTCTGCATTGCTCTGTGTTATTAACAAATTACCGAGCATCACTTCGGCCGAGCACTACATTCAAAATACTTGAAGATACTTTGTGCGCTAGCACTCCTTGCTTTTAAACCCATGACTGACCATAGGCCTACGCAATGCCAGAGCGGCTGACACCGAGAAGAACGATGGAGTCTAGTGTTGCTAGTTGTAGGCAGCTTTCGCTGGCTAAGAGACTAGGACCACTAGGGCACCAAACAACCCCGTCAGCGTAAGGAGCGGCTGTGCGGTTAACAAAATAGCGCATGTATAGGGTTCCATACTACTTTCTTAACAATTTTTTGCGCGATGAACTTCCAGCTAGATTATTTGATTTTTATTTATTTACATCATACTGCAGCCTGTGTGGCCTGCAGTATGATGCAAATGATGGATTAGATTGGGTTGGATTTTTTTGCCAATGTGGCCTAACAGAGCGCTAGATGCAGGAACGGGACACAACAGCAGTTTCCGGGAGATTTTCCTGTCAACCGTACAACCAGAAGAAGTGGTCCAAATCCGGGAGACTTGGCAGGTATGAATCGGCAACAATGGTAACAAAACATTGCTGCTTGGGAGCGTCGGCAGTTCGTTCTGAAGCGCTGTCTGCTACATATTCGAAGTGAACCGACAAAGGCCTAGCGACGATATTGGTAGCGAGTGATCAGCGGCAGTGAAGCTGCCAAGGATACCAGAGCATAGCTGTGACCATTCCTCACTGAGTGGTCAAGTCACTGTGCTGCAGGGAAATCCTCTGTACTGTGTGACAGGCAGATCTCACCGGCCACAGTTTGCCCTGATGCGCACGTGTGCGCACCAGGGCAAACTGGCCACCCTAGCTATTCCGACAGCAGCAACAGTCGGGAGTGGCCGTGGGCGCGCCAGCCACTTGCAGGAAGTGCCAAAAAGTCCCGTGTTATAAGCACGAAAATTAGATTGTGCAGGAGGCGCCGTCGCGTGCTGTGCGGAATGTAAATGGCTGCACTCATTTTCGGAGAACGAATCCGCTCGCTGTTTGCGGCCACTGCCAGAGCGCACATGCCAAAGCCGTTCTGGCGCAGCGTGGCGCAATTTCGGTCAATTAATTCTGTTTGGTGCAGAAATTTGCATTTGTATCAAAATGGTGCAATTGGCATAGAAGTCCCACCCCAAAAGTCTGAAATTAGCACTGTGAGAGAGAACAGACTGCAATCATGCATGCTGATGAATGAGAAAGAAATGAAAAAGTAAGGTCGTGGCACATTAGACTTCTGTGTTGTGTTGTGTGGTGAGCAAAACATGGTTGCCGTGAAGTGGTTTGACAACAAGCCAGTGACACTCACTTTTAATTGTGTTGGCGTTGAACCAATAACAATCGGAAAAAGATGGGACAAAAAGCAGAAGACGCACATCCCAGTTGAGTGCCCTGCTATTGTGCCAATGTACATGTCAATGGGTGGTGTTGACCTCCTAGACAAGATGTGCTACAGTTATCGCTTCCCAATGCAGGCAAAGCAATGGTACATGTACATCTTCTGGTACACCGTCAAAGTGGCCGCATTGAATGCATGGTTTCTGCATAAACGTCATGCACAACAGCAAGGCAATAGTACAATGCCTCTGTGTAGCTTTCTCTCTGAGCTTGCGACGGCATTGGTACTTTATAGAAAGCGTGCACCTGGACGACCATCTAAGGAAAATCTCCCGCTCGTGAAGAAGGTCCTCAGTGCAGTACCACAAGACGTCCGAAAAGGATGGAACAAAGCATTGGCCACATAGGAACGAGCGCAGAACCAGGTGCAAAGCATGCAAAGGGGGCTACACCTCTATTTCTTGATCAAAGTGCCAGGTGTACCTGTGCCTGAACAAAGACCGTAATTGTTTTACCCATTTCCACCAGGCTTAGAACACCTAATGACAATCCAGTTTGGATCATTCTTTCGTTCTTGCAATCGAAAAAAAAAAATTGTGTAACCTCAGCTAACCTTTAGCTCTCCTTGTACATTACGTTCCATTACTGCGCAGTGTTGCATATGTGCAACAAGCTGTAATTTCTAATAAAAACTGTTTGTGACTATATTTATGACGTCTGTATCTTTATTTGCATTTTAAATGCAAGCATACCACTTGTCTTCCCGTTTTCTTTGCGTTTTCTGGGACTGGGAATTACTAGGTTAATAGACGCTTGCAAAGAGCACGAGGAAATGAGACACAGTGCGACCGCCAACCACAACATCAGAGCCTTCAGACACTACACAAAGCTTTGCCAAGCACAGCCACCCAATTGTAGCCATTTTTGCCCTAATGTGAATCAACGATGGTGTGGCAGCATGGGACAGTTTTTCAATAAACTGCTGTCTTCATTGTAAGTTAGCAAAATTCTGGCTATAATGGAAAAACAACCCCCAAACAAAATCTATCGATCTTTCTAGACTAAGCACCCAGAAGAAGCTGCACCAAACCCTGAGGATGAATGCAAAGAAAGCAATAATAACATAACTGCGAGTCGGCCTAGTTGGAACAGATTCATTTTCTTAAATTTTTGCGCGCAAACAAACAGGGACGAAGAAAAGGAGACACAAGGACGAGCGCTTGGGTAAGCGCTCGTCCTTGTGTCTCCTTTTCTTCGTCCCTGTTTGTTTGCGCGCAATAATAACCTTATAATAAATTACACGCTTTATGCGGAGTGCTTAAATGTGTCACTTAATGATCAGGCGGACCTACCCCAACGACTTAGTACATTTGTACATTATCATCAAAATTGTTTCAGGACCCCTTTAAAGTCATCGCCACAAATCTTAAAATTTTTCCTCTTTTTCTGGGTTTTCATGCCTTAGTGATAAGAGTGACTTTTTAGGTATTGTGGAAGGGTAAGCTACTCACACAGCTCATTATTTTTCACTTTAGTGTCCCTGTAAAAGATCTAATCGTGAAAGGTGTGAAAGAGCCATGAAAGAGCCATTCAGCATCCAGATGCACAGGCAACTCACCACTCATCAGTCGCGGGGAAGAGGACGCCCACGTCCAAGGCCCATGAGCTTCATCCGCGACTGTACTTCCGCTTCCAAGTCGCCCTTGCTTGCTTGAGCAGCTTCTGTTCACATGGAAAGGGGGATGGATCGGAGAACATATTGTCACGTTTAATCAACAGGCGACTTCCAAAAGATGCCGTTTAGGTAAGTCCGAGTCGCTAAAGGGGCAGCACAGCACCGACAAAAAGACCAAGGTGCTAGCTCGTGAACAAGACTGTCCTGGTCTTCTTCTGGGAGCATGTGGCACAAGTGCGTGGCATTACCCCTCCTCCCAGAAGAGCATCGAGTCAATGCTAAACAAAACATGAACGGGCAGAAAGACTTGTCCCAGGAGAAACGTAATGGTCCCGAAACCACAACTACTAGGGTGTGCGATATGGGTTTAACCGCACTACGTGCACAATCTCAGGCCGCGGTTGTCGGCGTCGTGCTGGCTGGGTGCCGTCCGGAAGAACTTCATAATTGAGGTCACTCACTCGCCGAAGTACCGACTGAGAAGTTTTTCCGAAAGGCCTTTACGGCAGACGGGGTCCAAACTAGCACTTGGTCACCTGGTTGGTACTCAACTTGTCGGTGGCGGAGGTTGTAGTGTCGCGCGTCAATAGTTGTAGTGTCGCGCGTCAATACACTGTTGTTTCCTGATGTTCACGCGAGCTAGTTGGCGTGCTTCCTCGACACGTTGCACGAAACGCTGTGTCTTCATCAAGATTGTCAGAATGGTCACATGGTAACATGGCTTCTAACATCATCTGCACTTCACGACGGTAAGCAAGAGCAAACGGCGTGAGCGTGTGGTCTCGTGTGTAGCGGTGTTGTATGCGAACGTTACGTACGGTAGTACCTCGTCCCACGTCTTATGCTGCACATCTATGTACATCGACAGCATGTCGGTCATTGTTTTGTTAAGCCTTTCGGTCAAGCCATTTGCTTGAGGGTTATAGGCAGTCGTCTTTCGGTGTGTGGTGAAGCTGAAGAACTTCTTCAAGCAGCCTTGCCGTAAACGCCGCTCCTCGATCTGTGATGACACAGGATGGGGTGCCATCCTGTGCCATCCATTCTGTACGAAAAACTGTGCAATCTCAGAAGCTGTGCCTTTAGGAAGAGCCTTTGTTTCAGCGTAGCAGGTTAAATAGTCTGTAGCGATGATTATCCACTTTTTTCCGGAAGTAGACAATGGAAACGGGCAGAGGAGGTCCAGGCCGACTTGATCAAAGGGCCCTCGAGGAGGCTCGATTGGATTCAGCAATCCCGCAGGCTTCACATTCGTTGACTTTCAGCAATTGCATTCACGGCAGGCTTGGACGTATTGTTTAACACAAGTGGCGAGTTTCGGCCCGTAGTACGATTTCCGTACCCTGGCAAGGGTTCGAGTGAAACCCAAGTGGCCAGACGCAGGCTCGTCGTGGCATGCGAACAGGATTTCATCACGAAGCTCTGCGGGTAGGACTAAAAGATAGGTGTTGTTGCTGGCAGCAGAATTCTTGCAAAGGACGCCCTGTCGTGAACAAAATGACGACAAACCGCGAGTAATTTGCGGGGGCAGAGTGACGTTGTGGCCTTCTAGATGTTTAATTATAAGGCGCAATTCACAGTCTGCTCGCTGCCTTGTCGATACGTCTGCCCTCCTTATGGCGCCGAGAAAAGAGCTGTCTTAGATTTGCTGATCAGCAGGTTCAACAGGTGCGCGCGACAATGTGTCAGCATCGTCATGTGTGTGGCCTGACTTGTACACGATGGTCACGTCGTATTCCTGCAGGCGAAGGCTCCACCATGCCAGTCATCCAGAAGGGTCTCTTAGGTTTGCCAGCCAGCATAAGGAGTGATGATCCGCCACAACTTTGAATGGGCGGCCATAGAGGTAAGGTCGAAACTTGGTAAGTGCCCATACGACGGCAAGACACTCTTTCTCCGTGGTACTGTAATTGGACTCGGGTTGTGATAGGGTGCGACTGGCGTAAGCTATGACCCTTTCTTCATTCTCCTGCCGCTGTACGAGCACCGCACCCAGACCGACGTTACGGGCGTCGGTATGAATTTCTGTTTCTGCGTCCTCGTCGAAATGTCCAAGAACCGGGGGTGATGCCAGGCGATGTCGAAGCTCGGGGAAAGCTGCTTCTGTTTAGAGCTCCAGATGAACGGCGTGTCATCTCTAGTCAGACGAGTAAGTGGAGCAGTAATTTTAGAAAAAATGCGTATAAAGCGCCAGTTATATGGGTACAATCCCAGGAAGCGTCGAACGCTTTTCTTGTCTGTAGGAGTCGGAAGAGCAGCTACAGTGGCAGTTTTCTCGGGATCGGGATGGATGCCTTCCGCGCTCAAGACATGCCCAAGAAACTTCAATTCTTCATAACCGAAGTGACATTTCTTAGGCTTTAACATGAGGTTAGCCAATCGGATTGCCTCGAGCACTTGCCACAGTCGCTTAAGATATCTGGAGAAGCTGCCTCAAAATACGACCACATCATCCAGGTAGACGAGACAGGTTTGCCATTTTAGGTCAGCGAGCACCATGTCCATCATCCGTTGTAAGGTTGCCGGAGCAGAGCACAGTCCGAACAGAAGTACTTGGAACTCGTAAAGTCCATCCGGAGTGCCAAAGGCTGTTTTCTCCCGGTCACGCTCGTCTACCTCAATTTGCCAGTACCCACTTTTCATGTCAAGGGAGGAAAAATACTTGGCTCGCCGTAGCCGGTCAAGTCATCTATGCGCGGCAACAGATAAACGTCCTTCCTTGTGACGTTGTTGAGTTTTCTGTATGCAACACAGAAGCGGAGAGTGCCATCCTTCTTCTTTACCAGGACAACCGGTGACGACCACGGACTGTTTAAAGGCTGGATGACGCCATCGTCAATCATTTCCTTGACTTGTCGTTGAATTGCTTCTCGTTCTTTCCGCGAAACATGACATGGCTGCTGGTGAATAGGACGTGCATCGTTGTAAGTAATTATCCTATGCTGCGTGATTGGCGTCTGACTGACTTTCGACGATCGAGCAAAGCAGTCCTTCAATTCATGCAACAGTCCCCACAGTGCCACCTTATTGTCCTCCGACAGCTCGTTATTGATGTCGATATCTGGGATGCATTCTTTATCGCTGTCGCTTTCTCCATAAGCGAAACACTCAATGACGTCCTCCCAGGCTTCAGCGTAAGCGACGGCAGTGCCCCGGAAGAGGTGTCAGTGCTCATTTGTGAAATTGGTGATCAAGAGGTCAGCTTGGCCATCCCTAACGTCAATGATTCCTCGAGCCACGCTAATTTCGAGGGTAAGTAGAAGGGAGACGTTGCACTCTGCAAGGACTTCGCCTTTTTGTATGCCCTCGGACGTTACCGGAATCATGACACTAGCATGCGGTGGTATCGTGACACTGTCGTCGGAAATTCGAAGAGCGGCTGTGCGGCGGCTGGCGTCTCGTGTCATCGCTTTCTTTGTAGAGAACGAGATACAGCGTCAGCGGAGGTCGATGATGGCACCATACTCTCGAAGAAAGTCTATTCCGAGTATTAATTCACGGGAGCATTCTCGGAGAACAAGGGAGCTGATCGGAAACGTAGAATTTTGAATTTGCACCCAAGAAGTGCACACACCAAGCGGTTCGAAGACATGTCCGCCAGCTGTCCGTACATGCGTCCCTGTCGAAGGCATAACAACTTTCTTTAAATGGCTTGACAGTTTTCCGCTGATAATCGAACAGTCAGCGCCAGTGTCGATTAAGGCAGTAACATTGCGACCGTCGATCAGCACAGGTATGTTCATGGAAAAGTCTCCAGCCTGGGACACTGGCGTCGTCAAGTCTCGGTCGGTCTGAGGTCGCTTCGATTGGAGGTCTTCGGTACGTCCAGTATCAGCAGCCTTGCCTCGAAAGGTCGCTGACGTCAGTTTTCCAGGCGAGGGCTCGGAGATCGTCCTTGCGACATCCACCTTGCACCTCCCGAGTAGCATGGTCGTGGTGATGGCGATCGCGACTGGCGCCTTGATGATGGTGGCACACGCTGTCGGGCGATAAAATCTTCAATCTCGGGTGGCCGTTGTCCGAAACGAAGTCGGGGTGAATTGGACAGGAAACCCCTGGAGTCCAAGGCGGCGGTACTGGCACTCTCGGTATGAATGACCCGCCTCACCACAGTGGTAACAGAGCGGTCGTCTGTCGGGCATGCGCCAAATGTCTGATTTACGTGCGGATGGCCGAGCCTCTCAAAAATAAGGAGCCGCCTGCGCTGACAGAAGCGTCGCATACGGAGTGACGGCAGGTAGGGGCACTGGTGCCAGGATATGGGGCCTGAATGCGTCAGCATAAGTCGCATGCTGGTAATCGCTCATGGTAGGAGGTGTCGCTGGCGACGGGGCGGTGCCTCTTAAAACGTCAGCGTAGGTTGTGCATCGAGGTTCACTTGATGTTGTGAAGGCCTCAACTGGTGGAGCGGCCTGAAGAGCTGCTTCGTAACGTGGTGCACCAAGAGCATGCTGCACTTCGTCACGCACGACGCTAGCAATGAAGTTGGCTGAAGGCTGCTGCGTCTGATGCAGGTGTCGCAGCTCGTTGCAGACTACCGCTCGGATAATCTTGCGAAGCGACTCGACGTCGGTCGTGAGAGCTCCTAGGCCAATTGTAGCAGAGGAGAGACTCACTTGCCGATTGTATTGGTGTGAGCGCTGGTGCAGGGCCTTCTCCATGGCAACGGCGTCAGTGAGAAACTCCGCAACCGTTTTGGGTGGAGTAAGAACAAGTCCACCAAAAAGCTGCTCCTTCACTCCGCGCATCAAGTGACGCAGCTTCTTGTCTTCCGACATGGTAGGGTCCGCTCACCTGAAGAGACGCACCATGTCTTCCACGTACATAGCCACATTCTCGTTGGGTTTCTGAATGCGAGACTGGAGGGCCCATTCTGCTCGTTCTTGGCGATCGGAGCTGGCGTAGGTGTCCAAGAGCCTGCAACAGAACTCACGCCATGTTGTCAGGACGCCTTCGCGGTTCTGGAACCACGTGCGAGCACCATCCAAAAGACAGAAATAAACGTTTTTGAGCTTCGCCTTGTCGGCCCATCCTTTGAACTCTGTAACGCGCTCGAAGTCTGCTAGCCAGTCTTCCATGTCTTCTAGAAGGTCGCCATGGAATGGACTTGGCACACGCGGTTTTTGCAGCGTGTAATGAGGAGGTACCGGAGTAGCCGTCGCAGGGTTAATCAAGGTAGTAGCGGATGTAGCATCCATACCTGCTGACGTTGTCGTTGTCCTGTCAGGTAAAGGCTCAAACTCAGGGGCCAATCCCTGGATTCTCTGGCTCACACGGTGTACTGGCGTGAGCTCCGGTATCGGTCTAACGTTCCTACTGCTGGGAGGGGTCTGTTGCATGGGTCGAGAACACCCAGCACCTCCACCAGAGAAATGTCATGTTTAATGAACAGGCGACTTCTAAATAAGAGGCCATTTAGGTAAGTCTGAGTCGCCAAAGGGGCAGTGCAGCACCGACAAAAAGACCAAGGCGCTAGCTCGTGAACAAGACTGTCCTTGTCTTCTTCTGGGAGCATGTGGCACAAGCGCGTGGCAATATTGAAGTGCATTAGGTTTTCTCACCTTTCCTTTTGTGCATCACTGTGGTCAAAACAGTCACATGAAGCCAACAGAAAATGAAGCCGAGAAAAAGCCACAAATAAAATTGCCAGCAGTTGAGCTCCCTTATAACGAAGTCCCATCCGGCAAGAAAATACCTCCTTTATAGTATCCAATATTTGTTATAAGCATCTGTTCGCTATACACAGATACCACTGAGAAAAAAAAAGCTGGCAGATCCCCCGTCCTGTGGGAATCAATGTTCTGCGAAGCAGTGTGTGGGGAGAGCCTACCATGGTAATGAAATGACCATGAGAGCACTAAGACGTAGCCGATTCTTCCGTAACCTACATGACACGCATCTCATGACATTCATGTCACGAGTCCTCAGGAGTCCCTTTAGCTACACCTAAGAGACCTTAAGGCGAAAGCCTTAGTCCTGGTCATGACTGACTTCTACCACAATCGTTTCGTGTTTCCTTCACTTACTGCCCACGTCCAAACCCATTTCAGTGGTTTTTGATTATTATTCTTTTTTCACTGAGTCATTGTCATTTTTGTCAATCATGCCCATGATTATGACTTCAACCACCGTCCTTTAGTGTTTCCTCCACTTAGCACCCCCGTCCGAACCCATTTCAGAGATTTTTGAGTGTTAACATTGTGTTAATATTGAGTGTTAATATTGTCTGTGTCGTAGACGGCATCATAACCTTCTGCAGGCAGTGGCGTAAATGGGCGCTCATAATAGACAAGTGGGCACCAGTGTCGATGAGGGCGGTCACAGGAACATTGTCTACTTTGACTTCTAGGAGGCTATGGTGAGTGGGGAGAGTCAGCAGAGGATTTGCAGGAGACAATGGCATTGCAACTTCACCTCCATAAGCTGCACTATCTAGTTTTTCAGCTGCGAGCGTCCAGAGAAGGATGGCGAGAAAATGCGGCGAGGCTGCGGAGAATGGGATTGGAGGCGTTGCGGCGACGGGGAGTGGGAGAACCGGTGAACAGGAGCAGTGGCGTCAGAGGGAAGAGGCTCGTGGGAGGACAATGAGTAGTAAGTAGGGGAACAAGTGGCTGAATGTCTAGAAGGAGAAGGGTGCATGGAGGTCTGGCGAGATGCGTAGGTCCAACCAACGTTACTAGACTAGCTTCAGTTGTAAAACTCGGCGGTGTTGCATGGTACCGCCAACCGCCCGCACCTTCATGGCGCTGCCGTCGCACCCAGCTTCACTTCCCTACTAGCCGGCTACGCGAACTGGCTGGACGAAACACGCGGTGCAGCGTTGATGTATTCTATGGTTGGTTGTTGACGGCGGATTTCAGGAAGCATGTCATTCGGGAAACTGTAGCCTTTGCCGCATTTGTTAAGGATATTAGCAGACGATGCCGATGCGCTGCATTCCTGACTGCAATAAGCGGCTATCGAACGATGTCGAAAGTTCGGCGCACCACTTTTTGTGTGCTCCCAGCAATGCGAAACTTCGCTCGGCATTGAACAGAGCGATTCCTCGTGCCGACTGGGAACTCTCTGTGAAATCCATGGTGTGTGATTTACTTTCATGAGCAGGATACCTGAAAGTGTTTGTGCATATTATCAATGGACAGACAGTTGAGGTGCCACGAGACAAGTGGACACTTGCCAAGGTTGCGGTACCGGAAGTGTTCCCGAACCTTCCCTCGTATCCTCGTATCTGTTGAACCAACGAGGGGGGGGGGGACGCAAACAAAGGGAGATGTTTGGTGACCTGTTCTGGGCTATCATTGAAGAGCTATCAGAGAATACGCTAAGTCATGTTGGGTGCCCCTTGCGCTTTCAGGAATTAAGTGCACGCATCATTAAATTTTTAACAGCGGAGCTGTTTAAGCTTTTTGCTTCCCCGCGTAGTGTTTGCGAAAACGTGCCTAGCGATGACGTCACTGCACCCAGCTACACCTCGCATCACCTTGCGTGGGCCAATCAATAGCTAATTGATAATTGCTCAATAAACAATTCCGGAAAATGCGAGGGATGACTTGGTAGTGCATAGTCTAGCCCAAATACGTGGCCAATACCTTGCGATAGCCAATCAATAGCTAATCGATCAATAATTAATAAATTCCGGGATATGCTGGAGATGACTTGGTAGCATAGGTCGGCAGTGCGGGAGAATACTCACTCACACTCACTCACCATAATTTTTTCCAGGCCCCGCACTCACTCATGTTCACACTCACCTCCACTCGCACTCACAGACACTCACTCCCACTCATCTCCACTCACACTCACAGGCACTCACCCCTTTGAATTAGTGCGAGTGTGAGTGAGTGCACTCATGAGTCACTGTGCCGATCTATACCGCTCACAATTCATGTATATGCATAACGAAGCTTCCAATATAGCACCTGTTGCATCAGGAGTGCGCCAAGGCAGTGTTTTGGACCCAGTTTTATTTTTAATATACATAAAAGATTTGCCTTCCCGATTACATGGTAACAACCGTTTATTCACTGACTATTGTATTCCGTACCGCAAAATTGATCACAGTTATAATCACCATATTGACCCTTTTCGCGGAGCAGTTTGTTGTAGAGAAACGAGATGGCGCTTACGGCAGCGCGCCATACGTCTCCTCAGTGACCGCGCACCAATACGAAACCATTACCGCTTCTACCTAACTTCTGTGTGATCAGCTGTCGGAAATGCAACTGAGTTTTCGCTAACGCACTGTGCTCCATTCATGCTGGTTTGAATCATGATGATTAAAGACATGTGCAGTAGTTGGCTGCAAATATAGTGACTGGTATATTAAGGAATGTAGTGAATTTGTTGCGCCAAGTTCGCAGACCGCTGCCTGCAACTGTCCGTACGTGTTTCCGGCACTTCGAGATGTACGGCTTTCCTCGAGGATGCAGAAATTTGCTCATCCGCCAGCGTTGTATTGCTAACCTTCAAAGAAAGAGCTTCAGCCCTGGTACCTCGGCAAGAGTGAGTACCGCTCGCCAAACAATGATAACGGGAGTAGCGCCGCTTTCTGTCATTGTAGGTTTCGCGCACAGTATCTACTCACATCTACCCCAACCAGCAAGAACGCTTACACCTACACATTCGCCAAAGTGCCAAGAATAATTGAATGGGTGACCACTTGAATATATGCGCACTGTATAAGCACAATAAGTGACGGTACTACACCGATAGCGCACGAATGGTCGAAGCTGAATGTTTCGAGATGGTCCACAAGAGAAAATACATTTTCCCACAAGGTATTACAATGTACAGAACAGCTAGGTTTCAAGCCTTGTGTGCAGCAAGAACAAATCTAATGGAACTGAGCACACCCACGAGCGATTAGGCAGAAAATTATCAGATAGTGACCGCACCGAGGAACCTTACTGAGTCAGAAACTTCACAAGCAGCTGCTTCAAAATATTTGCCAAATAAAGAACGAAGAACAAAACACGCTAATCCTGATTCAATTCATGAGCGGAAAGTTTGGATAGCTTGAAATACATATTTAGCCCCCTTTTAGAGCAAGCACCATACGCTGCTCGAGCCGTTTGGACGTAGCTTAATCAGCTCCGAAAGCACTTTCACATGTTCTCTGAAGCTGTGGCCAAAGCTTCGTGTCGTCCACCCAGTCACCGTCTACGATACCTCCCGAAACAGGTGTTTTCTAAGCCGCGCCGGCGTCATACACTTCCATTGTAAACAAGGAGGCAACGGAGCAGTTGAGGCAAGCAATGGATGTGTCACCACGTGATCAAACATGGCAGCGCCCATGGGATAGCCACGAAAAGGGTCAATACAAAATTCTGCCTTTTCTTGGTGTCAGGAGTGTCAGATGACTCTAAATGCCCAAAAATCTGTAACGTTAACAGTAAGAAGGAAACAGATATCTGAGTTTACTTACATTAATAATGGCACACCTCTCACTTGTGCAGTTCAGCGTAAATATTTAGGTGTCACTTTAACATACGCTCTCCGATGGGAAAGCCATGTTAACAAGGTAACCGCGAGTGGACATCAATGTACATGCTGAGCACTAAAGCGACTCATCAAGGCTGAGAAGACACCTCCGTCTTGCGCCCCCAGATAAAATTTGCTGGCCCACAAAATGCTTGTTCGAACAGTGCTGGAGCACGCCAATATTGTTTGGTTTCCGTACACAAAAGAACTCATTGCAAGAATGGAAGGGGTGCAGAGGAAGGCAATAAGGTTCTGTTTTATTAATACAAGTTAACGGATTTATTGACTGAATTATTAAAGAGAGCTGCTTTATTAACACTGCAAAGTATGCAAAACTAGCATGACTAAAGTTTTCGTTTCAATTTATTCATGGTGACATAAACATTGACGTCAGCCCCAACCTCTCTCTGTCATTGACACTAGACATGTGCATGCTTGCCGCCCATGCTCGCTAAGCTCCCCTTCGGTCAGATTGAGCCAAGAGAGCGGGAAATAGAGGGAGAGATTGACTGTGCGTATACTTAGTGAACCGCTTAACGCCGAAACAAACACAAAAGAGAGAACAAAGCAGTATCTATGATTGCATCTTCGCTTTTTCTCCATGTGTGCGAGCATGCGTGTCTGTTACTCTGTGCTAACTTGGCTAGTCCCTCTTCCGCTCTGCCTGTTTGTATAAGGAGCCTGTACGTGTATGTTTAAGAGGGAAGCAGAAAGAAAATGAGGAGCCATTCCACCCTCTGAAAGCGGATGACCAGCGAAGGTGGAGCAAATCACACGGTATTAAGTGTGTTCACTCAGTGGAAGTCATGGCAAAATTTGCCAGTCATGATTTGGATATGTCTGCCATCAGCACTCCAGCCCATACATATTCCCCGGTGTATTAAAGAAAGCAGTTTCGCTTGAAAGGCGAAGCTTCGATTGCGATAGCAAATTAGTAGAGAGCTACACGGAGCAAGGATAGTAGTTTAATGGACCGTATAAACTTGTAAACATTCGCCTACTAACCAAATAGACAAGCACGGTGTCACGTGCGCACAGGTAAACATGAACGCATCTCGCTCGATGACCGCGGAAACTCGCTTTCAGAACGCTGGAGTAAGGAGGCGCAGCTATAGCCGTGAGCGAATTGACCTTCATGCCGCCTCTCGCTGCAAAGTGAACTAAACGTCGCAAACACAGCGCATACGAAGTTACCGGCTCTAGTTGAACATTGTTCACGTCGCAAATCGCTTTGAAAAGGAGGCCTGCGTGGGCGCGCACTTGTTCCACGTCACAGATCGCTTTCGAGATACTACACCCACGCGGCCGCCAGAGCAAGACGACCCCCCCCCCCCTCATGCTTGACGCGCGACAGAAGCAGCGCGCTTCTGCCCCGCTTTTCTCTCACGCGCGCGAGATTGAGCAGCAAGTATCAGCTGACCCTCGCAAGCTTGCACTCGCACACGCAGCGTACCGCCGGCACGTGGCGACGATTTTACCGTGTTTGGACTTTATACGGAACCTCACAACGACATCCACGACCACGGCAGAAGTTTGCTTGGAGTGTCCATATAATTGCTATCGCAATATAATATATCCGCTCATTTCATTACACATTGTCTCACTCATGCCTGAACCTTGGATTATTACGACCTTAGTGAGTGGTTTCTATCTTGGCGTGCAGAATCTGCTAGCGCAATAAGTCATCACCACGAGTGAGCTTGTACACACAACGTGCCTCCATTTTTTCCGCAAGCAAGGTGAACCGATATCACCTCTGCTTATCGTTCAAGCACTCACAACGTTCACACTCACTTCCACTCACAAGCACTCACTCATGTTCACACTCACCTGCACTCACACTCACGTTCACACTCACCCTAAACACTCAGAAGCACTCACCACGTTCACACTCAGCTCCACTCACACAGCACTCAGTCACGTTCACACTCACCCTAAACACTCAGAAGCACTCACCACGTTCACACTCAGCTCCACTCACACAGCACTCAGTCACGTTCACACTCATCTGCACACTCACAATCACGCCTTTAAAATGAGTGCGAGTGAGTGTGAGTGAGTGCACTCATGAGTGAGTGCGCTGACCTATGCTTGATAGTGCTTAGCCTAGCTCAAATACGTGGCCAATACCTTGCAATAGCCTATCAACAGGTAATCGATCAATAATCAATAAATTCCGGAAAAGCGTAACCCGTATAAGGCCAGTACCAGCTAGGTGCCAATCAGCTCCGCTAATTTCTATTCAGTCACGCGCATGTGTACATGCATACCTAGCACAAAAATGCATCTTTAGGCAAGCTTCCTGGAGCAGCGGCGGGGATCCAGTCTTGA
Source organism: Dermacentor silvarum (assembly GCF_013339745.2). Classification (NCBI taxonomy): domain Eukaryota; kingdom Metazoa; phylum Arthropoda; class Arachnida; order Ixodida; family Ixodidae; genus Dermacentor; species Dermacentor silvarum. The sequence continues at coordinate 321,756,481 of NC_051154.1, read as the reverse complement.
AGTAAAGGCAGCGGGGCAATGTGCCAAGCTGCTGTAGGTGGAGTTGGTTTCAGGGTAGGCCTAAATCATTTGCCTAGATTATGTCCCTCCTGACAGTTAAGTCTTAGCTATATATAGGGGCGTACAGTTGTTTTTCACTTAGTTTTCTTTAATAAAGCATTCATTGATTTACACGAAATTTGTGCTGTTATTTTTGTGGATAACAAATTTGGTCTCGATAGCTGGCATATAACTGCCCCAGACCAAAGCGTCAAGGAAGTACAAGCAGCGAAAAAACGTGCCAAGCTGCTGTATGAGAAAAGTGAACTGTGTGAAAGATTTAGGCGGCAGGAAGAAACACACGACACTTAAAAACGCAGCTGCTGCGCTTCGTCATATGCGTTTCTGCCTATTGTGCAGTTTACCGTACTTTCAGTATGAACCAACTAGCCCGATATATGTTATCCATGTAGGTGGATACCGATTTCGCATGGTATCGCTAATTCAGACTATATAGAGAATGCCAGCGAGGGTGAAATATGCGCAAGCCACCCATTTGCACGAGCTCAAGGCTGCGGCGAGGCGTCTGCAGTGGAGCGCGATGGAACGGCGCTGCCGTCTGGTGGCTGCCCAAGGAGTGGCGACAGCGGTGGTAAGCGCATGGGCGGAGAGTTTTACAACTGAAGCTAGTCTAGTAACGTTGAGTCCAACGGCGACGGCAATAACGAGCAATGTGCCGAATCTGATGACAGGAGAAGCAGATGGGCTGATTGTCAGGCGTTCTCCATTCCGCAGGATTGCGAAAGGAGACAGGAGGGGTGTAAAATCGTCGAGCGGGTCCAGAGAAATAAGTCCGAGCGTCATGACGAGTTAGTGGGCACGCTGATGGAAGGCCGAGATTGGCTAACTCCTACCTGACCACAGCTTAAATGAGGGACACCGATGGCTGCGATGGGTCACTTGCGTGGGGTGTAAACACGGGTGGTTGAATAGGTGCAGGACAGGCAGCTTCAATTTCGCGACGAACAATGTGCGTAATGTGGTCACAGGTGGGCGGCTGGCGAACGGCATCACACGATGAAGTTGGAGCCGTATTGGGCAGCTGGGTGAATCTCTGGGTTATACGGCGGCTCTTGGCGTGTTCAAGCTGCCAGCACTCTTTGATGATTGTGTCGACGGTATCAACGTTGGTGTACACGAGCAGGTTAAAAGCATCGTCAGCGATATCTTTGAGCACATGAGAAACCCTCACGGACTCAGGCATGTGCTCATAAACCTCGCGGCAAAGAGCGATAATGTCCTGAATGTAAGAGACGTATGACTCGGAGGATGTCTGTGCACGAGTCACAAGTTCATTCCGCGCAGCAAGCTGCCGACCAGTGCTGTCATCGAAAACGTCACGGATCTTCTCTTTGAAAGAATCCCAGTTTGTAATGTCCGCCTCGTGCGTCTCTAACCACACCTGTGGTGGGCCAATGAGGTAAAAAAGCACGTTGGAGAGCATAAGGGTCCGGTCGCACCTGTAGCCAGCACTGATCCATTCGTAAAGGTTGAGCCATTTGTCGACATAAACCCCATCCTGGCTGGAAAAGATGCCAGGATCACGAGCAGGAGGCAGAACAATGTAAAGTGTAGACCGCTTATAACGTAAGTCGCCGGAGTCGCGAATGTCCACACTATAACCAAAGCAACAATTTTCAAGGCCAGCACATATGCAAAACATGTGCACCGAGCCGCCACGCGTAAGCGACAGTCGAGGAATGCGGCTAGAACATTTGCATTCAATTTACAGTCGAATCTCATTAATTCGAACCAAATCAGGTGGTGGCACCTCCGACTGGCATTGCTCCGGCACCGCCATAGAGTAAAAGCTTAGGGGAGACCCCTCAATGTCGCGCGCGAACAAACCAAAAAGAAAAAAAAATGCGGCGGACATTTCACCCTCTCTCAATTGGCAAGGTCGCCGATTCTGCGTTGCGCCGGAACATGCGTGTACGTGCCGACGTCTCAGCCATGCTACCGTAGCCACGCATAGAAAATGGCAGTAAACCCTTCTTTCTCCTTTATGCTTCCTCTACTTTCTAGTCACGTGATGACCTTGCACGCTGCGGCTATGGCGCAGAGGGAAGCAGCGGCGCTGTCCCAGGCCAGCCAACGAAACTACCCACGCCGGCAAACGCCCGCTTCCCGATAATGACAGAAAACGAAACTTCGGGGAGCTGGCGCCGGGCCGGCTGTAGCGGCGGCGCCTGCACGGCGGCTGGCGCGCACGGTAACAGTCGAAAGTGAGGGAGCTACGAGGGAGGGCGAGGGGAGCCACCGAAGTGGCGGAGTTGCCAAGGCGAAATCCGCTTCCCTGCCACCCTCCTCCCTCACATTCCACGGTCTTCGCGTGCGCTCTTCGCCGTGCCGTGCCGGCGCCACCCGCTTGCTCGCTGAAGTTTCGTTTACTGCCGTTATCGTGAAGCGAGCGTTGGCCGTTTCGTGGCCCTCGCTCGCTATGCGCGCCGTGATATTTCATGACTCGTCTCTCACTCAAGATTCTGGTTTTAGCCTCACTGGCTGTTCGTTCGCACCACGTGCCCTTCTCCTCCACTTCGTCTCTTTCTTCCTCGATCACTCCTTGGGGCGCCCGTTTGAGGGGAGCATTCGCCGTCTCCGCTGACTTCCGTACTCCCAGGCAGCCGCACTGTAACTGGTATTTCGTTTCCCGCAACTGCACTATAAGCGATACGTGTATACATGGAGTGCTATGGGAAAACTAACGGGAGTCTGAAAAGACTGCACTATATCCGGTCCTGCACTATAAGCGGTTACGTTATAAGTGGTCTATACTGTAGGTGGGAGCCACGGGATGGGCAGGGGGTGAAGAAAATGTGCCTGCACCAACTGACATGGTCGGAAGCGTAATGAGGCGGCCGTTGCGAAGCTCTGTGATGGAAACAGGGAACTACCCGGCACCTCCACCACAAAGATGTTACGTAAAACAACACAAGGCGGGACTATTTACACTGTATTTACACGTGGGAGACACAGTAGCCAAGATGGCGGACAGCCACCAGCACCCGACAGAACCGTCTTCTTTGTCGTCTGCCCCAGGCAGAATGTCTCTCTCGTAGCAATATTTTTCGCGGAGTCATTGTCATGACCTACATGACATGCATGTCATGACATTTATGTCATGACCTATCACTTATCATCATGAGACACTCCTGTCATACTATGCCAATTTTGGTACCTACCAAGTTAACGAAACGACCATGAGAGCACCATGACGTAGGCGGCTGTACATGACATGCATGTCATGACATATCATTTATGTTCGTCATATGCTTTTGTCATAGTATGGCAATTTTGGTACATACCATGTTAACGAAATGATCATGAGAGCACAAAGTCGTAGGCAGCTAGATGGATTGATAGATACTGTCAAAGTAGCAAATCTTCGCCAAGAAATGCTTCTCATTTATTATTTTAAGTTGACTTCATTATATCCAACAATTCAACATATCCATGGTAGTTATATAGAGGTTGAGCTATTGTTTAAATTGAAAATAACAATAGAGTTTCAAGTGAAGGTTAAATAAGCAATATGCTTTGCATTCTTAATAAACAAAAACATAAATGAAAACATAAATGAAAGCAACAAAAAGAAAACTCATTGCTAGTGGGAGCCGAATCTACAATCTATAGTCATGAACCAATAATTCAAACTTGATGAGGACCGCCAAAACGTCCAAATAACTGGGAGTTCAAAATACCGGATTCTCCGAAACATAAGTGACTTTAATCGACAAATGGCCACCAAAGGTTTGCCATACTATTGGACGGTCACTTTCAGACATGCCTTCAATTTCGTGTAAATATAGACTGTTTTCATGGGTGCTGCCATTGCGTAGGCAGTGGGGCCATCTATGGGCAGTTGATATGCTGGCTTGGGCGAACGCCTGTGTTGTATGCCATCTTATATGTTCGGTGGCAGTTTCTGGTGAATTTTTTCGCACTCGCGCTGCCTATTTAGCATGAAATGGTGTCTTCTTCGAGGGGTATGGTCCTGTGAGGTGTAGTGAAGGAATTTAGGTCTGAAGTAATTAAACAGCTGGAGTTTCTGCTGGCTTTAGGGCGAACAGCGTAACCAGCGCGAGGTCTGCGTGTTTATTTGAGCATACAATTAGCCTCGGATATCACATAGGTATTTCTGAAAATTCGTTTCACGAATGTTACCATACTGCAACATTCTCAGTCCTGTAAGTGTAAGCTCTGGTTTACCTGCAATGAGTAGTTCTGAAACATTTGACGATCCTAAGAGCATGGGTACCGTTCTGCTGGCGAATAAGTTGTGCTTTTTACTTTGGCAAGCATCCAAGTTGTTATCTGTAGATACATTGTGCAACTGCCTTTTTTTGCTGGGCAGGGTTTCCGCCCACAAATAAAATACTTCGGTTAATAATAACCGCATACCGTATAGTGCAAATCACACTTTTCGAGCGGTCGAACGACCAGCTGCAGACTGCGCGAGCTTCCGAGGCAGTACTAAATGCTGTGTTATAGATCTGTTCTATATAGCGCATGGTCCAAGTGGTCCAAGCATGCGACACGACCATGCGAAGTCTTATTAAGACATTATCCCGGGTTCTGTTTTATTTTGCCGCAAAAGGCGGACATATGAACTTTTTATTTCTTTTTTTTTCAGTCTCGTAAGTTCAGTCATCTACAACGCATTCACCCATATTACGGAAATTGTGTCCTTACAAATACGTGTTGGATTCTGTTTATGTGATCCCCTTTGTATATTGTGCCTTATAGGGCAAAATGACAATGCCGATCGAAGCACGAAGATTGTGTGTATCATGTTTGTTTGCCAACCGCAGTGCTAGCTGTGTTGAGCAAAGCCTTCGGCCTTTTGCAGGAGGCTAACGTAGACAGTGATTTGAAGTCTACTAGACTTAAAATGCGTGAGAACGATGCCGGTGGCTGATGGAAATGTTTTACAACTCTTCGTCGAGTGAAAACCGATACATCCAACATAGTTCACAACACAACGGCTGATGATGCGCGTCGCATTTTTGCACATCCAAGAGAAATTTACAGCTACTGTAGCTACCGCTGCACCTAAAGGCTACTCAGTGGTTGTTCGATGACCTCGTAAGAACTGACATCCCGTAAACTGCACCCAGAACTAGCTAAAACACCTCCAAATCGTTCCGCAGCGTGCAACTGGCAACACATTCAAGCCGCGCGGCGCTGGCTCACACAAGCCAGAGAGGAGGAAAGGCTCGTCGTGCGCCCTTTCCTCCTCACCTAATGACAAAGTCTATAGCACAAGACATTGGCGACTAGGATTGACAGCATTCTTGGTACAGTGCCAGACGCTATCTCGAACACGTCGAAGCATCCTGTGCTTCTCACGTGAAATAATGTGAAAATGAATCTTTTTCAAGTGATCCCTCATGAATATGACCCAAGTTTGTCAAGCATGCACATACGCTTTGCCCTTGGCCTATACATTCCGTGCCCGTGGTTTTCTAGCAGTGTCTTTTCATTAACGGTCTGCGAATATTGCAAAACATTGAATATTTGATCCAAATCGGTTAGTATACGCTTCGATTTGAAAGACACTTTTACTATGTGGGGATCGAGGTGCCTTCCTGTGCCTCGTCCCCCAGCTCGCATACGGCACTTAGCTCGATCTCCGGAAACTGCCGCTGTAATGGCAACATGGCGGCCATGGCGGACATGGCTGGCACGGCGGACCTACTTTCCCGTGCAAACCGTCCCCCCGGGATTGGACTTGCCTCGCGAGAACACGTCACCAGGACGCGCCCTGATTGGCCTCCCGAGTGGTGGCCCCCGGGCACCCTCTCCACCCGAGCTCTCGTCCGTGGCAGATGCTCAAAGGTCCGCAACGAGGTGGTTACATGAGACCTTTGTTCTCACGGCTCGTTCTCGTGCTTGGCGGACCGCTACCCGGGTAGCCCTAGCGCAGCGGGCGCGCGTGCTCGATCGGTCTTGCGGTGAGCCTTGGCCCGTAAGCACCGTGACTGTCGCACTGCGCTGTATCTCGGGAAAATAAACCCGTGTTAGCGATCTGATTCTGGAGCCTTCTCTGCGCTGCGTTGGAGAGTCGACGAACCCTGCCGTAGCGCCTATGTGCGTTGCGGAGTGGAGGAGCATCATGCCCTTTCCTGACTGTCGCTCGTAGAGTAAGCCCTGTGCACACTCATCTCCACAACTATTCCAAATATTCGAACCCCCGAAAATTGCTGTTATCGATTTTGCAAGTCAGCTTCACCGCAGTACAGCCGTGTTATGCGGCGCAGCAAACAAAATGCAATGCGGTGAAGCATATTTGCGATGCAGACAAGCATATCAAAAGTGGCAAGGGGCATTGTCATGGGGGCCCCCCTGGTGCTTATGGCTACCCGACACAATCAGCTCAAGTAGCCACACTGTGCTGCTTCTTCATGCACCTGCAGTACACCTGCCATCAGGTGGAAACCTCTGTGCCTGGTACTAATATGGTTAAGTGCATAAAAGCATGATTTTCAGCCAACAAACTTGACCAAGTAGCAGGGCTGATTCTTGGGCTAGTTGGAACAGTTTCCTCATATTGGCTAAGCCTTTAGCGTAATTTAAAAAAGACAGGGACGTGACAGAGACACAGGAGAGTGGTAACTTTCAACTGACGTTTATTGAAGCACAGAGGAAAATATATAGCGAAGTAGGTATGAAGGATACCAAAAACGAAAGATAAATCACACTTTTCGCATGCGCACGTCAATACTGTCCAGGAACGCGATTTCCTTGTCAGAAAGATTAACTGACGGTGTACTAACACAGTCTGCTCCCTTTTTTCGAATCAGCTGGGCTTCGATAATCTCACGCATGCTGCGGTCCTTGCTCCGGGCCTCCACTGTGCATGCATGAACATTGGTTTGCACGTTTTGGTGGGACAATCACGGCAATGTTCAGAAAGGTTTCCGTCCCTTGGTTTGGCCACATTACGCTTGTGTTCTGCAAGCCTTTCATTGAGGCATCTGCCAGTTTGCCCTATGTATACCCGACCACAAGTTAATGGAATACGGTAAACCACCCCTTGCGAGCACTCCACATCCTTATTCCTATGCTTGACTTTACATCCCTTTGATTGTTTGGGAAAAGGGTCTGTCAACTTGCACAACTTTGATAGCTTCTCTGGAGCAGAGAATATCAACCTCACATTCACCTCATTGGCAATCCCCTTCAGCCAATGGGAAATACCATGCATGTACGAAATCACCGCCTAATTGCTTGCTTGTGTGGAAGACAGCATAGATTGCTTTGGGTCTGTCGCGTTTCAGAACGCTGCTGGTGTATCAGTGGCAGGGTTCATAGAACTTTTACATTTTTATCTAAACTCGATCTATGCGGAATGGAATCATGATGTATATTTTAGAGAAATGTGGTATTTGCATAGGGTCTTGCATAGCGCCAGTTCTTAGCGATTTGTTTTTGGCGCACCGTGACAGGACAGTAGCCACCCATCTACAAGATTTTAAGGTTTTCAGATTTGTTGATTATTTTATTTTAATAGACAACAGTGTAGCTAGCATTGATCAGGACCTTACATCCTTTTTAAGACTTTTTTCGGACTGTTTTAAGCCACTTGATTTGACCCATGAACTACCAGCTGACAACAAATTTCAATTTTTAGATTTAAAGTTAATTTTTGCAGAAACCCACATAAGCTGGTATTACCATCCTAGGGCCGACAAACCACTCCTTTCGTATTCTTCCTCCCACTCGCAGCTTGTCAAACGGGCAATTATGAACATGTGCTTCACCAATGCCATGAAAAAATCATGTCCTGTCATGATAACCATCAGCCTGAGCGAGCAAGCCAGTCGGCTTACTGCGGCTGGTTATCCCAAAGATGTGCTTGTTTCCGTGACAGAAGGCTTGTTGAGGAAGTGCAAGACAAGCCGCGGTGAACAATCTACAGAAAGAAAAAAGACTGCGGTGATTCCGTACATGCATGGTATTTCCCATTGGCTGAAGGGGATTGCCAATGAGGTGAATGTGAGGTTGATATTCTCTGCTCCAGAGAAGCTATCAAAGTTGTGCAAGTTGACACACCCTTTTCCCAAACAATCAAAAGGATGTAAAGTCAAGTATAGGAATAAGGATGTGGAGTGCTCGCAAGGGGTGGTTTACCGTATTCCATTAACTTGTGGTCGGGTATACAAAGGGCAAACTGGCAGATGCCTTAATGAAAGGCTTGCAGAACACAAGCGTAATGTGGCAAAACCAAGGGACGGAAACCTTTCTGAACATTGCCACGAGTGTCCCAGCAAAACGTGCCAACCAATGTTCACGCATGCACAGTGGAGGCCAGGAGCAAGGATCGCAGCATGCGTGAGATAATCGAAGCCCGACTGATTTGAAAAAAGGGAGCAGACTGCGTTAGTACACCGTCAGTTAATCTTTCTGACAAGGAAATCACGTTCCTGGACGGTATTGATGTGCGCATACGTAGAGTGTGATTTATTTTTTGTTTTTGGTATCCTTCATACCTACTCCGCAATATATTTGCCTCTGTGTTTCAATAAACGTCAGTTGAAAGTTAGCGCTGTCCTGTGTCTCTGTCACGCCGCTGTCTTTTTTGAATTGCACTAAAGCCTTAGCCAATATAAGCAAGTAGCACGCTTGGCAGTGTTTTTAAAAAGACCCCCGTTCTAAAGCAGTTGATTACAACCAGGATGCTTGAATGGCTAACTGGGCCTGGCTTTAGAAGAAGCAAGGAAAACTTAACCAAGGAACTCAGATAGTATGTCCTCAACAACAAATGCTTTTAAAGAGGCTCCTTCCTCCTCAGCACTCTGGAAAGACTTATCTGATAAGCTCGTCAACCAGCCGCAACTTTCACTTGCTGGTGGCAGCAATTTTCCCTGCCACAAGCACAGGTTGAAAGATATGTGCATGATGAAATTTTGGGCCAAAAATGAAAGATCCACGCGAGTGTGATGCAAGCACAGTGCCAACTGTGGCTTGGCTTGTAAAGGGATACCTGCCGATACCAGACACTAGTATGTCTGGTAAGCAGCTCTTTTCGGTGTTTGAAGTAATTGTGACATGCAGGAGGATGGTAGCTGCTCCCTGAACATGTTGAGCAGCTATCCTTCCCTTCATGACAACTTTAAGTAACTGCAGTTATGACACTGTCAAGCGAAGGTGTTGTACTAAAAAATTTTGTTCACTACTAAGCGTAATTTTTGTGTACGTTATTTGGTGTACAATAAAATGGTTTTTTTCTTGTACCTCTGGCTGGTGAAAAAAAAAGCATTTTTGCAATACCGATTGTATTCATATTCGAAAAACATTCTATTTGCACTCTGTGTTCATTCAAATTCGCTTCGAAATTAATGATGATGATGTATGGGGTTTTATGGTGCAAGGACCAGATATGGCCAAAGAGGGCCATACACATGGTAATGAGTTTTGAATGAATTGTTTATAAAATAGAAGAATGTAATGTGAATGGTCGATGTTGAATGGCTGTAAATAGGCCTAAAATCAGTCACTGTAACTTGCATAAAATATAGAACTATTAAAATGATGACAGTGACTAGAGATGTGGGCAATGACCATGGATGGTTTGTTCTGAAGTGATGATGTCATAAAACGTGTACGTGAAAGTAGCACGGTGCCTCAACAGGGCCTTTGAATGCAAGGCCTGAGAGGCGCGTGCTCTACAATATTGCTGTCGCAGGAGCAGCCTCTGAAGAGAGGATGTGCTAAGAATGTAGGGGGCTGATGACTTGCAATGTACCAGCATCTTCAATAAACTTTAAAACTAACCTCTAGTCAAAAAACGGTTCTGTGCCCAGAAACATTGCAGGGTGTAGAGGAATGTGTTGTTTGTATGCTAAGGGGAAGTATTTCTTTCTTTGAGGCTCTAATTCCTTGCACTCTATTAACCCTTTCACTGCCGGGTTTTTTTCTGACTGCTCCTCACCCTCTGCCGGTATTTTTTTTTTCATGTTGGTTAAGTGGAAATTTCATGCTAGTAATGCACCATGATACTCTACAGGACATGTAAAGAGAGAAGCGCAGAGAGAAGCAACGGTGGAGGCCCAGTTAGCCCAACTTCCAGATAACGGCAGAAAACGAAACTTCAGGGAGCGGGCTAAGCTGGCGCCGGGCCGGCAGGAGCAGCCGCGCCGGCACGGCAGGCGTGCACGGTGACAGTCGAAGGTGGGGGTGCTACGAGGGAGTTGAGAAGGAGGGCAAGGGGAGCCACCGAAGCCACTGCCACCGCAGCGACGGCATAGCCAAGGTCAAATGAGCTTCTCTGCCGCCCTCCTCCCTCACCTTCAATGGTGTCTGCGCGCGCGCCCGTCTGTGCCGGCGCCGCCCGCTCCCTGAAGTTTTATGTGTCTCCATAGATGGGGGGACATGAATGCAAATTTTTTTTGCACAAATAAACTCGGGAGTAGCAGGCACCGCGTGGGTGGTTTCACGAGTTATCTCGGTAGTGGCAGTTAAGGGGGGACCCTGCAGTTGAAAACTTTTTTAAAAATTTTTGATCGATTTTGATGAAACTTGCAGAGTTTATGTATCTCAATGTGCTCATTTTAAATATGCATTCAGTTTTCTAGCAGAGTAAATCACTCTATAGAAAGTGAGGAAATTCACCTTTGTTGCATAATTTGCTTGGAGGTGAGCTATTTACTGAACTATACATGGCATAATAAAAATTAACATATGAAAATGATGTGGAACTAACAACGAGTGAAAATTGGCAAAAACGGTGTTCTAACCCAATTTTACATAAAATGAGAACATTGCAAACTTCATAGACAGAAATCCTTCTTACCACTAAAAAAGAAGCATTAAAAAATTTTCTAACAAATGCAACAAAGTTATTTGGTAATTTTGCACTCTATACAGCCTTACCTTTCTGAAAAAGAAAAAAATTACAGTGATAGCACAAGTAGAAGCAGAGATATTGCACCTCCAATATGGCATCATCAAAATTGTGGTTTTGAGAAAACAAAAACATTTCTCAACTGACTTATTGAAAAAAAGCTTGAGAAAACTGCACCAAAAGCCATCAGTAGGCACCAGGTGAATAGTCTGGGTGCATCGTGTCTTTGTGTTTTCGTTTCACGCCTTTTTTCAGTTCATCCAAAGCTGCATGCCTCTTCGTAGAGATGAGGCTGCGCCACAAGTCCTTTTCTGCTGCTCTTTCAGAGCCAGTTGTTGGTGAATTCACGTTTAGTGCCCCTAGGATCGCTGCTGCTGAATGCTGGTTGCCAGTGTTGAACCGCAAGACTGCCTCAGCAACTGCAGCTTCCACAGAAAACAGTGATGAATGCTTTTCTTTGGCAATCAAGCTCCAGATCACAGAGTGAAAACTCTCATTGGAGTTCTGAGTTTTCCCTCGTTGGCACCTTTCCAGCAGGCTTCTATTAGAGAGGTGCTTGTAGACAGGCAGTAGTGCTTCAGCTACTTCCTTGGGCAAATTGTACCCGTGTTTTGGCACAGGTTCTCCTTTAGCTATAGCACATGGGTTCTCAAAGTGGGTTCCGCGGAACCTACGGGTTCCGCAGGCCCCTGCTCAGGGTTCCGCGAGCCACTGATAAATTTTTCCTGGTCCCGCTCTCGACAAGTGTCTAAAACGGCGAACACGAGGTGCGCTTGATCCACAGAACCTCCATTACCCATGCCCGAGTGTCAAAAAGCACATCACAGTGCGTAACAGCAACGCGCGAACTGCGCAATAAATACGCAAGCAGCTTTTAGCCACCCAACCTCTGAGAACGGGCAGCGCGCCTAAGCTTTCACACTTCAATCTCGGAGGCCGTAGCTTACCACCATGTGCGTTTCTCCTATTTGTAGATAGGGTCGGTGCCGATAGTGTGCGCACTGACGTATACGTTGGAGGAAAAAAAAATGTGCGGAGCGCCGCAGAAGAGCAAGGACGGCGTAGCGTCCAACCGAAACGAATCGGCGTAGTCCGCATCGCCGTGGTCCTCAGCGGCGATCGTACGCGGCACGTGACTGACAGCAACGCCGAAGCGCTTCGTGCCTAATTGTGCCTTTAAAGCCTTTATTCCTGCGTTTATCGCCGCGTGCAACACCGCGTTGGCGGCTAGCCGCGTGCCTCCGTAAGTGCGCAGTCGCTATCTCTAATCGCGTCGATAACCACCGCAGTTTCGTCCGCAGCGGTTGCGGCAAATAGTAGTTTCGTTTTCACTCGATGCGCGCGTCGGCTGCGTGCCTTCACAACTGCGCAGTTGCCTCCCATGGCAGCGTCGATAGCGACCGGCCGCGGTTTCGTCCGCACTTCTTGCAGCGAAAGGTAGTTTCGTTTTGACTTGGTGCGTGTTAAAGACCCTCCATCCACGTTTAGAAACGTGGCGGCGCGTGGATGGAGGGGCTTTAGTGCGTGTGTCAGCCGCCTGCCTTCTCCACCGCAAGGTCGCCGCCCATGACCGCGTCGATAGCGGCCGCAGTTTCGTTCGCAGCGGTTGCGGCAAGCAGTAGTTTCGCTTTGATTCAGTGCAAAGCTGTCGAAGATAAAAAGCACCGGCTACATTGCGATGGACGGACAATTTGTTGGCGAGCAGCTGAGTGGCGAAAAAATAATCGAGATGTGCGCCCGTTGGTGTGCAAAGCGCGTCTCAGATGAAAACGCGTGCCGCGAAGGATGTCGCGAGGCCTTCGCCGCTGCTAGCGCTAATCACTCATGAGATGAAGAGAATTTTAGCTTCCGCACTGGTCTTGTGCTAAATAGAAACAAGATTTGACGATTCATTGAGTAAATAGAAGCGTGATGACGTAGTGAAGTATTTGTTTATTGTTTTCTTGATACCCTCGATAATTTGACATTCGGGGGGGGGAGGTTCCTTGGCACTTTATGGAGCTTAGAAGGGTTCCCTGGGATGACCGTACTTGAGAACCCCTGCTATAGCAGCATTGTGCCGGCACCACGACTGCTCACCATTTGGGCAGAGGCTGTGGTTAGGGCACTTATCTGTGGATGCAACGTGATAGTAAGTTGCCATCACAGCTCGCTGCATGGCACCAACATCGCCTTCATGCGATTTGAGAGCACGGCCGTAATACAGGCTCAGTTTCTTTATCAGGTCAGCCGTCAACCTGCCTTTTCCTCCAAGACTTCGCCCATCTTTAGTCCTACGATTTTTAACCAAGTTCCAAAGTGCAGTACCCATTCTTTTCTGGACATGGTTGACGCAGTCCTCCTTTTGCACTTCAACAAAGCCATATGTCCTGGCTTGCTTTATGGCCTCAAAAGTACGACTGTCACCATCGTACAAGATGGTTGTGTAGTGGAGGTTGTGTTTCTGCAGGGATCTCTGAAACAAAATGAGGCCTGCCTCCACCTCCATCTGCCCAGACTTGCTTTCCAAGTTTTTTTGGCATTGGTGCCTTTCTTTCCAGGTTTCATAGCCCTCGGAGCCGGGCTTTGGGGCAACTTCGCAGCCCGAACAAAAGTTTGACAAGACTTGGTAGTCTAACACATACCCAGTGAAAAGTTCAATCACTGCACCAACTCCTATGTGTGACGAATGTCCCCGTGTCATCCACCCGCCATCGTAGCATATGGCGATGTTTTTCTTGTGCCCAAAGCACAAATCGTCATAAATTTTCGCCGCCTCTCTCGCGCACTCTTTCATTGCGATCTCAGCCGCTTGCGTGGCAGCAGGCTTCAGCGTTTTTTTCAAGTGCTGCTGAAATGTTTTTTATGCATTCTCCGACGGGACAAACCCATAGCCGAAAATATATCATTCATGGCCGTTTGGCTGTTGCCAGTCGACAACATAGCATGCATTGCGAGTATGTTTACTTCAAAGGGATTGCACGTTTTCGGGCCCTCAATTCTCGGCGAGCTCCATCCCGATGCAACTTCACCGCACATCTCGCAAACCACAGTCAGTTTTGTTGCAAGACCGTAATCTTGATTGCTCCGCACTAGCTTTGCAGAACCACTGCAAGTATTGCACGAGAGAACGCTGATAAGATTGTTCACTGCGGCAAGTTCGACGATGATGTACGGTGCAGCGGGCTCCGTGACCGAGGCTGTTGCACTATCGGTGGTCGGATCTTCAAACCACCGAATCTTTCGCTCCGTGGCCGGCGTCAATGCTATCTTGTCGAGCGCAGCTTGCTCGCACGCTCTTATCTCATTCAGTTCCTTTTCAGTTACGACAGGCGTGTCAATTCTTACGCGAGTGGAACCGGGGTGTGGAGATGCGTGATCCGGCAGAGCAGTTGAGGCGTCGACGTTCGGCGGCGGCACGATTTCAGCAGCGAGCTGCTGGGTATCCTGCGCTGATGGAATCGTTTTTGGAATTTTCTTGCTTCTTTCGCGTTTTCGCCCGTAACGATTCATGGAACGAAACTTAGTCGGACCTCCAGGCATATCCAATGTTGCACTTGCGAGGCTTGCGAGACCACGACAAAATGCCGGTTGTTTTCGTCGTTGACTCCCGCATGGTCCCTGGAGCCAATCACCACTCGCCATCATGGTCATTTGTCCAAACTGGCCAATAGTGGCATGCGTGGCGCATTTCTTTTGCTGCTGTTTTCTTCGTGACCGCTCAGCCAGCAATGCTGCTGACCGACGAATAAACAAAGCCAGAAACGTCAGCTTTCGAACGATACCAAAATGGCACTGGTAGGACGGGTAGTTATCGAGTTATGCGCGAAGAAAATCGGGTACGATTTCTCCCCAATTTAAAGGGAAACGCTTGCAGACTCGCATCTTTAGGTCACGTTAATGGAAGAAATACGCGCTATTTTGTAACCAGATTTTGGAGATAGGTGCGGAAACGCGTCAGGAGCGCGGAAATTAAGAAATAAAAAATTCGAATTTTGGTCCCAAAGAATCGGGTCCCCCCATAAAGGGTTAAGACATGGGTTACAGTTAGTGTCTTGCCCCATTTGCTACAGGAAGGGGGTTCATTACAGTCAACAGGTGAGAGTGCGTGCAATACGTGTGGCTAATTCTAAGGCGGCAAAGAATGACTTCGGTTTGTTGTGTTTTCGTAGTGGGTGGCCAATTCCCTAAGTGTGGTTTAATGGCGTGAAGTTTATTTCTTGTTTCCACGTCCCATAAGGGCAGCCAATAGCTCCTAAGGCTTTTGCGCAGGAAATGCTTCAAATCTATTGCAGGGACAGCTACAGAGGAAGTGTTCCCCTTTCTTACAAGGGAAACGGCAGTTTCATCTGCAAGCATGTTGCCCTCAATACCTCTGTGGCCAGGTAACCAGCATATAGTAACACGTTGGTTAGATGTATATGCTGTGCACAGCACTGAATAGAGCTCACTGAGCAAAGGGTTTTTGTGTTTACAAGGAGACATTAATGACTTTACTACGCTTAAAGAGTCGGTGAATATAACGGATTTTTGAAGCTTTGTTTTCATTATATGCTTCCCTGCACACAATAGGGCATGAGCCTCAGCCATAAATATGCTTGTTTCTGGATGCATTTCACTGGATTCAGAAAAGGATGGACCTATTGCTGCATAGGACATGCCAGCATGTGACTGATGCATCAGTAAAGAATTCCAGGTAAGAGTATTTTGATTGAAGTTCACGAAAGTGCATCCGGATATGTACTTCCGGAGCATACTTCGAGACCTTAACAAATGATGAGTCACATTCTATAAGTTGCCATTGCCACGGCGGTAACGGCTCTGCCGGAGGCATTACATGATGCTGAAGCAGCGGAACACCGTTTTCTTCATAGAGTTTCCTCACCTGCAGTGAGAAAGGTTCGGTTGGTGTGGGTCGGTTATGGAAAAGTGTGGCACATGTAGTGTCATTTATGATGGAGTAACAAGGATGTCGGCAGTCTGAGTTAACTTTCACAAAATACATAAAGCTAGAGTAGGACCTTTGAAGGTTTAGGGGCCACTCATTTGACTCCACATAAAGACTTTGCACATGGCTTGTTCTGAAGGCTCCGGTTGCCAGGCAGATGTCTAAATGATGAACAGGATCGATCATATTTAAAGCACTGGGGGCGGCGGACTGATAGACTGTCGCACCGTAGTCTATGCGTGAACGATTGAGGCTTTTGTATAAGTTTAACCAACACTTTCTGTCACTGCCCGATGTGGTGTGCGACAACATTTTAAGAATGTTTATTGCTTTTAGGCATTTGGTTTTAAGGTACTTTATGTGGGGAATGAAAGTTAGCTTAGAGTCTAGAATTGTGCCTAAAAATTTATATTCTGCGTTTACTGGTATGAGCTGTCCATGTAGTTCCACTTCAGGCTCTGCTACGAGCCCTCTCTTTCGTCTGAATAGAACACAATAAGTTTTGTTTGGGTTTACTTTAAAGCCATTTTCTGTGGCCCATTTTCGTTCAGGGCAACTTGAACCTGTCGTCACACTGTAAGGTGACAAGATTTATAACCTATCTGTACGTCGTCGACGTATACGGAATAAGATATGGCTGAAGGCAATGATGTTCGGAGTGAGTTCATCTTGACTATAAAGAGCATACAGCTGAGCACGCCTCCCTGAGGTACCCCAGTTTCCTGCATGAATGGACGGGACAGAGCATTACCTATTTTGACCCGGAAAGTACGATTCTGCAAGTAGCTCTCTATAACGTTTAGCATGTTCCTGCTGATGCCCATTGCCGACAGGTCTCGCAGGGTTCCGTAACGCCACGTTGTGTCATACGCCTTCTCCATATCTGTAAATACAGATAAGAAGAACTGTTTATGGATGAAGGCATCCCGAATGTTTGTTTCGATGCGCACGAGATGGTCGGTTGTAGACAGGCCTTCTCTGAAACCGCATTGGTAAGGGTAAAGCAGTCTGATTCCGGGAAATGTAGAAGACGACGATTAATCATTTTTTCGAATAGCTTACATAGACAACTAGTGAGCGCAATTGGGCGACAACTTGTCACAGCGGATGGGTCCTTCCCCTGTTTTAAGGCCGGGATGACAATGGCTTCTTTCCATGTAGATGAGAGGTGTCCTGCAACCCATATAGCATTGTACAGTGCAAGCTGTGTCATTTGAGTGTCTTCGTGAAAGTGTTTAATCATGTCATACATGATTCTCTCAGGTCTGGGTGCAGAGCTGAGGCAAGCAGTCAGGAAAGCTTTCAGCTCGGCGATACAGAAGGGGAGGTTATAAGGTTTGTTATGCCTACATATGCGGTTTATTTAGTTGAGTTCTGCTATACCTTTGTGTTTTAAGAATGCCTTGGAATAGTGAATTGGACTGCATACGCACTCGAAGTGCTCGCCAAGAGTGTCAGCTTGGTTTTTCAATGTATTCCCTTGGTCATCGACCAGGGGTAATTGCTGGGTTTGCTGGCCGTTAAGCCTTTTCAAGCCATTCCAGACTTTTGCTTCCTGCGTGTTAGAGTTTATGCTTGAGAGAAACCTCTCGCAGCTTGCCCTCTTTGCCTGTCTGCGCGTCCACCTTCCCTTTGACTTGACATGCTTGAACTCAACGAGACTTTCAGCAGTTGGAAATCAGCGTAATATGCTCCATGCTTTGTTTTGTTTCTTTCGCACCTCCTTGCAGTCGTCGTTCCACCAGGGAACCCGTCTTTTAGATGAGCAGCCCTTTGTCTGAGGAATGCATTTCTCTGCTGCGTCTACAATAAAAACAGTAAAATACGCTACGGCATCTTCTATGTTAATATCACTAATAAAGTCTGGCGATATGCATGTTGATTCTTTCAAACACAACCAATCTGCTGCTGGTAGTTTCCATTTAGGAGGATGCGGAGGACCGTTTTCTTGTTTTGCCAAGTTTAATGTAGCAGGGAAGTGGTCACTTCCAAAAAGATTGTTTATGACACTCCACTGCAGGTGGAGGAAAAGTGTCGGAGAGCCAATAGCTAAATCTATTGAAGAATATGAATTGTAATGTATGTTGTAGTATGTTGGCTCTTTCTTATCGAACAGGCAAGCACCGGACGTCACTAGAAAGTTTTCTATTACAGTAAAAGCTCGTTAATTCGAATTTCGCGGGGACGCCCAATGAGTTCGAATTAAACCGAAGTTCGAACTAACGAAATTCATTGAAAAAACAGCAGGAATTGAGACTGGGTTGTTGGAAAATCACTCAAAATATTTACTTGCGAAAATAATCCGTGATTACTGTCTGTTTCTCTTCTTTGAATGCGATCGCTATAGCCTTGTTTTCCAACGTGCGAACGTGGCAGAAAGCATTCTCTGCGTCTTCCTCGAAGCTGAAGAATAGACTCGCGACACGCATAGCCTACATTAGTTCCAAAGCTGAGGGCCGCATGGGTGCATCATCTTCTTCATCATCCGCACCTACATCGACGACGGGCGCTTCTCCACCAGTCACCTGTGCGATGATATCATCGTCGGTGATTGTGCCGCAGACCGCTGCACAGCGATCTGCATCGACGTAGTCGTCGAAGGTCACGTCCTCCAGCGCATCCCGCAATCCGGCAGGAATGACCACGGCCTCGCGCTCATCGGGCTCGCAAGCTGTGCCCTCATTGGTCACACAAAAGCCACTGTGGCGGAAACAATTGGCAACAGTTGTTGCCGTGACCTGATCCCAGGAACGCACCAACATATGCTAGGCCGTGAGCAGCGTCACATCGTAGCGACACGGCACCGAACGACTTCGTAGCTCTGATGTACACGAGGCCTAGCGACTGAATGTGCGGCACACAAAGGACACGGAGACTACGCAGTCTGGCACGAACCGCCACACGATGACATAGAATAAAGAGCAACTTGACGATGCGAAGAGCGAGCGCAATGACGACAGTGACGCCGCTGAGCTCGCGCCATCTATCGTTGAGCCTTGAAAGCTTGCGGCGGCAGTATAAAATACCACCACGCAGCGGCGCGCAGTTCGAATTATCGATAGAGGAGCCGATGCGCGCGTGAACTAACGAGTTGGTTAACCCATAGACGCCTATATATTGTGGCCGGACCATGACCATCAGTTCGAATTAACCAGAAAGTTCGAATTAATGAGGTGCGAATTAACGAGCTTTCACTGTAGTTGACCCCTCGAGTCATACCGGGAGTCTCCCCACAGACTGTTGTGTGCACTGAAATCGCCAATGACAACGTAGGGTTCAGGAAGCTAATTCATTAGGCTGTAGAGTTCTGTCTTGCTGAGGTGGTAATCTGGTGGTATGTAAATGAAGCAGACAGTAAGCAATTTGTTCAAAATAATTGCTCGAATTGATACTGCCTCGAGAGGCATCTGGAGGACTAAATGCCGACAAGCTACTGACTTGTCAACAATTATTGCTGCGCCGCCAGACGGGGCGGGGCGTTAGCATTATCACAATCCTTGCGGAAGATGGCATAATGCCACAGGAAATTTGCGTTTGCTTTAAATGTGTCTCCTCAACACACAGCACCTTTGGATTGTATTTGTGTAGAAGTTCTTTAATGTCATCGAGGTTGTGCATAAAACCTCTCACGTTCCAGTGTAATATTTGTATATCCATATTGTTTGTGTTCTTGTGCTGTGTGTCAAGAGGAGTTACGTTGGCTTACAGAGCCTTTCCAGGCCCCGTAATCCATGGTTTGTCTTTCTTGGAGCGGTCGCGAGATTCGTGCCGCTCACGAGGCGCTGGGTGTGCCGGGTGGCTTGTAGTTGTGTCCATCGACTCCTGGGAGCCGCTGCACTTCCACTCATTCGAGCGGGGTGTTTTCAGGGTAGGCCTTGGAGGCCACCAACCCAGAGGTCAATGGGTTTTCCTTAGGAGATGGTGCAGCAGCGCTGGCTGCTGTCGCCTGGGGGGCTGGTGACACCACTGCAGCCACACTCTTTGTGGACTGGGCCAATGCCGCAGTCTGCTGCGATGTTGCCCCCTTGCGCGCTGCATCAGCACACCCTGGGGTATGGAAAAAAGAAACACGTTTGTGCGCTTCCTGAAACGAGATATTCTCCTTGATTTTCAGTGTGATTATGCCTTTTTCTTTTTTCCATGTGGGGCAAGTGCGAGAGTATGCTGCATGTCCACCGTCACAGTTGGGACAGTCGAGCGTGCCACTGCACTTGTCGGATGCGTGTTCATGTTTGCCACATTTTGCACAGGTCAGTCAGCCTTGGCACCTTTGCGAACCATGGCCATATCGTTGACATTTGAAGCATTCTCGGGGATTTGGGATGTAAGGTCTGACTCGAATTTTGGTATATCCTGTTTCTAGGGTTTCTGGTAGCTCACTCGACGCAAAGGTGAGGATCAGATGTTTAGTTGGAATATCCTAATTGTCCCGCTTGATCTTTATCCTTTGCACTTGAATCACGTTGTGTTCTTTCCAGCCCTCCAGGAGCTGATCCTCACTCAGGCTAAAGAGATCTGCATCAGAGATATCTCCTTTACTTGTGTTAAGTGATCAATGTGGGCTAACAGTGATTGGCACATTACGGAATGCTACAAGATTCGAGAGTTTGCCATGCTGTTCAGTGTCGCGAACCTCCAGAAGAAGGTCGCCACTGCTCATTTTCGTCTCTCTGTAGCCAGCACCTAGTGTGTCGGTGAGGCATTTGGCCACAGTGAAAGGTGAAATAGTTCTTACTGTCTTTTCAAGATCTTGATTGTGTATGGCATGGAAGTGGGGGAACATTTCTTTGCGCTGGCTGAACAGTTGAAAAGTTTCTTCGGTGCGTCCTTTTTTGGAAAGAGGACGATCATGAAGTGGGGGGGGAATGATGTCTTAGCCATAAAGAACTGATTTGATTTCAGCAGCTAGGTCAGCCGCCCACCACAGGGCCCAACATGGGGACGCTAGGAGACCCGAAGGAAACGCAGACGCCAGCTGTACGTAGCTACTATAACCTAATATAGAATACCCAAGGTTGGATAAAATACACCAGGTTAACCCTTGCTGCCTGGAAAAATTGAAAGAGGAGCTTCGAAATTAAAATTTTGATATTCGCACACCCCTACTTTTCACACTTTGCCAGTAGTCAGAGTGACATTCCGAACGCGTTATCAAAGGGATTATTCAGCCGGCCATGAACAGTAGTTGATAAGAGTGGCACAGAATCGAGCAGAAGGCATAACTACAATATTGCAACCCATATCTTGACCATTGTCATATCGCTACAGAAAGATGAAAGTACAGCCAATGCGTGCACCGAATTCTCATTGGTGACTACTAGATCAGCGAGTTTCATTTCTTGGAGCACTGACAACATGGCCGACGACGATGCCAGTGATGTCTCAACGAAAATATTGCTATTTCTCCTTGACTAAGCCATGAAAGCAAACGGTCGTGTAGTCGGAGTCGAAATTACCGCACGAGGCACTGTAAGGTGTCCAATATTTCGGTAACCCTTATAAATTAGGGGAGATGTGGGTCTTTGACCAAAAATTTTTAAACTCTTTTTTATTTGAGGTATAATGCTGAAAACTTGCACATATGTAATGTCGTGCGCTTATTTCAAATATAAGGTCGATTTTCGTTTATCTCCTTTGGTTCAAATTTTATGCAAGCTTCCTTTATCTTCCACAAGGATTTGAAAAATACCTGTTCGTTAGCTTTCGCTAAACAGGGCACCAATAGCTTCTGTAGGACTCAAGGAATGCAATAAGACCAACCTTATTGCTCTGCCTTGCCTAGAACATAAGTCGGAAGGTATTGAATTTCTTCTTTCTGGGGTTTTACGTGCCAAAACCAGTTCTGATTATGAGGCACGCCGTAGTGGAGGGCTCCGGATTAATTTTAACCACCTGGGGTTCTTTGATGATGATGATTGTTGGAGTTTAGTGGCGCAAGGGCCAGGTATGGCCAAAGAGGGCCATGACGATGGTAATGGTTTGTTAGTGGTATATGAATAGTCAATTATATGAACATTAGATGTGGCATGGCTGTAAAGGGGCCTAAAATCAGTCGCTGTAAAGTGCGTAAAATCTATAAGTAATAAGATTATGGCAATGAGTGATTACGTGTACTATGGACATGAACAATGCATTGCGAAAGAATGATACGAGTTACAAAAAATTAAAGATACAAGAATTGGCCAGAAGCACAAGTGCCTAAACAGAGTCCTTGAAACACAAGGGCCTGGAGGCATGTGCAATTAAAAAAAAACTAGCGCAGCAACATCCTCTAGAGAGAGGATGCACTACGAATTTATTGGGCTAACAACATGTAGCACAACATCTTTCAAGAAAGCAAGGACTGCGTTGGTGCTAAAAAGTGGTTGCTTAACGAGAAACATAGCGGGATGCAGAGGGACACAATAGCGATATGCAAGAGGAAAATGTTTCTTTCTTTCTCTTTCAGCTTCCCGACACTCCAAGAGGACGTGGAGGACGGTGAGCCTGTCGCCACATCTACCACATGTTGGAGGATCATTTCCATTCAATAGAAAATTGTGAGTACCATATGTGTGTCCTATTCTGAGACGACAGAATAGGACATCAGTTCGTCGTGTTTTAGTTGTACAGGGCCAGAACCCTACCTGTAGCTTAATCAAGTGGAGCTTATTATTTGCTTCGGCGTCCCACAAGCGTTGCCAGTGGCTTCGCAGTTTGTTTCGTAGGAAAGGCTTCAGATCTGTGGAGGGAATAGTAGCGGCAGGATTAATAGCTTGCGATGTAGTTGATGTGGCCAACTGGTCTGCTAGCACATTGCCCTCGATGCCTCTATGGCCAGGCACCCAGCATATTATTACATGTCTACGAGATTGGTAAATGTTACACAAGAGTGAGTAAAGCTCAATAAAAACAGGATTTTTATGCTTTTGTAAAGATGTTAGCGCTTTTACAAGACTTAACGAGTCTGTTAATATAATTGCTTTTTCTAGTTTTAATTTCTTTATATGTTTCACCGCAGACAGTACTGCGTATGCTTCTGCTGTGAATATACTTGTTAGGGGGTTCAATGCATCAGATTTGGAAAAAGAGGGGCCAACAGCCGCGTAAGATACGCCAGCATGGGACTTAGATGCGTCGGTGTAGAACTCCGAGCACGAGTACTTCAATTGAAGTTCGCGGAAATGCATTGTAATTTCGAGCTCAGGAGCGTACTTTGTGACCTCTACAAAGGATAAATCACAATCTATCACCTGCCACTCCCAGGGCGGTGACAGCTTAGCAGGAGGCATTAGGCGATGTTCTACAAGTGGGACATCCAACT
This sequence comes from Dermacentor silvarum, assembly GCF_013339745.2. Taxonomy (NCBI): domain Eukaryota; kingdom Metazoa; phylum Arthropoda; class Arachnida; order Ixodida; family Ixodidae; genus Dermacentor; species Dermacentor silvarum. Next base: position 321,733,366 of record NC_051154.1, on the reverse strand, counting down.
CCTCGCTAAGTTCTCTTACACGCAGTGAGAAAGGCCGCCTCATAGAGGGCCGATTATAGAAAAGCGTTGCACACTTCAAGTCATTTACGGTTACAGAACAAGGATGTTCTCGATTGGAGTGCACTTTGAGAAAATAGGTGAAGCTGATGTATGTTCTCTGGAGATGGAGTGACCACTCATTGGATTCTACGTATAAGCTTTCAACGGGGCTTGTTCTGAATGCGCCAGTGGCCAGGCGGATACCTAGATGGTGGACAGGATCTAACATTTTTAGTGCGCTCGGGGCAGCAGAGTGATATACCACGGCACCATAATCCCATCGTGACCTAATGAGGCTCTTGTGAAGATTCATTAAACACTTCCTGTCACTGCCCCAGGATGTGCGAGATAAAATTTTCAGTAAGTTCATTGTTTTTAGGCATTTTGTCTTGAGGTGTTTTATGTGGTGGATGAAAGTAAGCTTAGAGTCAAGTATGATGCCTAAAAACTTGTGTTCTTTGTTCATAGGTATTTGTTGTCCATACATTTCGATGGTGGGATCTGCAACGAGACCTTTCTTCCTGGTGAAAAGAACACAAGAGCTGTTGTGGGGGTTTACTTTGAACCCGTTTTCGTCTGCCCACTTAGACACTTTGTTCAACCCCTGCTGTACCTGTCTCTCGCACACTGCAAGGTTACAGGACTTGAAGCCTATTTGTATATCGTCCACATAGATGGAATAAAAAATAGCTGGTGGCAACGAAGCACGAAGCGTGTTCATTTTGACGATAAAGAGCGTGCAACTGAGCACGCCTCCCTGGGGTACACCAGTTTCCTGTACAAATGGACGCGACAGTGCATTGCCTATTTTAACCCGAAATGTGCGGTTGTGTAGGTAGCTTTCAATAATGTTTAACATATTGCCGCGAATGCCAATTGCCGACAGATCGCGCAAGATTCCATAACACCAGGTTGTATCATACGCCTTTTCCATATCTAGAAACACGGATAAGAAATATTGTTTATGTATGAAGGCATCATGAATGTTTGCTTCGATGGGCACGAGATGGTCGGTTGTAGACCGTCCTTCTCTGAAGCCGCATTGATATGGATCAAGAATTTTGTTTGACTCAAGGAAGTGTAAAAGGCGACGGTTTATCATTTTTTCAAAAAGTTTGCAAATACAACTTGTGAGGGCTATTGGGCGGTAACTTGTTACTAATGGTTAACATGTTAACATGTAACATGTTAACATGTTACTAAAATCGGGACGACAAGGGATTCTTTCCATGCAATAGGTAGGTACCCGGCAGCCCATATAGCATTAAAGAGTGCGAGTAGCGTTATTTGAGTATCGCTGTGAATGTGTTTGATCATGTCGTACATGATCCTGTCGGGTCCAGGTGCAGAGCTCCGACATGCAGTCAAGGAGGCTCTCAATTCGGCGATGTTAAAAGGCATGTTATAGGGTTCGTTCTGTCTGCATTTGCGGTCAATAGCCTTGCGTTCTGCGATTTGTTTGTGCTTTAGGAATGCCTCGGAATAATTACTTGAACTAGACACACGCTCGAAGTGTTCGCCAAGAGCGTCAGCTTGGTCTTCCAAGCTGTTCGCTTCGTCGTTCACTAGCGGCAACGGATGGATTTCTTTTCCCTTTAGCCTCTTTAGCCAGTGCCATACTTTTGCCTCTTGAGTGTATGAGTTTATACCAGAGAGAAACCTCTCCCAGCTTGCCCTCTTAGCCTGTTTTCGCGTCCTTCTTCCCTGGGATTTAACATGTTTAAACTCTATTAGATTTTCAGTCGTAGGACATTCACGTAGTTTCCCCCAAGCTTTATTTTGCCGCCTTCGTGCCTGTCTGCAGTCGTCATTCCACCAGGGGACCCGTCTTTTGAATGAAGTACTCGTTTGAGGAATGAACGTCTCAGCGGCGTCAATGATAAAAGCAGTAAAATATGATACGGCGTGATCTATACTAAAATTATTTATAAAATCTCGTGATAAGTACGTGGATTTCCTAAAGCATTCCCAGTCAGCTGAGGCTAGTTTCCAGCGTGGGACATGCGGAGGGGAGTCATGTTCGGTTACTAAGTTTAGGGTTACTGGAAAATGATCACTTCCGTATGGGTTTTTAATTACATGCCATTCTAAATCAGGGAAAAGTGAGGCAGAGCCAATCGACAGGTCTATTGATGAATAAGAACTATGATGGATATTGTAATATGTTGGTTCATTCTTATTGAAGAGGCACGCACCGGAGTTAACAAAGAAGTCCTCAATGAATCGACCTCTCGCGTCGCATCGCGAGTCTCCCCAAAGAGTGCGATGAGCATTAAAATCACCAGTGATAATGTATGGCGCTGGGAGCTGGTCGATGAGGCTGTAAAATTCCGTTTTACTGAGGTGATGGTTGGGTGGTATGTAAATAGAGCAAATGGTTATAAGCTTGTTGAATAAAATTGCTCGCACAGATACAGCCTCGAGAGGCGTGTGTAGGGCAAACTGTTGGCAAGCAACAGACTTACAACGATGGCTACACCTCCGGACGAGGCAGAAGCGTTGTCACGATCTTTACGGAAAATGGCATATTGCTTCAGAAAGTTGAACTGTGCAGGCTTTAGGTGTGTTTCTTGGACAGACAGCACCTTCGGATTATATTTATGTATGAGTTCTGTGATGTCGTCGAGGTTACGAAGTAATCCTCTGACGTTCCACTGTAGTATCTGTGTGTTCATGTTGCAGACAATGTTTGTGCTGTGTGTCTCGTGTGAAAACACTAACTTAACTTACAGAGCCCTTGTCGGGCCCTGTGATGTGGGCCTTTTCTTTTTTGGAGCGGTCGAGAGATTCTCGCCGCTCCTTTGGCTCTGGCTGCGCCGTCTGGCTGGAAGATGTGTCCATCGGCTCTTGCAGAGCGCTGGACACCCGCTCTTGAGAGCGGTTTGTTCGCGGTGAAGGCCTCGTCTCGAGAGACATGGCCTTGGAGGCCACTAGCCCGGAGGTTGATGGCCCCTTCTGCTGGGGTGGCGGAGCAGCGCTAGCTGCAGCCGCCGAGGGGGCGGATGGCGTCGCTGGCAGCTCACTGTGTGTGAGCCGGACAGCCGCCGGAAGCCGCTGTGGCGCTGCCCCCTGACGCGCCACTTCGGCAAAGCTGGTTTTCGGCAGGTGCAATACCCGCCTGCGTGCCTCCTTGAAAGTTATGTTTTCTTTTACCTTAATTGTCACTATTTCCTTTTCTTTTTTCCAGGATGGGCACGACCGCGAGTATGCGGCGTGCTCCCCATCACAGTTCACACAATGTAGAGAGCTTTCACATGACTCAGAGGAGTGTTCATGACTACTGCATTTCGCACAAGTTTGGCGGCCTCGGCAGTTCTGGGAACTATGGTCGAACCGCTGGCATTTGAAACATCGAAGAGGATTTGGCACGTATGGCCTAACACGAAGCTTGATGTACCCGGCCTCGATAGACTCGGGCAGAACACTTGAGTTGAAAGTAAGTATCAGATGCCTGGTCTGGAGTTCTTTGCCATCTCGCCTCATTTTAATCCGTTTTACATTGATGACATTCTGATCACTGAAACAATCAAGGAGTTCAGCCTCACTCAGCTGCAACAGATCGTCATCTGAGACAACGCCACGGGTGGTATTCATTGTACGGTGCGGGGTTACTGTTAATTGCGCATCTCCAAATGATACTAGATTGGGCAGTTTTTCGTACTGTTTCTGGTCTCGGAGCTCCAAGAGGAGATCACCACTCGCCATCCTGGATGCTTTATAGCCTGGTCCAAAAATATCAGTCAAAGTCTTTGACACAAGGAAAGGTGAGATTGCTCGTACAGATTTGTCTGTTTTTTCTGAGTGAATCACATGGAATCGGGGAAAAGTTTCTCTTTGGCGACCAAAAAACTGGAAGACTTCATCGGTGCGCCCTCGTTTCAGACGGCGATCGGATAGTGGGGGGAATGAACTTGCCATAAGTATATATAGATTTTTCGGCAGCAACGCCAGCCACCCACCATGGAGCCCAACAAGGGCACGCTGGAGGGCCTGTAAACACAAGACCTGCAGATGCCAGCTGTACGTCACCACTATAACCAAATATGGAGTATCCGAGGTTGGCTACCCACACAAGGTTAACCCTAGCTGCCTGGGAAATTGGAAGTAATGGAAGTGAACAGAAGACAGGATAGATTGAAAGTGAGAGAGAAAGACGAAGATTAAAGAGGAGGACAGGAAAAGGCAACTGCCGATTTCCCCTGGGTGGGTCAGCCCAGGGGTGCCGTCTATGTGAAGCAGAGGCCGAAGAGGTGTGTTGCCTCTGCCGGGGGGCCTTAAAGGTCCGAACACCCGGCATCGGCTCAACCCCCAGGATCCCCCTTTCCCCAGACACGGCTCAGCCGCGCACGGCTACACGCGGGAGGGTCCAACCCTCATGTGCTCGGGTCCGTGGTGGCGCAACTCACCAAACGCCTGCTGACGCAGACGCCCCTGCGGGCACCTGGGGTTCTTTAACGTGCACTACAACGCAAGCACACGGGCGTTTTTGCATTTCGCCTCCATCGAAATGCGGCCGCCAAGGCCGGAATTCGATCCCACGACCTTGTGCTCAGCAACGCAACGCCTTAGATGACTGAGCCACCCCGGCGGGTCGGAAGGTATTGAATTTGAAACTCAAAAAAATCTTTCTGGTGACTAACTTTGAAGATTCGCAATTCTTGTGCAAAGTAAAACAGAGCAATAACATAGGTCTTAATGCATTCCTTGAATCATACAGACGCCATTGGTACCCTGTTTAGCAAAATTTGAGAAACTGAAATTTCGCAAATCATTGCAAAAATTATTTAAAGAAAGCTCACATAAAATTAGAACCAGAACATAAAAACAAAAATGAACTACATATTCAAAATAAGCACATAAGATGACATATATGTACAAGTTTTCAGCACCATATATCAAAGAATGACGTTTATTTTCTAAGACCCATCTCCCCACTTAAGTTTATAGGGCTAGTGGTGGTGCTGTGAGGGTTTCCGAATAAGCAAGCATGTCCAAATTATCAGTGCCCAAATAATCAATCATTGACTGCGGTCTACTTCCTCTATGCTTTCCTTCACTTCATCTTTTGTTATCATATGGCTTTTTTTAAAAATCGAGCCCATCAGTTTCCAAGCGCTTCTAGCTCGCTGCAGAGCAAGCCTCTCTACCCTGGAAGCCTTGATGGCAAACGACTATTATTTCTCCATCTCTCTACAATCTACAAGATTGAAGGAGCTTGGAATACAAAGTGAAAACTAGTTCACATGCCATCAAGTAGCAGCATACAAAGGTTTACAGGATATTTTGCCTGCTCCTAAGTTCACAAATTACATCACGGCTGCGTAACACCTGCATCCACCGCCACGGCCACGAAGAGTGCTGAAGGGCCATGAAGGGGCAAGCACACAATTTTAAAGCTTGCCCTGAGTACACACACATTTACGGATACATACGCACTTTGTTAATGATTTAGCTTAGATGCAGCAAACTTGGTACAGTGAAGAATGACAAACAGCACACTGTTTCTAGATCAGCAACCTTTTCAGTCAATTTTCTATTGGCTAATTTTGCATGCTTTAGCAACTATATTTATTTAGAAGGATATTTTATTTATCTTTATTTGCAAGGCACATGAAGATCAAAAGAAAGTCAAAAGCCTCCAACTTTCCGCTCCTCTTGTGGAAAGTTTCGAGGTCAACAAGCGACACTTTTTCACGAACAACTTTTACTTTGCAAACATTCACTCAACATTTATATATCGTAAGACTAGCACAAATCTGTGAACATGACAAAAAGATCTGAACATTTAGCAGGTAACCGCCAACGCCTTGCCACATGTCACTTGACCCATTAGCTCCCAATTTTTTACCAGCACACATAGGAAATGTGTGCTGGTAAAGAATTTATGGATGAGTATTCTCTACTGGAAATGCAAAAAAGAAAAAATGTTTTTTTTTCATGTCGACTTCCAGCCTTGAGTATGGAGTTATTGGTTAAATGTAGGGGTGTGCGAATACCGAATAGGAGATTTTGAAGCAAATAACACAGTGCTGCACATGCTCTGGAGGCTAATCACATTACTTAACAAGAATCTTGCTAGCAATCAGTAGCAGTATCAGTCTCACACCTCGTGCACAACAATTCGAGCAACGCTTGGCATTGCGTAGATGTCAAATACATTTGAGTCATTCAAATTTTTTAGTCGCTTCGGATAGTACACTTTCTCGGTTAGTACATTTTTCCTTGCATTTCTTTTCTTTTTGCCAAAACATGAACGAGGCTCTGCTGTAACCTGGTGGGTGGTGGCGTTACTAGACTAGCTTCCATTGTAAAACTCTCCACCCGTGCGCTTACCGCCGCTGTCACCACTCCTTGGGCAGCCGCCAGATGGCGGCGCCATTTTATCACACTCCACTGCAGATGCCTCGCCGTAGCCTTGAGCTCGTGCGGACAGGCAGCTTGCGCGTGTTTCACGCTTGCTGGCATTCTCCCTATAGTCCAAATTAGAGATACCATGTGAAAGTGGTATCCACCTACAGCAATAAGATATATCGGGCCAGTTGGTTCATACTGAAAGAAGGGTAAACTGCACGATAGGAAGAAATGCATACGACGAAGCGCAGAAGCAGCGTTTTTAAGTGTCGTGTGTTTCTTCTTGCTGCCTAAACCTTTCACGTAGTTTACTTTTCCCATACAGCAGCTTGGCACGTTTTCTCGCTGCTTTTACTTGCTTAGCACTTTGGTCTGGGGCAGTTATATGCTAGCTAGTGAGATCAAATTTGTTATCCATAAAAATAACAGCACAACTTTCTTGTAAATCAATGAATGCTTTATTAAAGAAAACTAAGTGAAAAACAACTGTATGACCCTATATATAGCTAAGACTTAACTGTCAGGAGGGACATAATCTAGGCAAATGATTTGGGCCTACGTGGAAACCAACTCCACCTACAGCAGCTTGGCACGTTTCCTCGCTGTCTTTACTTCAAGACTGGATCCCCACCGCTGCTCCAGGAACCTCTCCTACGAATGCATTTTTATGCTAGGTTCCTGCAAGGTACGCGTGTATGCATGCGCGTGAGTAAATAAAAATTAGCGTAGCTTGCACAAGTGGTGCAAAGCTAAAGAAACGGTGGACTTGATCAGCACCTAGCTGGTTCTGGCCTTACAGGTCATGCTTTTCCGGAATTTATTGATTATTGATCGATTATCGATTACCTATTGATTGGCTATTGCAAGGTATTGGCCATGTATTTGCGCTAGGCTAATCACTATGAAGTGATCCCCAGCATTTTTTGGAATTTCTTCATTATTGATCGATTATAGATTAGCTATTGATAGGCTATTGCAAGGTATTGGCCACGTATTCAGGCTAGACTACACACTACCAAGTCGTCCCCAGCATTTTCTGGAATTTATTGTTTATTGATTGATTATCGATTAGCTATTGACTGGCTATCGCAAGGTGGGTGATGCGAGGTGCAGCTGTGCGCAATGACGTCATCGCTAGGCGAGTTTTTGGGAACACTACGCGGGGAAGCAAAAAGCTTAAACAGCTCTGCTGTTAAAAATTTCATGATGTGTGCACTCAATTTCTGAAAGCGCAAAGGGCACCCAACATGACTCAGCGTATTCTCTGACAGCTCTTCAAAGATGGCCCAGAACAGGTCACCAAACATCTCTTTGTTTGCGTTTTTTCCCCCGGTTGGTTCGACAGATACGAGAGAAGATTCGGGAACACTTTCGGCACCGCACCCTCGGCAACTGCTCATGAAAGTGTAAATCACACACCATGGATTTCGCAGAGAGTTCCCGGTCGACACGAGGAATCGCTCTGTTCAACGCCGAGCGAAATGTCGCATTGCTGGGAGCACACAAGAAGTGGCGCGCCGAACTGTCGACATCGTTCGATAGCCGCTTGTTGCAGTCAGGAACGCAGCACATCGGCATCATCTGCTAATATCCTTAGCAAACGCGGCGAATGCTACAGTTTCCCAGATGACATGCTTCCTGAAATCCGCCATCAACAACCAACCACAGAATCCACAAACGCTGCACAGCGTGTCTCGTACAGCCAGTTTGCGTAGCCGGCTAGTGGGGAAGCTGGGTGCGACGGCAGCGCCATGAAGGCGCGGGCGGGTGGCGGTTCCGCGCAACACCGTCGAGTTTTACAACTGAAGCTAGTCTAGTAACATTGGGTGGTGGATGAGCTGAGATGGCGTGACATTGTGCATGTCTTCCTGCGCGTTTAGTGCTGGTGGTTATGCAATCTCGAATTTCGGAGACGCATTGGAGCGTCTGGCAGACGAAGCCTTCGCTTCCCGTTGTCGACGCTTTTCATGATACAGTATAGAGCTCTTATAACGTAACCGCTTATAGTGCAGGACCGAATATAGTACGGTCTTTTCAGGCTCCCGTTAATTTTCCCATAGCACTCCATGTATACGCGTACCGCTTACAGTGCAGCCGCGTGAGACGAAATACCGGTTCAAATGCAGCTTCCGCAGAAAAATCTCGCCAACAAGGGTGGGAGCGAGCACGCTTCTCAACGAGGTGTGCCCACCGATGGGAGAGGAGATCAACGAGGGCGATGCGGAGAAGGAGCATGAGACATGGAGCAGGAGTCCAAGGGCAATAAAATTGTTGCCGCGCGCCGTATGTGAGAGTGAAAGCGCACGGTGGATGAGCACCTTGATGGAGAGCGAACGCATAGCGGAGAGCAAACACGACTACCGTCGCGCGAAAGGCGGTGGGGGTATGGGAGGGAGGGAGGGGGGCGACGCTGTGCTGCGGCACCAAATGCGTAGTATCTTGCAACCGGGCGCAAGGGTAACTGGCGCGACGCAATCTCCCACGCGAAAGGAGCAAAGCAGGAAGGCAGCACGAGAGGGAGGGGGGGGGGGCAGCGACTACATTAAAACCCCGGTGATACGATCCCGGCTGGTACGAATTTCGGTGCGATACGAATGCGTAACATTCCCCGGCCGAAATACATTGCTCACAATATGGAAAAAATCGGCTGTTCCAAAAGTGTTGCCGCGCCGCAGTGGATCATACGAACGCGTGAGCAACAGCGGCGGCGGCCGAGCCAGCGGGGGGTGACCAGCACAGACAAGCCGGCACAGCGGGATCTGGGCGGGATGCATAATTGCCAAGCAACTGACTACGTCACGCGGCTGCGCAATCTCTCATTGTCCCCACATCGAGCGGACCGGACCATATTACAGCCTAACCGATGCTTAGCGAGAAAGTAGATGAGGACCGCTGCTGCAATGACGATTGCGGCGCAGCTCTGACGGCCAAAACGCTCCCTGCACTTGACGTGCTCAACCGTTAAGTGGCGTGCGAAAACATTCGCGAGAATCACGTGTGCGCACTTGTACACCTTTCAGAAGGCGATCGTTGACGATTTTGGCAAGAAGAAAACATCCCGTTGATACGCTTTTCAAGGGACCGCGAAAAAAAAAGAAGCAGTTTCGCCCGAAACGTGAAGCAACGATTGCAATATCAAATTAGTAGACAGCTGTACGAAGTAAGGATAGTAGTTGTACCGACCGTATAAACTTGTAAACATTTGCTGACTCACTAAATTAACAAGCACGATGTCACGCGCGCATAGGTAAACATTAACACATCTTGCTCGATGAGCGTGGACACTCGCTATCGAAACGCTGGTGCGAGGAAGCGCAGCAGCAGCGAGCGAATTGACCTTTGCGCTGTCTCTCGCTTAAATGCGAACTAAACATTGAAGGCACAGCGCATACGAAGTTACTGACACTAGGCGCACTTTATCAACATCACAGATTATGTTGACGATAAGGTCCATGCGGGCGCGCACTTTGCGCACTTCGCAGATCACTTTCAGGATACGGCACCCGCACGAGTGCGTCGTATCTGCAACATGCCGGTCGCTTGTTGGAATCTGCAAGCTGGCTGCACCGTTAAATTTACGTGACCACCACATTCAAATGCAACGTAAGATGCAGGAACATTATAGATTGGCGAAGTATCACGGGGAACGCCAAATCAGCAGCGCGCCAAATCACGTGGCGGCGCCTCCGACTGGAATTGCTCCTTAGGTGAGACCCCTCAATGCCGCGCGGATTAAAAAAAAGAAAAACCACCAAGAGGAAGAAAAAAAAAAGAACCAAAGCGTCACTCTCAAATGGCAAGGTTGCCGTTTCTGCGTGGCGCCGGAACACGCGAGTACGTGCCGATGTTTCAGCCAACGCTGAGGCTGCGGTGCAGAGGGAAGCAACGGCGGAGGCCCAGTCCAGCCAATGTTCGCTTCAACGGCAGAAAATGAAACTTCAGGGAGCGGGCTAAGCTGGCGCCGGGCCGGCGGGCGCACACAGAGACAGTCGAAGGAGCTACGACGGAGTTGAGAGAGAGGGCGAGGGGAGCCAAGGAAGCAACAGAGTTGCCGAGGTCAAATCCGCTTGCCTGCCACCCTCCTCCCTCACCTACGATGGTCCCCGCGTGCGCCCGTCGCTGTGTTACCTCTTCTTCACAACCACAATCTCTCTCTCGCCGTGCCTGCGCCGCCCGCTCCCTGAGGTTTCGTTTTCTGGCGTTATCGGGAAGCAAACATTGGCCGACGTGGGCAGTTTCGTGGCCCTCGCTCGATATCTGCTCGCGTGCCGCAATATTTCACGAATCTCACCGTTCGTACGTCGTGCTATGGTGCACGAATACTTCAAAAATAAATCCTTTTTTTTCGCAAAAATGTTTGGGCCCTTTCGAGTTCGAATTATCGAGATTCGACTGTACAAGGAAGTCGATATGATTTAGGTCGGGACCGTGAAGACGCGACGTAGCAGCCAGGAAAGCGCAGCAGCGAGGAAGGTATCAATGGGGTTCCACTATTTGAAATCCTTTGCTGGTAAAAATAAATTCATTTTTGGTGATATTGCTATGGAACAGTATTTGCCTTGACAAAGAGGCGAGCAGTGTGAAGGCGACGACGAAGATTAGAGGCTACTGCGGGCTGTGGCTTCTTGGCCAAGTGCGGTGCATTTCTTTGTAAATACAGTCGAGTCCCGCTACAACGAAATTCACGGGACACACGAAAAATTTTGTTGTGGCTGAACTTCGTTGACGCGAATTGGTATGTATATACCGTATTTTTGCGATAATACTAAGCACACCCCCCTTCTATTTTCGCGAGAAAAATTGGGGGAAAAGTTTGCATGCGAATCTAAGCACCCGCCTATTTGTTAAGAAGAGCGCGTAGCCAAGGCCGCCTCGTGACGCCCGCGAGCCGCGCGTAGCCGGAGCCGTCGCACTCCAGAGGTGGTACGGCGTCTGCAGCGTGATCTCGCCGCAGTCTGACAGCAGAGCCGCGCGGACTCGTGCCGCCCGCGAGCCGCGCGGACTCGTGCCGCCCGCGAGCCGCGCGGACTCGTGACGCTCGCGCGCCGCACGTAGTCGGAGCCAAGCGTCACGGAGATTTTTCGAATCTAAGCACCCCCCCCTCACTTTGGGCATCGTGATCACGAAAAAAAGGGGGTGCTTAGAATCGAGTAAATACGGTACATACGCCAAACGGCAAAGCCGCGAACGAAACCGAAACCATCGTCAGGGAAATCTTCGCGATGGCGGTGGGGGGCAAAGGTTGAGAGGTACCGAAGGCAGTCGATAAAGTGTCAACTTCACGAGAGAATGCATTTTGCGCCGCTGTTACAGCATTTTTCGTACATTGCAGCTGATGTCTAATCCAACGCGCGTGCCCGGCTGGTTGCGAAACACTCATTTTGCGGCACACGCACCTTCGCAATGAAGCAGTTTGAATTATCGCAATTTCACTGCATACTTATGACAAAGTCGGCAAGCTTGGCAAGCTTGCGCTTACCAGAAGTTTTATTTCCCGAAGTCGGTCAGCCTGGATTTCTTACGCTTCACGGCAAGCAAAGGCGTTACGCGAGTCTCAGAGTCCGTTAAAAGAGCCATCACATTGTCGTGGGTATGGATAACTTTTCTGATGAGGCAAAAATGAACCATTGCTTTCAAAGCAGTCGCCGGAGTCAGTGTGTCTAGCAGATAGTCACTTTCCCCAAACGACGAGACGTTAGCATCTTGTTGACAACAGCGGCTGCGGCGTGGCCACTATGTTGAAAGCAATTTGCGACGTGCACAAAGTGAGCGCCCGCGCGGGCCTCATCTTCAAAGCGATCTGCGATGGGGGCAAAGTGCAACTAGTGCCAGTAGAGTCGTGTGCGCTGTGCTTTCGACGTTTAGTTCGCGGTGAAGCGAGTGACGGCACGGAGGTCAATTCGTTTGCTGTTATTGCCGTGTCTCACTCCAGCGTGTTGACACAGAGTTTCCGCGGTCATCGAGCGAGATCTGTTCATGTTTATCTGTGTGCGTGTGACACCGTGCCCGGTAATTTAGTTAGCGAATGTTTACAAGAAAACTACTATCTTTAGTTCGTATAGCTGTCTACTAACTTGTTATCGCAACCGATGCTTCGCCTTGCGGGCGAAACTGCGTGATTTTTCCTTTTGCTTTCTGCCTCGGCGATCGTATGTGCCTTCTCCTCGAGAGAGAGAAGTTTACGCTTCTTCGTTGGTGTAGCCATTTCACCCGGACACAAACCACATAAAACGGCAGCGATTATGGTGATCCCCTGCAGTGTCGCGCAGGCGCATGGTGATCACGCGTGGCTATGGATTGCAGTGGCTTAAACCGGTACTTTGAATTTGATTTCATTCGCAAAAACCTCGTTCAAGCGGACATACGATCGTCACAGCTTTGGAAGGGCCTTCTAATTTGACTACTCGGCAGTTTCAATTTCAATTCAGTTACAGTTTCGCTCTCGAAAAGTTCGTTGAAGCGGAAATACTGAATAAAACGCCTTTGTTATGAAGGGACTTTTTTTGTATTACTTTCTATGGGCAGCTGAAGGGGAATCCGAAAATCTTCGTTGTGGCAGAAATTTCGTTGTAGCGGCATTCGTTGTAGGGGGATTCGACTGTACTTGTATATAGCTTTTCGTCTGCGTCTTCCTACGTAACATATCTGGTGGAGGTGGACATTCCCTGTACCTCGTCACGGAGCTTCGCAGTGGACGGTACGTCGAGCCTTTCGTCATGGCTCCCGCCGACGACAGCTCGACTCAGCTGGCTCTGACAGCTGCTGCCACTTCGACGACCTACATCGCTCTCCCCGCTTCCCACGATCCTGGCGTATTCTCGGGCAAAGATGGGGAAGACGTTGACGACTGGATCAGCCTGTACGAACACGTCAGCTGCAATAACCTGTGGGACCCTACTATCATGCTCGCCAACGCACTCTTTTACCTCGGTGGCACACCTCGAGTTTGGTTTCGGACACACGAAGATGAGATCACCAGTTGGGATTCGCTTAAACAAAAGCTCCGAGACTTGTTCGGCAACCCCTACGGTCACCAACTTGCCGCGCAGAGGGCGTTATCCGGCCGTGTGCAGACGTCCACAGAGCCCTACGTCACGTACATTCAGGACGTCTTGTCTCTGTGCCGCAAAGTTGACGCGCACATGACTGAGCCAGACAAGGTTTCGCACATCCTCAAAGGCATTGCCGATGACGCCTTCAACTTGCTTGTATTCAACAACGTGGCGACGGTAGATGCAGTTATAAAAGAGCGTCGCCGCCTGGAACTTGCTAAAAGCCGACGTATCGACCAGCAGTTTGCCCGTCTGCCCAACACCCCAGCAACATCTTCCTGTGCCGACGCTCCTCGTCCCAACAACACTGGTGATATTACCAGGATCGTCTGGCGTGAGATTGAGGCCGCCTATCTGGCTGCCTTCGACTCCAGCTCCTCCAACGCACCTGCAGTCACGGTTTCCCTGATCCAGGCAGTTGTCTGCCAGGAGTTCGTGAACATGGGTCTTCACACCGTTTGCTCGACCCATCGCTCTGATACCCATCCAGCTTCTTCGATTACGCCCCGTCCCACATCTTATTAAACACCACGTTTCCGCAACCCATCTGAATGGCGCACGGCTGACGACAAGCCCATTTGTTTTCACTGCCGTAGAATTGGGCACATTTCTCGCCACTGTCGCCGTCGTTGGAGTTCCCCGACCCGGTCTACATATACTGCCTACTCTCGCCCAGGTGGCCCTTCTCGACCCTATGCCGCACGCTCCGATAATGCCGCCATTGATTCTCCTGCACCGAACCGCCCCTATTCTCGTTCGCCTTCGCCCCAACGACGACAATCTCGCTCTCCTCAGCCCTGTTGCTCCTATTCGCCGACTCCCTTCGGACGCCGCTCCCAGCCGGAAAACTAGACGATGCAGCGCCTCGAGGTGACGCTGCATTGCTCCCTACGCCGCCAAATCCTCTACTGACGTTGCCCACTCATCTGAACCTTCTTGACGTGCAAGTCGACGGTGTTTCTGTTTCTGCTCTTATAGACACTGCGGCGCATGTATCCGTAATGAGCGCTGACCTTCGTAACCGGCTGAAGATACTCACACCCCCCCCGACGCCTGTTGTCCGTGTCGCCGATGGCAGAACAGCCCCCGTAATTGGTATGTGTGCCGCCCGCGTCTCCTTCGCCGATCGCTCCACTATCATGCTATTCACAGCCATCGCCCATTGTCCCCACAACATCATCCTCGGCTTGGACTTCCTCTCCGCGCATTCTGCTCTCATCGACTGTTCCGCCAGTACTCTCCGCCTTGACCTGCCTGTTCTGGATCCCTCTGAACCACACCCTAGTCGCCTCAGTTCCATTGACTTTGTTCGCTTGCCACCTTCGGCACTGACCTACGTTGACTTAGTGTCATCCCCACCAGTGCCCGACGGTCACTACATCGCGGCTCCCATGCAAGATGTACTGCTCACACACGGGATCACAGTGCCTCATACAGTTTTATCTGTTACGGCGAATTGCGTCTGCCTGCCAGTGGTCAATTTTGGCTTGACGGCACAAGTGCTGCCACGCGGGATGTCTCTGGCCCAGCTTTGCTCATTCGAGGATCACTCAGTAGTAACTATTGCAGTAGACGACAATTCAGCTGATCCTCCTCTACCATCGCAGTCGGCAACCTGTGCCATTGCCGACTTACAGAAAATGATTGCGCCCAACATGCCGTCCGAGCACGCTCGTGAGCTCTACCGCGTTCTGTTATCCTACCACGATATTTTTGACTTTAACGATCGTCCCTAGGCCCAAACTACAGCTGTTAAACATCGCATTAATACCGGCGATGCCCCTTTTATTCATCGCCGCCCGTATCGAGTGTCCCCGGCTGAGCGTCAAGTTATTCACGCAGAAGTTTGCAAAATGCTTGCCAAGAACATTATTGAACCGTCGTGTAGTCCATGGGCGTCACCTGTTGTACTGGTAAAAAAGAAGGATGGCTCATGGTGCTTTTGCGTGGATTATCAGCACCTGAACAGGGTTACCAAAAAGGACGTGTATCCCCTACCTCGGATTGATGACGCCCTTGACTGCCTCCACGGTGCTCGCTATTTCTCTATTGACCTTCGCTCCGGCTACTGGCAGATTGACGTGGACGATCTAGACCACGAGAAGACTGCTTTTGTAACATCCGACGGTCATTATCAATTCAAAGTGATGCCTTTCGGTCTATGTAACGCTCCTGCCACTTTTGAACGCATAATGGACTGCCTTCTTCATGGCTTCAAATGGTCCACATGCCTGTGCTACTTAGACGACGTTATAGTATTCTCCCCAACGTTCGCTACACAATTAGAGCGCCTCTCAGCAGTCCTGGACGTTTTTCGTCGAGCCGGTCTACAACTCAACGCATCGAAGTGCCAATTCGGCCGTCGCCAGATTACTGTCCTTGGACATCTCGTTGATGCGCACGGAGTGCAACCGGACCCAGGCAAGATCCATGCTGTTACACACTTCCCTGTTCCGAAGTGTGTCAAAGATGTGCGCAGATGTTTCGTGAAAAATTTCGCGGCCATAGCACGACCACTAATGGAGCTTTTGAAAAAAGACACCCCTTTCCAGTGGGGCGATAACGAGGCCTCTGCGTTCTCGCATCTAATCGACCTCCTCACAACGCCTCCCGTTCTGGCCCATTTCGATCCTTCTGCACCTACTGAAGTCCGTACTGATGCCAGCGGCCACGGAATTGGCGCAGTACTGGCACAACGCCAGCACGGCAGCGACCGTGGTATCGCTTACGCCAGCAGGCTCCTTTCACCCTCCGAGCGCAACTATTCCATCACTGAGCGTGAGTGTCTGGCCCTAGTTTGGGCGGTTGCGAAGTTCCGTCCATACTTATATGGCCGGCCCTTTTCCGTTGTCACAGACCACCACGCGCTTTGCTGGTTATGCTCACTGAAAGATACTACAGGAAGACTTGGTCGCTGGGCCTTACACCTTCAAGAATATTCGTATACTGTTACCTACAAATCTGGCCGACTACACAAGGATGCTGACTGCCTGTCTTGCTACCCGGTAGACGAGCCTGATGACGCCGACAGTAGTAACGCCAATGGTATATTCTCGGTGTCTGACTTCGCTAACATCGCCGATGAGCAGTACCGGGACTTATCGCTACGAGCACTCATCGAGCGTCTGCGCTCTACACCTACCGACGCCTCCGTTCGCCGATATGCCCTCCACGGCGGCATTCTGTACCGAAGGAACTTCCTCCCTGATAGATCTGATCTTGTCGTGCCAAAATATCTACGACGGACTGTCCTCTTTGAGATGCATGACGCACCCACTGCAGGCCATCTTGGGGTAACCCGCACGTACGACCGCGTCCGGCACCGCTTCTATTGGCCTGGTCTCGCTCGTTCCATCTGACGCTATGTTGCTGCCTGTGATCCCTGCCAGCGTCGGAAAACACCTCAGGTGCTACCTGCCGGTCATCTCCAGCCGATCACCATCCCTGTGGAACCGTTCTTTCGTGTTGGATTAGACCTCCTCGGCCCCTTTCCCACGTCATCTTTGGGGAACAAATGGGTAGCCGTCGCAACTGATTACGCTACCCGATACGCTATCACGCGGGCTCTCCCTACCAGTTGCGCCACTGACGTCGCGGACTTTCTCTTGCGTGACATTATCTTCGTTCCTGGCGCCCCGTGACAGCTGCTTACTGACCGTGGTCGCAACTTCCTGTCGAAAGTTATCGCCGACATTGTGCGTTCCTGCTCCACTAAACACAAGCTGACTACCTCATACCATCCTCAAACGAATGGTCTGACGGAGCGGTTAAACCGTACCCTTACCGATATGCTGTCCAAGTACGTTTCTAAGGACCACCACGCCTGGGACATTGCCCTTCCTTACGTCACATTTGCGTGCAATTCTTCCCGGCACGACACCGCCGGATTTTCTCCATTTTATTTACTGTACGGTCGCGAACCGACCTTGCCCCTTGATACGGCACTTCCTCCTGCTGCGATCTCAACAAGCGAGTATGCGCGCGACGCCATCGCCCTCGCCGACCATGCACGCCAGCTTGCCCGTACTCGACTGACAGCCTCCCAAACCACTCAGCAGCGTCAGTACAACGCCCGCCACCGTGACGTACAGTTTTCGCCTGGTGCGCTCGTGCTCCTGTGGTGGCCCTCTTGTTACGTCGGACTTTCAGACAAGCTCCTTTCGCAATACACAGGGCCCTACCGCGTGCTGCGCCAGGTGACGCCTGTGACGTACGAAATTGAACCTGTGAGTTCGACCTCGCCGTCTACTCTGGCATCTAGTGATGTTGTGCACGTCAGTAGGCTCAAGGCCTACTACACTGCTTCCGAGTCCAGCCTTTAATCGCTCCGGGACGACGCTTTTGCCGCCGGGGGTAGTGCTACGGAACAGTATTTGCCTTGACGAAGAGGCGAGCAGTGTGAAGACGACGACGAAGATTAGAAGCTACTGCGGGCTGTGGCTTCTTGGCCAAGTGCGGCGCATTTCTTTGTAAATATACTTGTATATAGCTTTTTGTCTGCGTCTTCCTACGTAACAATATTGTGTATGTTTTGAAGATACGAATTTCGGGCGATACGAATATTTCACGCGACCCTGCAAGATTCGCATCACCGAGATTTTACTGTACTCTGGCAACAAATGTGTTCGCGCCTGTGCCGGCTGTCGGTGTTGTCGCGCGCACCGTATTTGAAAGCGATCTCCACACGGCTCTGACCTCTGTATGCGCTGTGCTTACACTGCTCAGTTTCCATTGAGGTGATAGACCGCATGAACCCATCTCTCGCTGCGGCGGCCGCGTTTCCCCATGCCCGCGTTTTGACAGTGGTTGCCTGCGGTCATCGAATATATTCATGTTTGCTTGTGCGCGTTGACACCACACTTGTTAATTCAGTTAGTAAGCGAATGTGTCAAGTTTATGCAGCCGATTAAAACTATCCCTACTCCTTATAGCTCTCTACTAATTTGCTATCGCAATTGATGCTTCGCCTTTCGGCCGAAACTGACATTTTTTTTAATTATTACTTTGTCTGCTTCATGCAAAGATCGTGGGTACTTGGACATTAACCTTTCAACGTTCGTAAATTTAAACGGATGCAAAACTCCCAGTCGCACGCTTCGATCCTCCGATACGCGCGGCTGCTTGGTCTACATGTTTTGCATACGTGCAGGGCTTGAAAATCGTTGTTTTGGTTATAGTGCAGTACCGCTTATAGTGCAGATATTCACGACTCCGGCGACATACACTATAAGCGCTGGGCTTCTTCGATTTTCGGAGTTCTGGCAGCCCGCTGGCAGCCAGATGGCAGCCAGCTAGTACCGGTTCTGATAGGAAGTCACGTGGGCTGGGATCCCAAGACAACCCAGAGCTGCCCGAAGTTTGCAAAATCGAATGCCAGGGCAGCGCTGGCCACGGGATAAATGTAAACATATGCTACCAGAATGGCAGCGACCGGCGTGGGTGGCGCATGCGGCGTAGTCGGCCCATTTCTGCGTTGCCACCGTGAAAATATACAGCTGTATTCGGGGAAACGATCACTTTTTCAAGATTTCATGCGACTGGGCATCTCGCTTTGCAGTAACAAACGGCGATGCGTCCGATGCGAAGACACAAAATCGCACGTAAATAATCGTGAAAAAGGGATCGCTCGAGGATGCCTCGAGGAGGTCGGCCACCGGCGACATTTGAATTCATTTGACAACACGAAAAAGCGGGTACGTCATAACGCGTAAAATTTCATACCGATCGACATTTGATATTGATTTCAGAAGGTTTGTTTCGGTTGATAGTGCTCCTTTTAATTCTTCTCCTGTGTTGAAGGAGCTGGGGCTGTGGCTGGCGCATGAAAATGCACACCACCTGTGACCAGCAAAAAGCTTTACACGAAAAATAGTACTGGTCGATCATGAGAGTAATAATTATCCCAATATAAGTGTGGCCACTATTCATCTTAACCAGTGCATTCCTTTAACATCAACGGCGGTTTCAAGCTGCCACCCAAGCATACGATGGAGAGACGGAGCAAACATAGGCTAGCTGCGACGCCTTCGCTATATAACTGTAGAAAAAATATATCGCCGCATATACGTACGCGAGCGATGTGAAAAGGGATACCACTAGAGAAAGATGAACCGAAAAGGCACTGCGATGTGTGGGAATTGAGCATCTACAACTTTGCGAACAACTTGCGCAGAATACGATGAAAATACCATGCAAGCATAATCGACAGTGCCCACGGTCACAGCGCCGCGCGCGCTGTTTACGGCGGGGAAGAAGCATTCAAGGCATACACACACACACAAAAATCTTTAAATGGTTCGCCGCCGCTTGTATGGCACTGCCTCGCAAGGCAGAATGGTGCGTTAGAACAAGATAACGCTAGAAGCAACGCAATCAGCGATCCACGCACCGCGCCGACAAGTACGCGAGACAAAGTCTAAAACCACAATAGCCGGGGCAGCGCACGCAAGCGTTCCACGCAAGCCAGTTGGCTGAGCGAGGTAAAAATCCTCAAGCGCCCGAGCTGCAATCCGTCAAGTCCCCACAAAGATGGCGGCGAGCGCTCATCGCCTCTTTTTGTCATCTGCTAGCCAGAGAAACAAAATCGTCCTGGCAGGTTCTGGCAGCCCGCAGGTAGCCAGAAGTGTCCAGCGCGAGTAAAACGAATGCGCGGTGGAAGTGCGTCACGCAGTGGGCGGAGCAACCCGATGAAAACGCAGGCACTCTGGCTGGCTCTGGCAGCCTGCGGGTAGCCAGAAGTGGAAAATCGAAGAAGCCCACTGTAGCGTCTTACCACTGCGGGTGACAGTATCAGCTGCGGGGATGGAGTGGACACTAAAGCGTGGCTTTGCTTTGTACCGTCGATGTGAAGATATCGTCGACAGGGCATGAAGGCATATCTTTAGTCACTCACTTAAATTCAACAAAACGATTTCTTTCACATTAAAATTTGCTTTTCTTCCCCTGATTGCCCAACAACTCGGAAAATATTGTGGCCTCTTTTGTGTAAGAAAAATCCATTGGCAACTGTACTTATTTGCATAAAAGATTGAATTTCAATGTAATAAAATTTTGATATAGCAAAGCAAATTGACGATTTTAGCAACTTCGTTGTATTGAGGTTTAACTGTATTCACACATCTGGATAAAAAATATGCATCTCCTGCAAGTACTTTTGTGTCTCGCTATTAAACGATTAACTCGAGTTATTTGTCAACATGTGTGTCAGTAAGGAGTTAAGGAGGTACACTCACTGGCCTTGGCAGCAGCAGCCGAAGCGTAGCCACGGCCCAGTCCCATGCGGTGCACCTGCTTTGGGAACAACTGGTCCGGCTCGTCATGACTGTCACCAGAGTCACTGTCGTCAACTAGCACCCCTGGACCTGTTTGCAAAGGGACGAGATTACAGTTGCCTCACTTAGCAGAGTGCATTAGGCATGTACACTCTACGTACAAGTGCATGCAAGGAAAGGACACAAAAGATTGGCACACTGACACAGCACTGACTCGCAACTGAAAAATTTATTGGCACAACACAATTTATTACTTCTGCAACTAAATCCCGGAAGGAAAAAAAAACGAAGAGCACTGACAAAAATTTTTATTTAGACAAGTGTAATCTGCAAGTCATGTTGGTCAGCAACAACGATGCTGGACGATGAAAACAAAGGGAAGGGGGCATCGTCACTGCTAACCAATATGACTTGTAGAATACTCTTGACTAGTTGGTTGACACTGTTTTTTTTTTTCCCTTCAGAGATTTAACTGTGCAGGTAAATATACTATGTGTAATGCCAATAAATTCAGCGCTTTGCGCTTGTGCCACTCTTTGGTGGCCTGTTCTTGCGTGCACTTGTATGTAGAATATAGGTATCACCCACCCGCCTAAGGCAGCGGCCTAGAGCCCTGCACATTGATTCATTCATGGTGCTTAGCATCGCAAAGAAACGCTGGGGCCATGAGAGAGGCCATAGTGGGGGAATTGGGATTAACTTCAACCCCCCTGGGTTTCCATGATGTGCACATAAATCTAATTGAATAGCGTTCTTCCATTTCATCACCACCAAAATGTGGCCAAAGCGGCCGAAATCAAACCCATGACCATTTGCTCAATGGCAGTATGTCGTAGCCAACATGCAACCACAGTGGGGGACGCACGCACAGTCCATATTATAGACCAAGGACGACCAGTTGTGTCCTGCCGGTGGCATCATTCTGCATTAACTGACACTCTTGCTAACGACAGAATAAAGTGTTTGAAGGGAACTGTAGCAAGTTAAGGCAAAAGTTACATTTCAAAGGGCCTTTCAGTTTGCCCCACTGGAAGTTGTAAATTCTAATACACAATGGCATGTAATGCAAGGAATAAGCATTTTATTTATATGGCGGACAGAGGTTCTTGCGGGTGAAACCCCTATTTCAGGACCCCACTGGCTCTACCGGATGGTTCAGATTGGTCCATGGTTGCCTCCTGGCTTCCCAGGTCCTGCCGGGTGAGTCACGCCGCCCACCACCTTTCAAATTTGTTGCATGTGACGAGGGGTGAGTTACTCTCTGCTGGTCTTTGTTTGCGATGCCAAGTGATATGCTTGAGGGTTGGTGTGTTGCCCCAACGAGGACAGCAGTCATCCTATTAGGGCGGGTGTATTTTGCCGAGTGTGTGTAGGGATATGTGTTCGTTTGTAGGCGTCTCCAGTCCCTGGATTGCCAGCGTGCGAGTTTAGGGTGGGGTGGCACTATTGCCTGCCTGGCGCATCTGACTGTTGAGCATATCTCGTGGCAGCGTAGGTGTGAGGTATGCCTTCCGGGTCGCTGTGTCCGCAGCTCGGAAAATTAGTCCTCGAGCCAGGCGGTCCACCTGCACGTTTCCCTTTACACCTTCGTGAGCGGGGCACCATGCAATGATGTGTCTTCTCGAAGGTTGATTCCTAGTATGCCTAAACGCTCCGAGGGAGGACGCCCCTTAGAAACAGTCGGCAAGCTCTGATATACACTGATAAGACGGCAAAATGACTACAAATCTGAGTGTTCGCCTTCGGTGCCCAAGCTCCGGAGCCGTTACACTGTGGAGGTGAAGACAGGCAAGTGGGACACGAAGCTCTTGCGTATGAACGGCTTTTATTAACGTTAGAACAACTAGACCATAGCAAATCAGGGTCGGAAATGTACAGTGCCCAGCGATTGAAGCGCTGGCAGCGTGCGGCTGCGGTCATTTTTTTTTTTCTTTTCGCGCTACAGGTGAGCGCTGTGGGACCAAATGCAGTCATAATGCATTACGAAGGTTCTCGCTTTCACTCTACACCACAATGCATCAGTTTGGCGTCCCCAGCGCTTACAGTCAGTGCAAAAAGCGCTGCCGACTGTGCGATTCGAGTATCATGTTTCAATTGCTGAGCACTGTACGCACTGTTGCCTACAGACCGCACATATACAGACTTTCCGCCTGAAAAACGCGATGCCGCGATGAACAACGATTGAATTGAATGGCCTAACCAGCTTCAGTCATGTTTCAGTAACTGTTGGTGCACCTAAAAACGCAACATGTTTGATCAGACTTGGTTTCACGGCAGCGCCTGCTGCGCGCGGCCCAGCCACCACATGCTATTACATTCGCGGCACCACCGCATGAAGGCGCCACTGGTCCAAATTCATCCCGCGCTCGGTGCCTATAGCGCAGCACGTTTTAGGCATAAGGGCCGCATCGCGGTGAGGTCGTTTTCAAACTCAGCGCACACAGGCCACCGCTTTCCCTCTCTCTCCTTCCTCCGAGGGTGCCGAACAGCAGCGGTACTACAAAACACTTGCGAATAGCAGCCTGGGATCTTTGAATGCTATCAAGTTCTACTCTTAACCCTTTGCGGTCATAAGCCTTTACGCAGTTTCTGGTCATTCCGGTCAGAAGCAATTCTGTGCATTTTGGGCGCCATGCAGAAAAAAATGCTCTAGTACACAAACACATGTTAGAGGATTTATTTGAGAAACATTTCTCTATAGCCTTGGCTGTCAGCGGTACTTGAGCATAGTATTGAGCATTGACTGTGATGACACTCCTGGGTCATCACAGCCAGTGTCTGACATGCTGTCATCCGAGGACATTTGATGACCATCTGAAGGCGGCACATAGTCCTTCTCGGCACTAAAATCATCCTCGGACTCACTAAACTCACACGAGTCCCGTCCATAAAACGCCCTCGCAGAAAATCTCGCCACCCGGTCAGCAGTACGCACTACAATATGCGCGTGAAAATCTCTTCCAAGTCCCTTGCAAAAAGTGCTGCCCTCGACTGTAGACAACAAGAAACTGCAATTTGTAATTGAGAACATGGTCGAGAGATGGCACAATCTACCCAAATAAACTAAAAAAAATGGAGACTGCGAGCAAACGCGCATGTCGGGCACTTCCCGACATGTGACGGGAGCCAATGTTTTCGCATGGCGGCGTGGGCCCGACACATGACTGCAAAGCTTAAGTGTCCTGTAAATTTTTCTTTGTTGATTTCTAGCAAAGATGTCGCTAGCACACTGCAAGAAAGGCCTGCACAGCTGTACCATGTGCAATAACTGCCGTGACCCACCGGTGGCCCATGTCACAGTGAACGTGTTAATTTGACTCCAGTTAATACTATATTTTCGTTAACGAAGTCGACTGAAGGTGCCGGCCAGTGCGCATCCATTTCTATGGGCCCAAAGTTTCCTTACTGCAATCTTAAAATTGGCATTCGGCAGATAATTCGAACTTGATCAGTTGGCACGTACCTGCCTGACCCCTATGGTGACCCAACTAGTGACCCCTTTAGTGGCAGCGTCTGCTAGGCAGAGCTTAGTATACAGTGAATGCCTTCACCACACATCAGCTCAGTAGAAGGAAGCATACTTTATTAATGCCTACCAACAGACCTGCCAACCTTAAAATCTGAAAAGTACTTGAGTCAAACCCAGAATGTACTAAAAATTGGTAAAAAATACTCAGGATTATTGTATTCTTGATGTCAACTGCTTAAATGTTTTTTAAATTGCAGACATTCTGTAGGGATGCTGTGAGCAAGCATTTTGCTCTAGTTGCCACAGATGTAAATATGCTTATAGAAATCATGAAGGGTGGTGATGCATTGGGTAGGTACGACCAATCGAGCAAATCAAAAGAAATTAATAATAAAAGAAAAAAAAAGGCTCTAGAAAGTTTGTCGGTGACTGTTTCTCTATGCTTTAAAACCAGTGTTGCCCTAAACCCAACACAAATTAAAGATAAAATTATTGCTGTCAATACAATTGTAAACAAGCTCTAAACATGGGGAAATTCTATGATAAATTCGTAAAAGTTGGCAGGTATGTAATCATTTTAGGTGAAAGCAGGTGACCAATCTTTGTGCTTTCATTGGCAGTGACAACTGGGTAGACCGAGCTAACAAAGAACCTGCCAGACCACTGCAGCGCACAAGCCGCAGCAAACTTTGAGCAGCACAGACTTGCAAGCAACAAATTGTTTTTATCCCAGTGACTTCAGTGAATTTGTTGTCACCAATTTGGCCTGCCCTCATGAGAATTAGCGGTAGAGAGAGTCGGAGGCCAACGAGCGATACTTTTCATGAACACATTTTTTGTAGAATTTGATGCAACATTTGCAAAATTGTAGACCGAGCCCAAGTTCATACACTTCATAGAAAATACAAGTTGGCAGGTATGTTAAAGGCACCAAGCTGTACGGTTTGTGATCATTCACGGCCATCGAGAGGCAAAGAAATGCCACATCCAATCTTCATCTTGGTGGCACAGGCCTGCAGTTACGCAATGTGCAGTGACTGTGCTGGAGAACTGCACTTGCTAATCTGCCCCTGCATATTTCTCTCCCTTAGAGTCTACCTTTTTGCGCTGTCCTCTCTCTAAATGCCAACCCACCAGGCTTGATGTTTTGCCCTGACACAGTTTGTAAATGGCCCATCCACTCACCATACTTCCTCTTCAGGGCTTCCTCCATTGCCTTCAGCTGCAGAAGAACCTGTAAAAAGAAAGGAGAGAACAAGATGAAGGTCTGACGGAGAATAAAAGTTGTACCGATATTCTCGACTTATTCCTTCGCATTATTTGGAGGCATGAACACAACTAAGTTCCGCAAAAGAAAACTGCAAACTCGTGTAACCTCGCAGAATTGCAAGCCAATTTCCAGCAAAGCAGTTTCTTTTGAACAGTTGCAACAAAAGCTGCTCGTAATTAAATCACACACTTTAGAGCGTTGCTCCTATGCGACTAGTCTGTTTGAAACCTTTCCAGCACATAACGCCTTTGGGCACTTGGAAAAATTTCATTACGAATGCAGCAAATCCTCCACACAGATTTTACCCAGTGTAAACATTGGCAATAACGTTTCCCCAATTTTCACTAAATGTGATCTTGTTGGTGTGTACAGTTCCCCCAAGGCTAGCAGGTTAAAATATGCGTTGTTACTAAAACAAAATTATACCTGGCGACCATCGTACCATGCATAGAAATACCGATATAACGAGGCTTCAATTTTTGTTGTAATGCTCCAGCCAGTAACGCGAAATTTTTGGGACACATTGTACTTAAGATGTTCCCCCATTTCTTTTAATTATAAAGATTTGTGTAGCAGTTTTTTCGGGACACTGAAAAATGTGGCACATAAAGGCAGCGTGACACTTGCAAACACTTGTTTTAAAATTTTTTGCAAAAGCTGTATTTCATCCACACGCATTTAGGATCGCACACACATTTGCAATAGCAATCCACCAATTGTTGTTTTGTTCTTGGTGGCATTTGTAGTTGTGACATGGTCGCATGCATAATTTTGAACTGCTAGTAAAGGTCAATCATATATGCCATGGAGCGCTTGATTAGGCAATTCATTGAAAAAGACGTGATGAAACAAAACACTTTCAATTCTGTCTGCACATGACTCACGACGTGCCCCTTATTTTCACCAAATAAAACCTGTGTGTGATGCACAGTTTCATTAGGATACCGGAAAGCATATTGTACAATGGTTAAATAACTCTTTCAAGTACACGTTGAAATTTTTATTTTATTTTTTATTTCATTTTTACATACTGCAGCCCTGTTAGGGCTATGGCAGGAGTGGGGAATTATACAGTTGTAGAGTGTACACAAATTGCAAATATAAGCAGCACGAAGCAAGAACAAACAACACAAAAGATAAATCAATAACAGTCAAGCTTAAGCAAGAAATCATCCAAAAGTTACATTTAATTCACAGGCATTTCCCTTTGCAAACTAAATTATCATAGTTTTCCTCACATGATTAATTTCAACTTGGTGGCGTTTTTAGTTATTTCAGGGCAGCAGGCTAAACTTTGTGCCTCCAGAAAGATGCACGCACATACAGTCGAACCCATTTATAACAATATCAGTTTTAACAATATATCGGTTATAACAAAAAGAAGCTGCTGCACCGTCAACTTTTGCATGTTTTCTATGGTGAAATCACCCGCTTACTACAATTCCCCCAGGCCGCATTATCGGTTATAACGATGAAGTCTGGCCACTGGGTGTCCATGCTGAAAGGTAATGGAATGTGAAATCCTTCAAAAAAAGAAAAGAAATTCGAGCTGCCACAAATCACCGCGCTGTTTTCCAGCCTTCTCCACATCGTGCCTCTCTCCCGTCACCTTTCCACCCTTCCAAAAACATAGTTCTATGCCGCACCACCTTCTGAAACACGAATGGACCGC
Source organism: Dermacentor silvarum (assembly GCF_013339745.2). Taxonomy (NCBI): domain Eukaryota; kingdom Metazoa; phylum Arthropoda; class Arachnida; order Ixodida; family Ixodidae; genus Dermacentor; species Dermacentor silvarum. The sequence continues at coordinate 321,706,242 of NC_051154.1, read as the reverse complement.
ACCGACTGCACTGATAGCCCAATAGCGCTGTGGCGCTGCATTATTCTGCACAGTTCTACCAATGATTTAAGGTGCTCGGGCTCCTCTTTGTCGGTTGCGTCGAAGTCGTTCCTGGCCATGTGGTTTTTCGGCCTTGACTCGCCGCCAAAACGGAAGGCGACTGATCCGCCCGCTGATCATTGGTAATGCACGACATTGCCGGTAAAAAGAAAGCGCACTGCTGTAGATTTGGAAACAAAGTGCCTTAACCGATGAGGCGATCGTCACAAATGTGCTTGCATCAGATAGCGACGACAGCAGCAATTACACAGTAGGGCAGGCTGCCTCGCAGGAAGGCCCTGCAGATTATTCAGTCCCTCCGGAGCTTCGTTTTTGCGAGGGACTTTGTGCTGCACTACGTGAAGCACCGGGATGCTATGGAGAAGGATGTCTGCAAGCTTCGCATAAAGCAAGCAAAGCTGACTGACATAGGGTTTTCTCGTGCAAGCCAGCGAGAAGTCGTGGCAAGATGCTCATGCTTATCTTGCCCCAGCATTTCCTCGGGACTTCTCAAGCTGAGGGGCTGCCGCGGCAACCTTCTCACATTTTTTAAAATGCCCCTTTTGAGGCCACCAAAGCGATGCCTCAGCGGAACTCGCATGTCACTTGCCGCCTGTGACCCCGCTTTTCAGTTGTTATAGCAGTGCCATTCTTGAACGCAACAGCTGCAACTTGTTGCACGTGATGTGAGTGCGCGGGAAGCAGAGTTAAACAGATAAACGAGTCAGATAAACAGATAAACAAGCCGGACGGAGCAAGGTGGTGGGGAGGGGCACTAGCCTACCTGCCATTATACAGTCGTCCACCGATAAATCAGACACCGACAATCCGGACATGCTCGGTAATTCGGACAGCTTCGTGGCACCACCAATGGCCCCGGGGCGTAGGCTTAATGTGTAAAGGCGAACGATATTTCGGACATCTACCAGCTCTACATTCGATTATCCGGATTCTGCCGCTATTATCTCCTCTGGCAACCTCAATGAGACAAAGTTTGGCCTCAGAGATTACACGAAAAACGGTAATCCCCGAGCCCTTCTCTAGGTCGCAGCACTACGCCTCAGATTACATTACAAATCGTGACCTTGGAGGCTTTGCTTGAATTGTGAGATCGCATCAACATCGCGATCATTACATCCTATTCCGGCATCCCAGCGCATGGCCCGCTCTCACCATTCTGTTTGTTTAGTTAGCGTTCCAGACAGCGCTCTGCTCGCTCCAAGAAGTCTTTCTCCTGAAGTTATCGACAGGCCGTGTCAAATGGCTTCAACAGTCCTCTCGCAGTCTGACTCTGAATGAGTCTTGAGTCGCAGTCAGAATTACCCCGACTCCACAACTGAAGAGCCTGAACTGCCGCATACCACGAGCTCAAATGCGGACGTCATTGATGACCTGCTAGGCTTCGGTGTGCCGATTCCTGCCGCTGTTACATTTGAAGACTTTGCAGACATCGACAGCGTGGTGCTGTGTGTCGAACTAGACAACGAAATAATTGAGCAAGTTCTCCCACCGTCAAACAGCGACTCTAACTCGAAAGGTGATGTGCCGTGCAGATCTCACTCGAGCCCTTGCAGTCCTTGCATCAGTGTACAGCAACAACAGAAAACCGACAGAAATATAGGCGTACTTGGTTGCACGTAAGCGTAAGTATGTGCAGCAAGGAATCGACCACTTCTTCCTTGCACAGGGGCTTTAAAACGTAAATAAAATTATCATTTTTTTGGGGCACTTTTGTTTTTTCGGCCATTCGATACTTCGGACTTATTTATGTTCCCCGTGAAGTCCGAATTATCAGTCGTCGGCTGTAGTTTTCTCCCAACAGCTATGCCATCCCTTTATTTAGATTTTTTTCATAGAACCCGGTTACAGTCAAACCTCGTTAATACGTACCCGCTTAATCTGCAATTGCGGTTTAAATGTAGTCGCAAAGATTCCCCGACCCAGCCTTCATTGAACCCCATGTATTGGCTGACCACTTAAGTCACTCATTGCCCACGAAACAGTTAGTGCGTACTATTTTTCTTTCTTGTTTACACGCACAGGCACAAAATCGGCCAAATCTCATGTGCACAGACATTTGATTCTCAAGTTGCGACACCCGGACAACAGTCGCCAGCGATAGCAACCTGAAAACATGGCCACCGTGACGTATTTCCTGCTCATACAGCTGTTCCCGATTGCCGTGCACGAAAGCATGGCCTTTGAGATTAGCTCCCGGTAACGCAGAGAAGCTGCCAGTAGGGGGTGCGAAATCGCTTTTGCCGTCGAATCCATTATGTGAGGCGTAAACTCGTAAAGGCTCATGGGACGCATCGTCTGCTCAGCACTTCCGGTTCAACAGCTGACGGTTTCGGCGCACAATTCTCCATTCGCGGGGCCGGTCGCACTTGCTCTCTCTGCACTTCCATCACAAGGTATCGCCCACGCGGCAAATATCTAGAGCCTGTGATGGACGCATCGATAACTGACCATGACATCTGAGCATAGGCAGTCATTTAAAATAATTTTTTCTAGCCGAATCGACCGAACAAGTGAATTAGGTATGCGTGTTGTCACAGTAGCGGGCTTATATTGTATGACGAGTCTCACTTTTTTGATCTCAAGTGAATTCTGTTCGGACCAACGATGTGAATGATCTTGTAACATTTCAATTGTGAATATCATATTTGTGCTAAGCCTGTCGTATCCACTGTGTTTGCCTTTCGTAGTCTTTGATAAATCGCATTGCACAAGCGCACGCTGCTAAGAACCTTGACTTTCCTTAACAAAAATACCTTCCACACATTTAGCTTTTTGAACTTTTATACTACCGATACTGTAGATGCTTGGACAAGTTGGTATGACATACTAGGAATTTTATATCATTTTACAGTGAACCTTTAGATTTTGCGCCGTTTATATATGAATCATGCATGTGTTGTTTTGCAAAATCACTTGCTGTCCACGTTACTGACAATATTTCATAGAACATGCTCGATAACCATACGTTAACCAGATGATCGGCATGGTTTAACGATGTTTTAACGTAGTACAGTATAGACCACTTATAACGTAACCGCTTATAGTGCAGGACCGGGATAGTGCGGTCTCTTCAGACTCCCGTTAATTTTCCCATAGCACTCTATGTATACATGTATCGCTTATAGTGCAGTTGCGGGAAACGAAATACCGGTTACAGTGCGGCTGCCTGGGAGTACAGAAGTCAGCGGAGACGGCAAACGCTCCCCTCAAACGGGCGCCCGAAGGAGTGCTCGAGGAAGAGAGACGAAGTGGAGGAGAAGGGCACGCGGTGCGAACGAACAGCCAGTGAGGCTGAAACCAGAATCTTGAGTCCGAGTTGTGAAATATCACGGCGCGCATAGCGAGCGAGGCCCACGAAACTGCCAAGGCCGGCCTAGCTCGCTTCACGATAACGGCAGTAAACGAAACTTCAGGGAGCGGGCGGCGCTGGCACGGCACGGGGAAGCGTGCACGCAGAGACCGTGGAATGTGAGGGAGGAGGGTGGCAGGGAAGCGGATTTCGCCTCCGCAACTCCGCCGCTTCGGTGGCTCCCCTCGCCCTCCCTCGTACCTCCCTCACTTTCGACTGTCACCGTGCGCACCCGCCGCCGTGCAGGCGCCGCCGCTACAGCCGGCCCGGCACCAGCTCTCCGAAGTTTCGTTTTCTGCCGTTATCGGGAAGCGGGCGTTGGCAGTTTCGTTGGCCAGCCTGGGACAGCGCCGCTGCTTCCCTCTGCACCGTAGCCGCAGCGTGCAAGGTCAACACATGACTAGAAAGTAGAGGAAGCATAAAGGAGAAAGAAGGGTTCACTGCCATTTTCTACGCGTGGCGACGGTAGCGTGGCTGAGAAGTCGGCACGTACACGCATGTTCCAGCGCAACACAGAATCGGCGACCTTGCCATTTGAGAGAGGGTAAAATTTCCGCCGCGTTTTTTTTTTTCATTCTTTTTTTTTTTTTGTTCACGCGCGACATTGAGGGGTCTCTCCTAAGCTTTTACTCTACGACGGTGCCGACGCAATGCCGGTCGGAGGCGCCGCCGCGTGATTTGGTACAAATTAACAAGATTCAACTGTAAATTGAATGCAAACATTCTAGCCACATTCCTCGACAGTCGCATACGCGTGGCAGCTCGGTGCACATGTTCTGCATATGTGCGGGCCTTGAAAATTGTTGCTTTGGTTATAGTGCGGTACCGCTTATAGTACGGATATTCGCGACTCCGGCGACTTACGTTATAAGCGGTCTACACTGTATCTCCTTCTCCAACTTCACCAAAACATTTGTTATAAAAGTACAGATACATTTATAACAAATGTTAACGTGATCAAAGCTGCAGTATACCCCTTGTGTTTGGGACATTTTGTGATAGTTATGCAAGATATGTGTCACCTTTTTACTCGCTTGGGAGGCGGAGAGTTGCGTACATGCGCTACTCTCAATGGAGGAGACACGACTGGCAGCACAGCAAACAAGGATTTAATAGGTACACAGACGGTAAAAGCACAAAGCACACCAAACTAGAACCATAAATCATCAAAAAATGTTCACTCAAACTTAAACACAAAGCTTAGACTAAATACAACACTACCGGCAAATATTCTGTCCCGGCTTCGGAGCCTAACTCCGCCTTAAAGTCTCTCGGTCAGTCCTAGCACTGACTCTTCAAAGTGTGGCCACCCTGGCCCCGGCCTAATTGCGTCGCAATATGGAAGTGCGGATTCTTACAGACCGGCGGTTCGAAGTTCCTGTTGAGTCCATGTCGATCTCATCCGAAGCTTTGTGGGTGCCGTAAGTGCCGACGCCTTGCGGTTCCGTCGACCTGGCCGAGTATGTGGCTGGTGCCCCGGTAGCCGCTGCTTACGTGTCACTCGCCGGGTTAGGCCTCGTGTCTTGTTTGTTCGGGTTGTTGCTGATGCTGTAAATTACCGACGAATCGCGGTTCCGTTGACCTGGCCGAGTGCGTGGCTGGAGCTCCGGTAGCCGCCGCTGACGTGTCACTTGCCCCCTATTGAAGTGTTCTTCGCCCTCCGACGATCTGCGTGGCGGCCCGGTGCCCCGGTGATTATCAGTTGAACGGGCTTGGCCGAGGAAGAGGGATTCTCGAGAAGAAGACCGGAACCACCGTGAGCAGCAGTGGTCGGTCCCAGGAGCTTCGTTCGGACGTCTCCGAGGACTACAGCTACACCTGGGCCTTGCCAGCCTCACGACTTCGTGGCCGGGTCCTCCGCTCTCCCGTCATCAGAGCGTGGCTGACGAGGTGACCTTCCAGCTCAAGAGTCACGTCGATAATGCTGTTCCGTCGCTTTTCCCCCACGGATTACGCCTCGGTTCGCGTGTCTCGAGCACTCGTGCCGTTCGGAACGCTCTGCGAACTTCTTCGTCCTCTTCTCTTGCCACAAGCTGCCTCTTACATGTGACAATATGGAACGTGAGGTATGCTAGAAGTGTTTGTTGACTGTAGTTGACTTCCGCGCACGCTTGAGTCTGTCTTAATATGCTTTCAACGTCTCTTTATAAGTAACGTTTCAGCATTGCAGCTCTGTGATCTTTAGGCTAGTGTTTCTCATCTTGTGCACCTTTCACAAAATATACGAGAAAAATTACGGTCTACGCCTCTTTTAAATCCTCCCAGTACACCTTGCTCATTTTGCATCGAGCACTAAATTAAGGTCGCTATACTATGCAAGGTGTTGCTTAAATGTTGTTCCAAGACATTCGTGCCAAGAAAAAGCTTGGATTGGAACTGCCTACCTGCCTATAATGCCTCCACTATTAAACCATGCATGTTTGATCATATCAGCCTAGTGAAATTAAGATGTAATAAGTAAAGAAAGAAATCTGATCCCTATTCCACTACTGTGCAGATGGAAGCCAGCAAAGCTGTGGTGGGTTCTGTCGTTGGCAAGAACAGAATTCATTTGAGAACAAGAAAGTGCGACTTCTTGATAAGCCCGCGACTGCGACAGCACGCATACCTAATTCACGTGTTCGGTCGATTCGGCTAGAAAAAATTATTTTAAGCGACTGCCTATGCTCACAGGCTCTAGATATTTGCAGCATGGATGATACCTTGTGATGAAAGCGCAAAGAGAGCAAGTGCGACCGGCCCCGCGAACGGAGATTGGTACACCGGAAACGTCAGCGGTTGAACCAGAAGCGCCGAGCAGACGTTTCCCATGAGCCTTTACGAGTTTACGCCTCACCTACAGTCAGTGCCGACCTCCAGAGAAGCCGATTGCGCACTGGATGGTCTTAACGACGACTACTTGTTTTCCCAAGTCTTGAATCCTCACCTATTCAAGTAGTAACCGCGCAGAAACACATTTTATTGGGGAGTGCGCTTCTGCCATCACCGTGGAGGTCACCTTGAGGTTCCGTATAAAGTCCAAACACAGTAACATCATTGCCGCGCGCCAAACGCTGTGTGTGCAAGTGAAAGCTAGCGAGGGTCAGCTGGCTCAATCTCGCGCACGCGAGGGAGAAAGGCGAGGCGGAAGCGCGTTTCTGTGATGCGCGAGGCACGGCGGGGGAGGCGAGAAAGGGAGGAGTTTACTTTGGCGCGGCCGCCGTATCTCGAAAGCCATCTGGGACGTGGAAAAAGTGAGCGCCCGCACAGGCCTCATTTTCAAAGCGATCTGCAGATAAGTGCAACTAGTGCCGGTGGCTTTGTATGCGCTGTGCTTTCGACATCTAGTTCGCTTTGAAGCAAGAAACGACATGCTCGCTGCTGCAGCCGCGCTTCCTCACACGAGCGTTTGAGAGCGAATTTCCGTGGCCACCGAGTGAGACGTGTTCATATTTACCAGTGCGTGCGTTACACTATGCTTGTTAATTTAGTAAGCGGGGCCTCATGGATAAACTGGCTCGTGGCCTTATCGAGTTCGAAGATGCTGTCATCGCAGCAACTGAAGATTACCAATTTTTTGGTGCCTACCCGCAAATAAAGCCTGTCTGAGTGCGTGTGTAGGAACACTTTGTGACGCAGTTCTTTTCTGGCCGGTAAGTAAGTAACCGAAACATTGTTCCTGGCCAACTACGTATTAACGAGGTTTGACTGTATAACGATTATCGGTTATAACAATGAAATTTTCATGGCACTTGAATATTGTAATAAGTGGGTTCGGCTGTATTGCAGACTGTATTGCAGACTGTATGTTTAACCCACAAACATTGCGCTTTGCCTAAGCGTCACCCATTACCTGGCCCTTACTTTCAGCGAACATAAGCAAGATGTCTTATTTAGTTTATCGAGGAATCTGGGCGAATGCTTCAGATTTCGGAATAATTGACAGGCAGCAAATTACCAGCAAACTTGACACTGAAACGGCACTTCACCACTGGCGCCATCCGCGGTTGCACCGCACAATGCTACGCATGTAGCGGTGATCGAGTCTCAAGATGCGCGGTCGTTTCGTCGTCATGCAGATTGGCCTTACGATAACCCGCCTGGCGTAAAGTTCGGATAGCCCTTCTGTATTTTGGAGAAAAACTGGAAAGCATAACTTTTCATGCAATAGAAGATTGTAGTAAAGCCCAGGTCCACTATTAAACTGACAACCTTGTTGGCATTCCATAAAACATAATGTCCCTAAGGGAATTCATTAGCTTCAGAGGGAGAAAAGCATGCGATTCTATTGAACAGACATTCTAATTGAAAAAAAGAAAATGTTTTCCATACCTTCATATACTAAGCTGTAATCAGTGCTAGCATACTAATTTGAAGTTCCCTTAATTCAGAGTAGAAAATACTGCATATATCTTCATTATGTGTGTAAGTTACCGATAGCTTGCTACATTCTTGTTACACAATCCTAAGAGACTCCCGAGCATGTGTAAAACTGTATTTCTTCCCCAAAATCTTGTAAGCATTAAATATTGCGAAAAATTTCAATATTCAATTCACTATTTGGAGTTTCGTTCATGATTAGATTCAATTTTCGACTCGCAATCTATTATTCTGTATTCGCAAACCACTAGATATAAGTCAATTCTCAAGGACAAAAGTGTGCGTGTGGTGTGTGGGGTCATTATGCGACTGGGTTCATTACAGCAGTAAATACGGTATTTCTCGGCTTCAATAGAAAACATTACCTGCCATGAGACGCCATGCTGAATGGACAGCTGAATATGGGAACGTGATATGACCAGACAAGTGAGAAGAGATGGCTTCACAAGTGGAAAGAGTGTTGGCCATGAAAGTATAAAAATAAAACAGCTTCACACCTAGAGATGCAGTAAAGCAACCTGCTGAATGCCTCTTTAAGAGGGGAGGTGGGGATCAGAGATAGCTTTGTTCTTTGACCTAGAGCAACAAAATTTAGCAGCCGCACTCGAAAGTGTCTTAAATAAAGAAATATGCAGTTTCATTACGATACCTTGACTAGTTTTCAAGTTACAAAATGTTACACGTGTTCTGCTTGTGGAAAACTTGGCACAGTAACGAAACATGCCAGGAAGCTGCCTTTAGTTTTAATCTTTGCTCAAAAGAGCACTACAGGCTTCAGCAGTTCCAAAATTTTTTTGACGCCTTTATTTTTTTTACACAGAACATCATGTTCACCTTCTCTAGTTGTACCAGAACTTGCATTCACAAATTAGCATGTAGAAGAAAAAGTAAGTCATCAAGAAGATATTAAAGACTGTCATACCCTCAAGCACACTTCAGGGAATACATAAAAACAAATGGGATCAAAATCGGTCGAGCCATCGTTGTGCTATGCTTTCCACAAGCAAGGTGACCGACAAAAAAAACACAATTGAGAAAACGGGCAGCAATTTTGCAAGCAGTGCAGATTTATTAGAGCGCATCAGGGCTGTAATATTTGACATCATTGCTGTCAGGCATCTTCTTGAACCTTTGCCTCTTAGTTTGGTGGGCTTTTAAAATTTCATAGCCTGGGTGGTCCATCAAATTGAGCTTCCGTTCAGTTGTGGACAACACGCGAAGAGAGTGGCGAACGATGCATGCTCGCGCTTCTGCCGTCACCGCTGACACAGAATGCGGCTCGAAGCGCGTCTGAATGGCGCGGCGTTCAGGCGACTATTTGTCCGGCGAATCTTCGGTTATCACACTGTAGCTCGTTGACTGTTGGGGCTTACCCGTAGGCGGCGTATTCGTGTCGCATGATGCATCAGAAACTGAGCACACAGTGTTTGCCAGCGATGGTGACCTTCGACCCGCATCGATACGATCTTGGCTGATTCGTGCGGCCGTACGCCGAGGCGCGGGAGCCTCCAATGGCACGTCTTCCGTCGACTGCGTTATCGGTACCGATGACACAGGGTGATTGTCGGTTTCGCTGCTTGAGTGACATGGTGCAAGATAGCACGGCACGTAATCGACGGTGCAAGGTAGCACGGCATGTTCAGTCGGGTGCTCCTCCTCCGTATTTTTCTCGCCGCAGGAGGCTTGCGCTTCCGCATTCTGAAGGCGTGCTTCGTCCAAACTTTCTTCTCCAACAAGTGATGATCCATAACTAACCTGGGCGCTCTCAGAAATCTGAATTGTGCGTGTCAAGTGAAGACGCCGGTGTGGCTTGTGAAGCAGACAACTGCCGTTGCCATCTTGCCCGCTGCCACAGCAGCAACCAATGGGGAGACGCCTTTCAGCACGGCAGCCAATCGGAGGCCCGCTTTCATCGGAGGGCCCGTGTGACTACATTCAGTAGACCCACGCTTCTTTTGTGTTTGTATGCTTGTTACAAGATGGCGACGACCGACGAATTGAGAAGCGGAACGGCAAAACTTTGAGCTTTCGAACAATACCAAGATGGCGGCACTCGGAGGCGGGAAATACGAGATATGGCTCCGTGAACGGCAGTAATATTTTGCACGATTTACAGCTGTTTTCTCACCCTGTGCACTGACAAATTATTTTTTTCCCAGGCACTTTTAGTGCATTTTCAGCCAAACCATTTTGATACAGCGCAGATTAGGCGTTGCAGATACCGATAAAACTTATTTTTCTCGCGATTTTTGCAATCTGACCCCCGCGTACCCCCTTAATGTTTAAGTACAGTCGACTCCCGTTAATACGAAGTTCACGGGACCCGCAAAAAAGTTCCAATTAAACGAACTTCCAATTAAAAGAAAAGCACAAAAAACGGCACCTTTATTAACTTCAAAGCGGAAAGTCTTTTATGAAAAATAGTCAGTCATCTTTGTCTGCTTCTGCTTGCCGAATCTAGCTGCGGCAAGCATGTTTTGCAAGCAGTAGACGTGTCCAAGTGCTTCAACGGCGTTGCTTTCTCCAACAAAAAATCGCTGCGCGAGAGCAAGACCCGCAGCTACATCGGCAGCCCTTGGTTGTGGCTCGTTTTCGATGTCGTCGTCAGCGTCGGCGTCGCTTTCATGAATGCATTCATGGGGCCGAACGATCTGCACAATTTCGCTGTCCGTCAGTGGACCGTAAGTTTCCACAGTGCTGTCCACGGCGACGTACTGTTCAAAACTAACGTCACCGAGTGCGGCACCAAAGCTACCGTCGTCGAGCTCACTTACTTGCACTTCCCCCGGCGGACAAGAACCATCCCCTGAAGTTTCCACGAAACCACAAGCCCGGAAGCAGTTGGCGATAGTCTCATCTTTCACGCGGCCCCAAGCTCGCGCTAGCATGTGGATGGCACTAAGTACACTTACTTCGTATTTCGAGGAGTTGTCCATGCACAAAATCATGCGCTCGACGAGGTGCTGCCTGTACAGGACCTTTACATTTTTTATAATGCCTTGGTCTATCGGCTGCAGCACCGACGTCGTGTTTGCAGGCAAGTATGCAAGATGGATAGCATTCAAGGTCGGCACATTCATGTGGGCACTGCATTGGTCCACAAGGAACAACACCTTGCGGTTCGCCAACGTGAACTTGCGATCAAGTTTGGTGATCCACTCTCGGAAAATGTCGCACGTCATCCATGCCTTCCTGTTTGAGGCGCAGTCCACAGGAAGCGTCTTTATGCCTTTAAAACACCTAGGCTTTGCGGCCTTCCCGATGACGAGCAGGCGACATCGTTCGGTGCCAGTCATGTTTGCCGCGATCAGAACCGACACCCATTCTTTACTCCGTTTGCCTCCAGCACAGTCGTCGTCCTTGAATGTCAGGGTCTTGTCTGGTAGGAGCCGGTAAAAAAGCGCAGTCTCGTCTGCGTTAAAGATGTCAACCGGCTGATACTTGCTGAGGTACTCGCGAAGCTTTTCAGCTCTCCATGTAGCGCAAGTTTCCGGGTTGACAGACCCCTTTTCTCCACACACGCTCTTGAAGACCAGGTCATGCCGATGCTTGAAGCGCGTGAGCCACACATCCGAAGAAGCGAAATCACTGATATCCAACATTGCTGCAAGCTATAGGGCTTTCGCCGCGACGACCTCACCACTGAGGGGAAGTTTGTTATTGCGAGCTTCTTTTATCCAAATCAGCAATTCCTTTTCAAACTCTGGGTAGGCGCCGGTGCGCATTCGCTTCCGTGACATCTTGAACTTGTCATTTTCAAAAGCATCATATATTGAACGCTTATTTTTGATAAAGTTCGAGAGCGTGTTAGGCTTAATGCCGTACTTGCGTGCAATGTCTTTGTTGGCGGTGCCTCCTTTGTCAACTTCTTTCAAGACTTCGACTTTCGTTGCCAGGTCAAGTGTTCGGCAAGAACCGCGAGTTGCCATTATCAATCGTCGGCACTACGACACTTAAAAATCAGAAGCGTGGAGAAACTCGCGGAATTAATCCAACGCGCGGCTGTTGCACTCAACGAAAAAGAAGAGACTGGACGAGGCCTACGAAACGCCGGCGTTGACTAAACAATCTTGCCGTTTCAAGAGATGTGGCGGTGCGGACAGTGGTGATGGCGATAACAGTGCGTTGCAGGCAGCTGCGATGGCAACGACACGAGCGCGATCAAGTAGCTGTTTTGGAACGTGAAAAATCACGCATTTTATTGAAAAATTACGGTAGCCTCGAGGTTCTCGATTGAAAAATAACTTCTAATTAACCAATATTATGAGATTTTAACTTCGAATTATCGAGAAATTTTTTCCATAGAGCTGCATATAAAACTGACGGGACCACTCCTTTACTTCTAATTAACCGAAAATTCCAATTAAGCGACTTCGAATTATCGGGAGTCGACTGTAACAGTGCGCATGAAGTGGCAATGATGGAGATCAGTGAAGGTCAAATTAACTGAATAGACACGCTTTTTGTGTTTTGACTAAACAAGTGTTCAACCCCCAGCAATGTATGGATTCTCGCCAGAGCTTTCCAGTGTGTTTGAATTAAGGGGGGCTTGGGTTTGAAAATTAACTTCCTTATTTCTTCATGGATTTTGATGACAATTGGCAAAAATGTTTTGAATGTCTCCCTGATTCTTCCATAAAAATTTGAGAGTGATACCTTGAGAACATTTTATGGAGCAGAATTTTTCTCCCTTAAACATTCTGGAACTTTCTGGAGGGCCTGGGGAGCTTAAAAATGCAATGAACACTCATTGAGTATTCACTGCTGAAGGTCGTGAGTCTTGCTTTCTTTTTTTTTCTGCAACAAGAATCTTTGGGAGTGTCATTTTTTATGTTACTTCCACATCAAGCACACTTTCGGGGTGAACGAATAACCACATCATAAATTTATAAATAGTCAAGATAAAAAGGCAAGACTGTCACGACCTGCACTGTAGCCCAAGGAACGTGACAAAAAAACCCGCACCCAAATAGGCTAAACGGTAACAATGATATCAGCTGAAGAAATTGAACAGAAAGGGAAAAAAAAAACAAAGTTTTAAGAGGATTTCGAACTATTGCCTTGCCTCCACTCTCCTAAAATGCACCAGGATTGTAGTCTTTGGTGTCCTTAGCTTCCTGGGCTAGCGGCCTTTCGTCTGATGTTCTTTCGATGACTTTTTCGTAGGGCATCCTTTTCTGTGGCTCTTTGATGAGAATGCTTTCCTGGCTTCAAGCTAAGTCAGGCACAAAACTCTCTGTATGCACGAAGAGCTCCAGTGTACTTGCAGCCTGCCTCATTGACAGCTGTCTCCGCTATGATCAATGAAGCATTTTGCTCTTTTGGTAGAATTGACCATATGACAGAGTGGAGAGTCTCGGTTGCATTCTGAGTCTTCTTGCTTTGGCAACGGCTGAGTAGCTGAGGATTCGAGAGGCGTTGATAAAGTGGCAGCAATGCAGCTGCAACATGTGTTGCCAATTTGTACTGGTGTTGTGGCGGAGCTTTACCTTCAGCTTCTACAGCCCGGTGTCTGCACCAGCTCGAGGGTCCTGGAGGGCAGAGCTCGTGAGGAGGCTCTTCATCTGTTGAAGTGATATGATAGAAGGTTGCCATTATGGCCCTTTGCATATCGTCTACTTAATTATTGTTACGTGTGGCCATACCATAATTGGTAAGCTTTTTGATTAGGTCTTGGGTCAGGTCACCCTTCGCTCCAATTGGTTTATTTCTTCTGCTTTTTGAGACAAGTGTTTGCAGGGCTGTGCCCATCCTCTTTTCACATGATTGATACAGTCCTCTTTGTTGAATGTAATGAAGCCATGCACCTTATCTACACAAAGGGCCTGGAAAGTATGGCTATCACCATCACAAACAATGGTTGTGTAGCGGAGGTCATTCCTTTCCAGTGACCTTCTGAACAAGATCGACGCTCCCTCGACCTACATTCAGCTTGAGTTTGCGTCAGTGTTCTTTTGACACATGCAAGTCCCTCTCCATTCACTGTAGCCTTCATCGTCTTCTCCATGGCATCCATGGCATCTATTGGAGAGCACAATGCAGCCAAGCACCAGCCCAGTGTAAAATTCAATTATTGTGCCCACACCAATATGAGATGCACGACCACCTGTCATCCATGTGCCGTTGTAGACTACGGCCACATTTTTTGTGAATGCTGGCTCCATTTCGCTGTAAACTTTCCGCACAGCTGCCTCAGCATCAGAAAAGAGACTTGCTGCAGCCACCTCACCAGCAGACCTGAATTTTGATCTCAGAAGTTTTTGGAATGTTTTATGGTGCAAGCCTCTGTGTGAAACATTCATTACTGACCAAAAATCATTCAGAGCAGTTGCCCCTCTGCCTGTGGTTTGATCGCTTGCACTGCACACATATTCACGTCAAAAGCTTTACCACCCTCTACTCGCGACGATGACCATTCACTTGCAACAATGCCGCAGGCATTGCAGGTCAGTAATATTCGTGCAGCCAACTCATGCCTTGTTCCCAAATGTACAGTCAGTCCTGGCTTAGAGCATTCATGGCACAAGGCATTCTTGTACAAAGCATACAATGCTGTGACCTGCACAAAAAAAAAAGCAGGCAAGTTTGCACTCGGTCGTACACAGCTTAGGCACAGCGAAAGTTTCAATCCTCAAGTCTTACTGCCTGCTACTGCTAGGTATTAACTCGGTTGCTGCTAGGTCTTAACTTGGCTTAACTTCACAACACATGTAGGGAAGGTATTCTCGAGAGATCATTTTCGGAGGTACCTTCCCTTTTGCGACATTTTGCACGACTAGCGCTAGACGCATCGGCGCCTATGAGCGACAGCGTTCCTGCCTTGCCACAAACGCAAGCAGGCAGGCAGGCAGGCAGGAGCCGTGTCTGTGTCAGGCGAAGCAAGCACGCACCTGCGCCAGCAGTTACTAGGCAATGCGAGTTGACATCATCGCTATGCTTCGGCGCATGCGTGGCTATGCAACGTGGGCGGCGTCAGCAGCAGCTCTGCGCATTGCCTCGTTGGTGCTGCTACCAATTTGTTTCTCTATCTCGCTTTCATTTTCTCTTTCCCTCTCCCGAACATTGCGCGCGCTGTGCGCATGCTCTCCTTCCCTCTCCTTAATGTCCCACGTCAAGGCAACATGTGCACGGCATGAAGAGGCGAGACACATGCCGCTCAGTGAGGTGGTCGCTAGGCAATGCAGTGACATCATAGCTCGGCGAGGTTTTGCCACAGCAGGCGCCGCTTTTTACGGTTAGCTAAAACAGCTTCGCTGTTAAAACTCATCTGCCAGCTCCACATCGGCGCATGTCACTCTCACCTGTGAGCTTGTTTATTCTCGATCACCGAAACAGAACTGAGTGATGCTTGCACTGTCTCGGTAGAGTGTACTAGAACATGGAGAGTGCCCGGAACGGCTGCATTTTCAATACATTGAAAGTGAAGCCAAACGACCGTAACGCCGCTTGGGGCGCTGCGATCGGTAGTACACAGCCCGCCGTGGCCGGCCGTGGCTCAGAGGTAGAATGTCTGCTTGCCACGCAAAAAACCGGGGTTCGAATCTCGGCAGGAGACGATGTGTTTTCGTTTTTTTACTACTTCATGCGTTGATTTTTTTATTCTTTATACAGCTGCTTAACACTTGCTTCCGTTGCTATGCAATGCAACAAAAAGTCAAGCAGAAGCTGAAGAAATAATAACAAAATAACAATGTTTTGCAGTGAACGATAATGTTTGCAGCGCCACCTCACGGGAATCAACAAAACTATTCTAACCAAAGCATGACCTTCGAGAACAGCACACATACAAAACCTCGCCAACGCCTGCTTGACATAAAGCCCCTAAAAAAAATAAAGTAGCGCCAACCGCACCCCTTCGCCTCTGCCTCCTCTCTCAGTAGCTGCAGCAGCGCCCCTACAGCGTCCAGGAGGAAACTACGGACGCGAAAGCGAAAGCGACGTGCGGCCGCGCTCGGGCAGCCGCTCGGCGAATGGTACGCCGGTGTCGTCTGTGGAACGCGCGCTCGTTTCGCGGCTCTTCGGGTCGGCATCGCGTGCCAAAATAAACAACGCAGTGGACAGACAAAATGGCGCCTTCACTACCTTCAGAAAAGCTAGTGCGTCATGCTTGCAGATTCTTAGCGCCGCCGAGTTTACACGGCGATAGTGGCGCTGCCATCGAGAGCGTCAGCGCCGAGCGCGTCCGCAAGCAAACGGTCGGCTCTCGCATCGAGTATTGCTTGCTTGAGGTGATGTTTTTTGCAGTGCAAGCGTTTTTATTATTTCACTGGTCTACAAAGCATGATACTTGCCTTATTTATCTCTCGAACACTCTTCCAATGAATCGCTTTAGACCGCAGCGCTCTAGTCCGTTTAGCGGAAAGATTTGAACAAGCCCATCTTTTCGGCCAACAGCCATGCCACCCCTCAACTGGCTCCATTTACAATCTGCAAGACACGCGGGAGAGGAGGAGCCTGCATGGGCGACACGAATGGCGCTACTTTAGTTTTTTGTAGGGACTTTAGCTTGACAGGCTCTGCTGTGCGCTCAAGGCTCATTCGCACTAGGCCGACACCGCACCGATTTTGGTCAGCCGACTGTTGGCGACAGCAGTCTACATGACGGAAAATGCTGTCGCCAACAGTCGGCTGACCAAAATCGGTGCCGTGTCGGCCTAGTGTGAATGAGCCTTGAGCGCACAGCGGAGCCTGTCAAGCAGGCGTCGGTGAGGTTTTGTATGCGTGCTGTTCTCGAAGGCCATGCTTTGGTTAGAATAGTTTTGTTGATTCCCGTGAGGTGGCGCTGCAAACATTATCGTTCACAGCAAAACATTGTTATTTTGTTATTATTCCTTCAGCTTCTGCTTGACTTTTTGTTGCATTGCATAGCAACGGAAGCAAGTGTTAAGCAGCAGTATAAAGAATTAAAAAATAAACGCATGAAGTAGTAAAAAAAACGAAAACACATCGTCTCCTGCCGAGATTCGAACCCCGGTTTTTTGCGTGGGAAGCAGACATTCTACCTCTGAGCCACGGCGGCCACGGCGAGCTGTGTGCTACCGATCGCAGCGCCCCAAGCGGTGTTACGGTCGTTTGGCTTCACTTTTGGAAGCTCGTTCCGGGCACTCTCCAATTCTAGGTCACTCTAGTCTCGGCATGCCCACGAGAAGCTTCTAGTGATATGTAGTGTGGCTCCAAGTGAGCCTGAATTGTACCGCCATTTCTCGGCTGCATTTAATCCATGCGCGAGGTGCATAGTCAAGGGTCCGAGGCCATTTTTCGTCATGCGAAAGCCGCATTTCTCCTTAAGCAATATGTCGAATTACCAAAGTTTGAATTCATTCTTGTGACCTTAACTTCACATGTACGAGATCTAGCAAAGGAAGTGTTAGTCAGCGCCACTGATGGCGCTTAGCAGCAGGGGCACGCACCTTGGAATCTGTCTTGGGCATGGGGAGCATCTCCACCTCCTCCTCTTCCAGTGTCTTCACTTGGGGGAACACTCCTGGATTCATCTCGCCCGGCAACTGCTCATCTCTAGGGAGGAGCAGGAACAGGGTGGGGTGAGCAATGCAAACAGACAAGCGAGCGAGCAAAGCAAGAATTCCAGTTTTTTTGTAACAGCAACGCAGAAAGCTAAGACACCAGGAATAACGCCATAGGACAAGTGCTAACTCGGAGCTTCTGCCCGTGTCTGCCTTTTTTTTTCAAAGTTTTTAATTTGAACCCCCTTTTTAAGCGAAACCCTTTTAGCACCCTCCATCTCATATATTGCCCTGTACTGACCACAGCCTGAGTGAACAAAGCCTGTACACTCATTCCTAGTCTCCCCTCAATTCCTAGGACAAGCGTGAACTGGAATCGTTTTTCCACATCAATCGCACTCATCACCGACACAAACAATATCAATAATGCTGTTCACCATGAATTTCATTATTATTACTACATTTAGTTTTTTACCATACTCCTTTCTGTTACACCCCATCCCCCCTCAGAACTTGAAAGTATGCGAAATAAATAAAATAGATGTAAATAAGCCTTTACTCATCCACAAGGTATTAAGATATTGTCACATAGCAGCGACAGTGAAGAAAACAGTCGCAAAACTGTGAATGATGCAACGGACTTTTTATTCGGTGAACCTGTGCCCACAAAAGCAAGTTGGACTCTAAGCACAATGATAGCAGCGAACACATTCGGCGATTGTCAAAATCTCATCAATACATGACTCGTTGAAGATTCCAGCATAATTGCTGGTGGCCGTGTGCCTTTCTTCTAGAAGGTACGACACATGTCATGCATACAATCAGATTACGCAAGGTTCGGGGACAACAGACAATGGATGGAACCATCGATATCATTCGAGAAATTCATATACATGCAGGCGCGTCCTACGCCAAGAGATGACGTCCAACATTTGGTAGCCGGTGAAATGTGGTTACTGGTGATAGATAAACAAATACACGTGTCAACATTTACGCACGATATCAAGGCAAGATTCTAGTAAGTGACCCAAACCCCCCCATCCTGAACAGTGGGAGGCTGTTCTGTCCAGCTCAAGCCCACGAAACCTGTGCAAACTAGTTTTCAGCCAAAGAGATCGCGAAACATCCAAGCAAGACCAAACTGGCTCACACATACACACACGCGCACACTGCCACTCACGCCTGGCTGTACAGGGATGCATAGTAGTGCCGGCGTTCTGCCGGTGCCATCGCTTGGACATTTTCAAACACGGGAGTCACAGACGGCCTGAGAATCTTGTCCTCCAGGTTGGTGGATACGCTGGTCTCTGCAAGCAAGTAAACCTTGGGTCAGAGCCAAAATTAACAAAAGCACATCAGACCTGGCACCACTTTTCATAACAGTTATTCACATCAAGACAACAGAACTCAATGACAGTGCATTAAGATAAAAATACATCAGATATTTATTTATTTATACATACTGTTTGCCATTTTGATCGTAACAGTGTGGGTGCAGCGAATTAGCACATTGAAAGCTTTTTATAAGTGCTTTTCTCCATAGAATTCTACACCATGTATTTTGAACTTATATATATAAGAGTGTGTTTACATACAATTTTAATATATAACGAAATGTCCTTGCCATCATGAAGGAATACCAAGACACTAAATACAAACTGCTGCAGATGCAGATGGTCAAATGGTCGAATTACATGTGGCTGCTTACGAATGGTGCATTCGTAAGCAGCCACATGTAATCACGCACCAAGCAACAGAGAGAGGTCACTGAAGCAGAGCAGAAAGACCCTCTCACCGTCATGCTCATCCAAGTGCAATAAGATTTTATCGCACCCCATGCAACATACACTGTGGGTGCAAGGGATAAGAGTGCAAGGATGAGCTGAAAAGGATTGTGTTTTGATGTACACCATCCTCCCTCGCGAGCAGAGTTGGGCTAGGGGGAGGCAGGTTAGTGCACAATTCTCTTCTAGCTCGGTTGCATGGTTGGCAGCGTGGCTGTGTGCATATGTGCCCGCGTGCTTTATCTTGGAGGTAATCTGCCGTTGGAGGTAAACAGGCTACAAAGCCAAGACAGCCGTGGCTTCATGTGCGCAGTCTTCCCATGCGTTCAGCGCTGGAGGTCACGTAATCTCAAGTTTTGGAGACACATCGAGAGGCAGACTAAGCATTCGCTTCGCTCTGCCTGTGCTCTTCCTAAAAACGCCGTCCTACTATGGGATGGCATTATCAGGAAGAGCTTCCCAGGCAACCCTTCGTACCACCGATATGAAGACATCATCGACACAGTATGAAACCTATCTTTCGTCGGTGACTCCCAAATTCAACGGAAGAACTTTTTTCTTTAAAATTCATTTTTTTTTCTTTTTGGATAGCCGGATAATTATTTCTAGGGCCCCTTCCGTATGAAAAAAAATCCATCAGCGACTGTACTTAGTTTATTTGCACAAGGGTCTAATTTCCAGATATTGAAAGCTCGATATAACAAGGTAAAGTGCCAATCTTACCGAATTTGTTATGTTCAGGTTTAACTGTATATGAACACCAGTGAGATCTGCTTACCAAAGTTCTTAAGCTCAATGAGACACTTCCCAGTGGCCTGAAGAATCACATCTAACCATCTCATGCAGTAACGACCCCGTTTTCTGTCACCTTCCACTTTAGCTAGCATTAATTTACGTTCTATTGAACTCACAGCCTGCACGATCTGGTGCAAGATACTGGTGTTATCTGGTGTTCACACACTGTTAGAGGAGAAACATCCTGTGAAGTATACACGACCAACACATGCCATTCACTTCAAAAGTGAAGAGTCATAGTCTTGTCCACATCTGCAGTGGACCCCCATTAACAAACAAGCAGGAAAGAAGGCAAATACCTTCTTCCCAGTTCTCCTCTGTTGGCACATCCTTGGAAGCAGGCGGCAGGGAAACATCCCCCGTGGGCTTGTCTTTCTCTGCAGCAGCAAGGAACACGACACTTGCAGGAATTAAATTATGTGAGAGCGTGGTGGTCGCGTGGTAAACAATGTGCAATACTTCTCTATGCAGCGTGTTTTCCTTCAGTATAGTCCCTTGATACAAAAAAGCTGTAGATGATGTGACAAACTTAATTATCCAATTTCCTTTAACTGAGTCTTGTGTTCAATTGCATTCTGGGGTCTTACGTGCCAAATCCACTATTTGTTTATGAGGCACTCCCGATTAATTTTGACCACCTGGGAATCTTTAATGTGCCCCCAATGCATGGGACATGGGCAAGCCTTGTGTTTGGACAGAAAAAATTCACACATTCCTACAACACTGGCACACAGTAGATAGCTGTTTTTTTTAAAGATCCTTGTCTACGTGCTACTCTGCAAGGGAGTGGGAGAGAAAGCAACTTAAAGGAGGGCTGAAGAAAGCAAGAAAAAAAAGGAAACAATGACAACTAGCAATAATTGTAAATGTGGAAATAGTCAAACACATTCTACTAGGCTGTAGAATGTGGAGAGCCATATAAAGACAAATATAGCAACATTCTATCATGACCCTTTGACACTTAGGCACACATCAGGTCCCTGGCACTCCATCAATGCAACATCATGCACTCGATTTTCTCTTTAATTACCTTGAATAATTCAACTGGCTGCCTTTCAAAATTGTAGCTATCAATTAGACCTAAACGTACATAAAAAAGGCACCAGCAGCGAAATCAAGATGACAGATCGAACTAAGTTCATTACTAAAAGATGCCGCAAGTGAAATTGAGATATCAAGGTGCTGGATCGTCTCGAGACAGTCTGCTTTTAAGGTATACATGCAAGTTACCATATAAACCAGAAGTAGATATATTTTCTTGAAAAAAAAAAGAAAAGGAAAGCAGGCTAAGTCCTCCCTCATCCCGTATAGCAGTGTATAGCATAATGTGAGTCGTCTAGCAACCTAAGGTATGCTTGTTGATGAATCCGTAGCCAAAGCCATATCCATGTCTAAATGTGGTTGCTGGCGTTTCTTGTCGCTGTGTCTTCTTGTGTGCACTCTTCAGGTCAACCTCGTATGCGATTTGTTTTTATTGCGATAGCAATTATATGGACATTTCAACCGGATTTCTGCCGTCGCCGTCGTCGCCGCCGTGAGGTTCCCTATAGATAAAATCTTCACCGCGCGCCGTATGCCCGAGCGGAAGCGTGCGGGGACGCGTGCTATCACGGAGAGCGAACGCACTCAATCACTCACGCGCAAGCAAGGAAGCGGGAAGCGAGCGCCGGAGGGAGCGCGGGGGGGGGGGGGGGGCGCACTTCTACTCTGCCAACAACCGCGCTCGTCGCTCGTCCGCACCGTCTCTTATCTCCACACGGCTCTGACCTTTATGCGCTGTGCATTCGCCGCTCAGTTTCCGTTGAAGCGATAGACCGCACGTACCTTCGCCCGCTGCGGCGTATGGGCTCGCTTCCAGCGTTCTGACTGTCGTTGTCTGCAGTCATTCAGTGTGATCTATTCATGTTTGTTTGTGCGTGCTCACACCACGCTTGTTCATTCAGTTAGTAATAGTCGGGCCACATTTTCCAACGCATGCTACACATGCAATGCTGCCCGGATCGGCAGTGCAGCGCTACAGGTGTGTCCCTTCGCACGCGCTGCCCACGGGCAGCGCTTCTCATCAACACCACCGTTTCACACGCGCCTTCTCGTGGTCATCGAGTCTCTCTTCATGTCGGTCTACTTACGCCGCAGCACACCTGCTTACTTAATCAGCTCATGTTTACTACAATTCATATTGCTACCAAAGCCGCTCACCTTACTTCGTATGACATTGCTGTGTTGCTATCGCATTCATTGCTTCGCCCTTAGGGCGGAACTGTGACATTTTTTGACTGGTGAGTGATGAGTAGCAGCACGCGGAGAGTTTTCAGTGGCATTCAAGCTAAAAGTTGTAGACTTCACAGAAGTAAACGACAATTTGGTCGTGCAGCGCCAGTTTGTAGTTGTTGCAAAAAAAATGAGTGATACTGGTAAGCACAAAAAGAGAAACTGTCAGCGTGCAACCCAAGTAAAACGTCATTAGCAGTTTTATACAGCGGTCGCTTGATGGGACCGAGGACGTCATACAGTGGAAGGCGGCCAGCACTCTTCTGACAACACTTCTGCAAGTTTGGATGAATGAGATGCACCTCCTGCGATGGATGAGCAATGCCGTTTCAAAACAAAATCATTTCAGTGATTTTGTTTCTTTTCTTGTTTTTTCACTTGAAGGTAAGGGGTTGACCTACAGGGTTTGTACAAAAAGTATCGGGAAATGTTTTGCAAAAATAGATTCATTAGTGATATTACTACAATGCCTCAAAAGTCTTCAAAGTACATCCCTTGAGCCTTGACCCACTTATGCCAACGGCTTTTTCACGACTCAAAAGCTCCCCAGTAGGCAAATTTCGGAAGGTCCTTAAGGGCACACGTACAAGCTTCTTCGACGGCACTTAGGGTCCCATGGTGGTGTTCATTGAGGGAGGATTTCACTTTTGGGAATAGGAAATACTAGTCTGCTGGTGCCAAGTCAGGACTGTAAGGGGGTTGGGGAATCATCGTGATGCCGCTTATCGTCACGTAGTCGTATTGGTGTAGGTGTGGCTGGTTGCATTGTCGTTATGCAATTTCCAATTCCCGGCGATAACTGGCCTCACCCAGTTGAGCCTTCTCTTCAGTCTTCTTAGCACTTCTAGGTAAAAAGCACCATTCAATGTCTGCGCCTTGGGTACAAATTCATAGTGGACCACCCCTTTGTGTCGCAGAAAACAATGAGCATGGCTTTCAACTCAGGATTTGCTCATTTGAGCCTTTTTTTTTTGGACAAGGTGATGCCCGAGCATGCCATTCGGAACTTTGCCGCTTTGTTTCCGGGTCGTATTCAAATATCCAAGTTCCATCTCCCATGATTACCTTGTCCAAAAAGCCAGGGTCTTCTTCAATGCGTTGTACAAAGTCTTCGCAAGCAGACACTCACCTCTGCTTTTGCTCGTCCTTTGGGACGAGTTCGGGACTCTGCTAAACTCGTCCTTCGGGACGAGTTTAGCGCCGATCTTTTCAATCGCCAAATTTTCAGTGATAATGCTGTGCAGTGTCATCTTGTCAATCTCAATTTCACCTGCGACCATTTCCACACTTAAACGACAGCCTGAATTCAGCACTTCGCACACACGTTGCACGTTGTCGTCGGTTCTTGTCGTTGACGGCCGTCCAGCGCTGGGATCATCCTCCACACTCTCTCAGCCATCTTTGAAAAGCTTGTGCCACTTAGAAACTACACTTTGTGACATGCTTTCATCCTTGACAACTTGGCGAATCATGCCCAATGTCTCCGTACCTGATTTCCCCAGTCCAACACAAAATTTGACGGTGTACCGCTGTTCAATTGTTCGGTGCATTTTACACTTGCACCCAGTCACTCGACAAGGGTCCACTAAAAACACTATCTAGCCTAAACGAACGCTCGCAGGCGACTGGTGCTTGGCACGTCTTGAGGGTCACATCTCCCACTACTACGCATGCACGGTGTGAACCCGCTGCAACATACAGTCATGTAAGGAAAAAATTGTTCCTGGTAATTTTGATATGAACCCTGCATATTCCCGCTCAACCTATATTCCGGTTTATATGGTACTCTGTGTAGCTTAGTTGTGTCACATGGATGGAATATTATAGGCTGTGTATAGCATTAAGAGAAAGGTTTAGCTCGGGAGCTCCAATCTAACTATACATAACAGAGAAGCTTTTTTTTTGCCAATTACTGCATCAATTTTGATGAGGTTTCTTGGGAGAGCAGAGTTTTTATTTAAGATGTCAATTTGTTATAAAAAAATTCCTGAATATTGCAAAATTTCATAAAGCTGAACTATCGAGTTGACCAATCACTCAACAATAAGAATGGTCACAATTCCATAAACTGCACATATTAATGCATCTAAAGTGGAAGAAATTGATGTATTATACACTGCTCTGAAATACACCATTAATTTGGGAGTAGGACTTTGGTAAAACTCTCGTAAACACTGTACCAATTCCACATAAACTGCAAATCCTTATATGAAATGTGTCTGCTTTAGATGCTCTAACAGATGCAGTTGACAAAACTGCAGTACGTGTTTCTGGTGCCAAGTCACCCATTTATATTAAACGGTGCTTACGTTTTTAAAACTTGTTGGCAATTTTACCTATTTCGAGGTACTAAATCAACATTCTGCTACCTAGAGCTGCTGGAATTTTTATTAAATGCGAAAAATTTCAACATAGTCAGTCGGTTGTTTTATTTAAGCATTTCTGCATTTTACATGTATTTTAATAGGGAAGTGGGGAAGCCAAAGCTTTTCAGAAGACTACAAAATTTTATTAAGCTTATCAGCATTCCTTTCCATGTTTGTGCATTTGGTTCATGACGTTTTGCCCTTCGCTCAGGCTATATATGTTAGAAGTACACACTAACATGTCTTTTACACATACAGCTATAATGCAACATTTGCTCCGAGCATATGTTGCCTTATATACAACAGGGGTTGCCATTTTAATGTCAGTTTTTGTTTTCCATTTTCCGTTCACAATGTCGTCTACTAACATTGTACATGCTGATGGCGCTTGTGTTCTCCTGTATACAGACCACCTTAATCATTAAACTCTCGTAGTTCGTCGACCTCAGCCTCCTCATGGTCCTTCCCCAGCGCCAGCCTGCAGTGCATCTCAGGTGTAGCATTTTCTTTTTTTTTTACAGGACAATATATCTTGATGAGACATAGTTGAACACTGGCTACACAAGGAAAAAATTTAGGCAGCAAGCGATTTCACATGAACTTAAACTTGCAGAGCACTAACTGCTCATAGGACTTCGGCTGTGCTGGAAAATACTTTCCTTTTAAGTCAGTCTACAAAATGGATTACTGGGAAAAAAAATTTAAAATACAAACTGTTCTTATGCATCAAAATGTTAATAAAAAATTACGAATGGCACTCAAGTAACTCGCATACCCATAGACAAGGACTGCAGGTAAAGCTGCTAAAGGTAAACATTCTGACACGAAAATGAAAACAAAACTCCACTCCGACACCTTCATAGAGCTTTGGCTTCATTGCCAAGTTCACAATGATTATTTCCATCGCCTTTGAAACTGGGCAGTGACAGTCACCTAGCCTGCTTGGGCTAATCAGGTATGCTACACATGCTTATCATTCCAGCATTTTGCCTACACCTACATCTTTTTTCTCTTCCTTAAAACTTCTATGCCTACCTTGTACAGTTACTTATGCCTTTAACAGATCCAGTCTTATCAATCTCTTCCCTGCATTTTTTTTATGCCGATACTCTAAACATCTCTTGCTTATGTCGACTGCTGACCATTTAATGCTTCCATCAGCTTCGAACCCCGGCACTTCCAGAAGATGGACGTTCGCTACGAGTCTCGCTGGGTGAGTATCTTGGCATTCCATTACGATGTGCCAAGTCATCTCTGAACTATTGCTGCAGCCCACACATGCCTAATCCACTGGCGAATATTTGTTCACGTATGTTTCTGTTCTTAGAAAACCAGCTCGGGCCTCAAATAGCAAGGAATCATCGTTTGTGTAACTGCACAGATTTTCCCTAACGATTTTCTTGCCATATTTTATATCTCCATGGTCTTTTTTTGTTTCCATCCTTTTTTGATCCAAACAACAGCTGCCATCTAGACTGAAAAATCTTGCAGAATAAAATACTCATGGTACAACAGCTAATGCCATCAACATTGTGAAAGAAAAAGCACCCCTTGATGGCCTCTTTTCATCACAAGTAATTCATCACACGAAAGTGGCGAAGTACCCATGACAAGGTGAGCTCATCATATGCCAAACAGTGGCAATCACTCGTGACAAGCTGAGGTTGTGAAGAGCCAGGTTAATGCTGTGTTCCAGGTACTCTAGTTCAAGCTTTCAGAGTGAAACGATGGAGACAGCACGAAAGAAAAGCAATCGTTGTTGTAACTCTCCCATTTTCATTGTTCCACTCCAAAAAAAAGTTCAAAATGAACATTGATCAACTAGCCAGAACTGCCATCTTGGTGATGGGTGCTGTCCTGTGAGGAACAGTATGCAACATGCGGATATAGAGTTGGGAGTTAAAGTTTAGAGATCACTCGTCCGCTAAAATTTCAAGCACAGCTGCACAATGTGCAATTATCTCAATGCATTGGTACAGATCAGGCGAATGTTAGGTTTTACAGCCAACATCCGATTTTCATACTGCAATAATGTTTGAAACATTGGACAGTTGGAAAAAAAAAACAATGCATGCAGAAATCTCACCATTTTATGCATATTTCACAGATTAAGAGGGTCAAGGACAGTATCAGACCTCTGCAACCCTGCCAACGCCTTTTTGAGGTGGCTCTGAAAAGAGCCGTTGATTTTGAAGGTAGAGAAAAGCGAGAAAAAAAATGCCACCAGTGGGCGCCGTCAAAGTAGTCGAACCTGGATATATCCAACCCACATATAACGAATTATTGTACATAACGAACAGCAGTAAAATCCCCTTCAAAATATTTAACAGCGAAGCTGTTTAAGCTATCCGTAAAGCCGTGGTTGTCGATCGAAAAAAAAAAAAACAGTAAATGTGGGCCGATACTAGTGGTAGTGCAGAAAGGGTCCAAGCACAACGGCACACCCCTGTGAAGTAGCGAAGCTGAAGTCTAGCTAAGCATGGTTGGGACTGCTTAAGCTTAGTCATCTATAGCAAATCGATAGCCAATCAATATCGATGAATAATCAATAAATTCCACAAAATGATTGGGATGTCTTGGTAGTGTTTAGCCTAGACCAAATACGTGGCCAATACCTTGCGATAGCGAACTGATAGCCAATCAATAGGTAATCGATAATCGATCAATAGTCAATAAATTCCAGGAAATGGTGGGGATGACTTGGTAGTGCTTAGCCTAGCTCAAATATGTGGCCAATACATTGAGATAGCCAATCAATAGCTAATTGATAATTGATCAATAATAAAAAAATTCTGGAAAATGCTGGGGATTACTTGGTAGTGCTTGGCCTAGCCCATGGGTTCTCAAAGTGGGTTCCGCGAGCCACTGATAAATTTTCAGTAGTCCTTTGCTCGCCAATTAAGTGGCTAAAACGGCAAAAAAGAGGCGTGCTTCATCCACAGAACTTCCATTACTCATGCCCGAGTGTCAAAAAGCACATCACAGCGTGTAACGGTAGTGCGTGAACTGCGCAATAAATCCGCAAGCAGCTTCAAGCCACCCAACCTTCGAAAACAGGCAGCGCGCCTAAGCTTTCGCACTCGAATCTCGGAGGCCTTACCAACATGCGCATTTGTCCCATTTGTAGGTAGGGTAGGTGCCGATAGCATGCGCACTGACGTATACGTCGGAGGAATAAAAAACAGATGCGCCAAGCACCACAAATGAGCGTCGCGAAAGAGCAAAAACGGTGTTAACGTCCAAAAACAAAGCGGCGCAGTCCGCATCGTCATGGTCCTCAGCAGCAATCGTACGCGATACATGACTGACAGCAACGGCGGAAACTATGTGCCCATTTGTGCCCTCAAAGCCCTTATTGTTGCGTTAATCGCCGCGTGTAACACCGCGTTGGTGGCCAGCCGCGTGCTTCCATAAGTGCGTAGTCGCCATCTGTCATCGCGCCGATAGCCACCACAGTTTCATCGCAGCAGTTGCGGCAAACAGTAGTTTCGTTTTGACTCTGTGCGCGCATCAGCTGCATGCCTTCCTAACTTCGTAGTCGCCATCCATGATCGCGTCGATAGCTACTGCGGATTCGTCCATACTCGTTACAACAAATGGTAGTTTCGTTTTGACTTGCTGCGTGCATTGGCTGCCTGTCTTCTGAACCGCAAGGTCGTCGTCCATGATCGCGTCAATAACGGTCACAGTTTAGTCAGCAGCGGTTGTGGCAAGCAGTAGTTGCACTTTGACTCAATGCAAAAATGTCAAAGATTAAGAGCACCGGCTACATCGCAATGGACGGATGACTTGTTGGCAACCAGCTTCCTAGCGAAAAAGTAACCAGATGTACGTGCGGTAGTGAAAAGCGTGTCTGCAGATGAAGACACGCGCCGTGGCCACGCTGCAAAGAATGTTGCGAGGCCTTCGCGGCTGCTCGCCCTTAATCATATGAGATGACAACAATTTCAGCTTCCTCACTGCTTTTGTGCAACATAGAAACAAGATTTGCTGAATCATTCCGTAAATAAAAGCATGTTGAAGTAGTATGCATTCATTTATTGTTTTCTTGGTACTCTGGATAATTCAACATTAGTTTAATTAGGACATTTTAATTCGGTTAATTTGGGGGGGGGGGTTCTTTGGCGCTTCATGGAGCTTAGCAGGGTTCCCCGGAACGAACATGCTTGAGAACCCCTGGCCTAGCCCAAAAGCCAGGACTAGCTAGGTGTCCATCAGCTCCACTGTCCTTTTAGCATTGCACCTCCATTGCAAGCTACGCTAAATTTTTGTATACAATTTTTATTTTATATATTGAAATACCTATATTTCGAACTTTTTTTGTGATCCCCTTCAGATTCGATATACAGTCGCCGACCGTTTATTCGGACGCTGAAAATTCGGACATGCTCGTTTATTCGGACACCTTCGCGGCACCGCCACTCATCCCATTGAAGTAATGTATAACCACCACCGATAGTTCGGACGCTCTACAGCGCGCCGTTCGATTTTTCGGACTCCGGCGACCTGGTCAGATGCGACGCCGAACGCCACGATACGGTCACGACAAGCTGGCCGCGATGTTTACATTTTTCTAGGTTGCCAGCACTGAAAGGGCGCGCTTGCTATGGTTGGATTGCTGGTGTCTAAATCCACGCAGCACCTACAAGTGTCAGTTGCCGATCTCGAAGGCTATACTTTTGTTAGCTGCACCTATTGGTTGTCGTGTTTCGGATTTAGCCAGTCCAGTATCCATTGACTGTATACCGCGGCCAAACAGCAGGCCAGGCCAAGCCAAGCCAGTGTGCTTGGAAGTCGGTGCTCGGCCTTTGCGATGTCAGTTGTTACGTGACCTAAGCCTTGTCAACAGCTACCTTTCAAGTCTCGCTCTTTTGCTTAGTGCAGGGGTTCTCAAGTACGTTCATCCCAGGGAACCCTGCTAAGCTCCATAAAGTGCCAAGGAACCCCCCCCCCCCCCGAATTAACCGAATGTCGAATTATCGAGGGTATCAAGAAAACAAACAAATGCTTCACTACGTCAACACGATTTTATTTACTCAATGAATCGTCAAATCTTGTTTCTATTTAGCACAAGACCAGTGCGGAAGCTGAAATTCTCTTCATCTCATGACTGATTAGTGCTAGCAGCGGCGAAGGCTTCGCGACATCCTTCGCGGCGCGCATCCCGATTATTTTTCGCCACTCAGCTGCTCGCCAACAAATTGTCCGTCCATCGCGATGTAGCCGGTGCTTTTTATCTTCGACAGCTTTGCACTGAGTCAAAGCAAAACTACTGCTTGCCGCAACGGCTGCGGACGAAACCGCGGCCGCTATCGACGCGATCATGGATGGCGACCTTGCGGTTCAGAAGGCAGGCGGCTGACGCACGCACCAGTCAAAACGAAACTACCTTTCGCTGCAAGAAGTGCGGACGAAACTGCGGTCGCTATCGACGCTGCCATGGGAGGCGACTACGCAGTTGTGAAGGCACGCAGCCGATGCGCGCATCGAGTAAAAACGAAACTACTATTTGCCGCAACCGCTGCGAGCGAAACAGCGGTGGTTATCAACGCGATCAGAGATAGCGACTACGCACTTACAGAGGCACGCGGCTAGCCGCCAACGCGGTGTTACTCGCGGCAATAAACGCAAGAATAAAGGCTTTAAAGGCACAATTAGGCACGAAGCGCTTCGGCGTTGCTGTCAGTCACGTGCCGCGTACGATTGCCGCTGAGGACCACGGCGATGCGGACTGCGCCGCTTCGTTTCGGCTGGACGCTACGCCGTTCTTGCTCTTCTGCGGCGTGCATTTGCGGTGCTCCGCGTTTTTTATATTTTTTTAATTTTTCCTCCAACGTATAGGTCAGTGCGCACGCTATCGGCACCTACCCTAATTACAAATAGGAGAAAGGCGCATGGTGGTAAGCTACGGCCTCCGAGATTCAAGTGCGAAAGCTTAGGCGCGCTGCCCGTTCTGAGGTTGGGTGGCTACAAGCTGCTTGCGTATTTATTGCGCAGTTCGCGCGTTGCTGTTACGCACTGTGATGTGCTTTTTGACACTCGGGCATGGGTAATGGAGGTTCTTTGGATCAAGCGCACCTCGTGTTTGCCGTTTTAGACACTTGTAGAGAGCGGGACCAGGGAAAATTTATCAGTGGCTCGCGAAACCCCGAGCAGGGGCCTGCGGAACCCGTACCCGCAGAACCCACTTTGAGAACCCATGGCTTAGTGTGTTAGGCCTGATTTGCTTGTTCGATCTCGTCCAGTCGTCGCGTAGTGCGAAATGGCTCCGACGCCTCCCGTGCCATCTGCGCCGACGAGACGCGGCAATTACAAGACTCTGTCTATAGCGATAGCCATACACTGTCGGAAATAAGGCTGACCTGATCGCGTGTAAGCGTGCATCTGTACAGTCGCGCATTGCCAATTTTTTCTGTCCACTGGGACCATAAAGGTACTTTTTTCTGGCGAATCCTTTTTTTCGGACTCTCGATTATTCGGATTTTTTCGCGGTTCCCGTCGAGTCCGAATAAACGGTCGGCGACTGTATCTGGGTTCTACTGTAGCACACACTATCTTCAACTGGGGATTTCAATGCTGTTTGTTACTGCCCTAATGGCTTGAAAAATTTGTTGATTCACTTTTGCACGGTGCTCCGCTCCAACATGATCATGTTTACTTGAACGCAATCTTGAATTTCAGCTAGGATTATGTCATCACTACACTAATGACAGCATCATTAATGCTCGCGTCAACTCAGAGCTCATTGGCAGTGAAGGCGCTGACTCTTCATTTTCAATGTAGCAGTCATCCGAATTGTCTATCACTTGACAGACAATTTCATTGTTGGTTAACTCTGCACAGAGGTCGAACTTGATGTAAGCGTTGGCAAAAAGTTCAAAAGTAGTCTTGGATCGAAACTACAGCAGAACGCAGGCCGTTGATTACAAGGTTCATGGAAGGGGACTGGTCAGGCACACTGTTGATCGCGGTC
Source organism: Dermacentor silvarum (assembly GCF_013339745.2). Classification (NCBI taxonomy): domain Eukaryota; kingdom Metazoa; phylum Arthropoda; class Arachnida; order Ixodida; family Ixodidae; genus Dermacentor; species Dermacentor silvarum. Next base: position 321,674,821 of record NC_051154.1, on the reverse strand, counting down.
TTTATGCCGAGTGTGAAGCCCATGCTGCAAAAAAGCATGCACGCATGCCAACAGCAGACCAAAGATCAACACTAACTTCTGCCATTGTCTGGACACAGCCCCATGTGGCTGAGCATGACGATTTGTACAGAAGCTTCAGGTTGCGGAGCGTAGAGGATAGTGAATGCATTGAACACATGTTATCTCTCATCAAAAATGCCTATTTTCAGCCCACCCTAGGAAGATTTTCAAGCAACAACCATAGCTCACAATGTTTAATTACACTATATACCCGATTCTTATGAGCACCTTTTTTTTACGGAAAATTGGGCCGAAAATTTCCTGCGTGGTGCAATCGAACCCAAAATCAAAACCACCTTAGAAACGTTTGTATGCTTTGCCGCACAACACATATATTTGCGACGAAGCTAACTTGAAAATATCAGTGTGGCGAAGCTGACTTCAGGAAACCAGCCGCTATTATGCAACAATTTTCTTGCTAATTAAATTGTGTGCGGCTTTGTCATTTTAACGTTGGTTTACTACTTTGGGTAAAAAAGTAGGCACCCATTTTATTCACAGGCGTGTTAGAATCGGGCAAACACTCCCAAATGAATCAGCAGTGTGTCTTGGCATTGTTTATGCATCTTGTTCAATTCGACCCGCTAGATAATGCTATCAATTTCGTCGGTCCCACTAGGATTGTATTAACGGAAGTCGACTGTATCACATTTGTCCTTGGATTTCTTTCTTTCCTTCTTCAAATTTACATGTAAGCACATTTTTCATTAAAGGTCAGTCGAAGTTAGCGCTTGTGCTTCGTTGTTCCTGTGTACCCGTTTATCTTGCACTGACTGCCACCATGGATTCGTACCAACAAGCTCAATCAAGTTGCCCGTTACGCTGAATTAAGTGAAATTTGTGTTAACATCTCAGTACTGCAACAGATCCCCCAACTAAGCAATGCCATCTGCCAAGACAATCAAAATCAATGCTCGGCCAGTCATTAGTCAAGAAGGCATGGAAGTACTGCAGTGATGCAGCCGCCTCAATCGCCATTCTGCTTTATCGTGCAGGCTTTGTTAACTGTTACCACGTGGATCCAGCAAAGCAGCGCAGGAATCGAGCTACCGTCTCCTCGATGTGACGCCGTGTTCCCCCTTGAACTGCCAGCGACACCTTTTGCCTGTTGCGATGAGCCCGCTTCATTCCCTTGCAAGTACCAGCCTGTACTCACCGTAACCTGGTCTTCCACATCGCCGTATGTATCGCAAGAGGGCTTCTTAAGCAGCTGGCCTCCTCCGCCCCCGCTCAGTGGGCATGGAAGTACTGCAGTGATGCAGCTGCCTCAATCTCCATTCTGCATTATCGTGCAGGCTTTGATAACTGTTACCACATGGATCCAGCAAAGCAGCGCAGGAACCGAGCTACCGTCTCCTCGATGTGACGCCGTGTTCCCCCTTGAACTGCCAGCGACACCTTTTGCCTGTTGCGATGAGCCCGCTTCATTCCCTCGTGAGTACCAGCCTGTACTCGCCGTAACCTGGTCTTCCACTCGCCGTATGCATCGCAAGAGGGCTTCTTAAGCAGCTGGCCTCCTCCGCCCCCGCTCAGTGGGCATGGAAGTACTGCAGTGATGCAGCCGCCTCAATCGCCATTCTGCTTTATCGTGCAGGTGGGTTCTTCTCCTTCGTTGAACTGTAAAAGATCTAGCAATCGTTGTTTGCTAGTACTTCCATGCCCACAAGTGTTATTCTCTCTTGGTTGCGAGTGTGCATATGTAACAAAGTTACTGTTTCTCGCCGGTGATGTGGAGTTAAACCCTGGGCCGCCAAAGGAGGAGCCAAGCAATGCAATGAGCACAAAGAACTTCTTTCCTTGATAAAATCCCTTCACAAGAACGTTGATGCAAAGCACAATGAAGTTATGGCATCTCTGAACGCTGTCAAAGAAGCGCAGAACTCGCTTGAGGAAAAAATTTGCGACATTCATAACAGGCTTTCTCTGGTAGAAGACACTATGCGCTTGACTGGAGAAAACGCGTGCTTGGGCGTGTCACCGCAAGTGGCAACTTTAACCGAACGTCTTGACGAGCTTGAAGATCGCTCTCGCCGAGATAATCTAATATTACATGGCATTGAAGACAGTGTTGCCGAAACGTGGGCCCAGTGTGAAGAAAAGGTGTGTAAAATCCTTAATACAACGTTGAAGCTTAACTTGGGTACTGATGACAAACGCATATCTCGTGCGCACAGGCTGGGGAAATTCACACCGGGAAAGTGCCGGCCTGTCCTAATCAAATTTGCGTCTTCCAAGCTACGCGAGGGCATTCTGGCCGCAAGAGCCTAACTGAGGGCTTGTGATGTGTCGGTTAATGAAGACTTCAGCAAAGCTACAAGAAGTGTGCGCAAAATGCTTTTTGAATACGGAAAGGCTAGTAAGGAGCAGTTCACGGTACGTTATAACAAATTATATATACAGAAAAAGTGCTTCGTCTACTCGCGAGCAACCGATAGTATTTGTGAACTAGAATCTGACAGTGCCGTAAGTTCAAACAATTTCTCGTCCGCTTCTACGTCTGCAGGTCGTGCCACTTACTTGTCCTAGCACAACAAACGTTTCGCCCTCTGTTCCACGAAGCATATCCTTGCTGCTTTCAAACGTGCGAAGCATAACCAATAAGCGAGACACGTTATCGGCTATCGTTGACTCATGCTCTGCTGACGTTGTGGCGCTTACAGAAACGTGGCTTTCTGCCGAAGTAGCAAGTAGCGAACTATTTGACTGCGATAAAAAATACACCGTCTATCGATGTGATCGTCGCACCGGAAAAGGGGGAGGTGTACTTATAGCAGTAGCCGATAACCTAGCGTCACATATGATACCAGTGAATTCTTCCTTAGAGCTTGTTTGTGCGAAGATCCCTTTGCGTCATCAGAGTGCTCTATTTTGTGTGTGCTACAGGCCGCCCAACGCGACGCCTGATTTTTGTGAATTATTACATGACGCGTTGAACTCCTTAGTTGTACAATTCCCGCATGCTCCTTTGTTTCTGTTAGGAGACTTTAACTTCCCTAAAATTGATTGGGCAGGTACCGGCCCTACAAACACTGAAGTGACCGTCGAGAATAAACTATTTGTTAATCTATGTTTAGATTTCAATTTCACTCAACTGGTGACCAAACCAACAAGAGTAGGCCTTACGTCTGCTAACGTGTTGGATTTGATCCTGACCACGACACCAAACTTAGTGCACTCACTGACTTATTTTCCTGGTCTTAGTGACCATTGCTGCCTTGAATTTACCTTAAACGTCGACATTTCAGCCCGGACTACTATTACCAAAACTATAAGAAACTACAAGAAAGGGGACTATGCAGCGATAAATAAGGAACTGGAACAGTTCATCGATAATTATATGCCTGGCTTTTCTGACAGGTCACTCGAGCAGAATTGGAGCCTCTTTAGAGACGAAGTCGCTTCATTGATCGACAGGCACGTACCACTACAAGTTATATCCAAAAAGCAGCGAGCACCATGGTTTACAACAAACCTAAAAAGGCTTCTTAATAAGAAAAAGCGCCTCTTCCATTCTGCAAAGCTCGGCAGCAGTGTTTTTCGTTGGCACGCTTATCACGAAGCTCTTTCCGCATATCGCACTTCTATCAAAAACGCCAGGAGTGACTATCTCAACATTACGCTTCCCTCGCTGTTGTCTACTGACCCATCCAAGTTTTGGAAAAGCGTTAAACCAATGAAAGACACGGTAATAACACTTACTGATTACGATGGGCGTGCACTGCGCAACGAAGAATGCTGTTCCGTTCTTAACAATGTTTTTTCGCAATGTTTTTCTGATTCAAGAGCAATTTCGGAGCCGCAGCTATGCGACCGCGGGTTTTTTCCAATGGATTTTCTCGTGATTGTATTTGAAGGAGTCATTAACTTAATCTGGAAACTTAAGCTGTCGTCTGCCTGCGGCACCGATGAGATAAACGCGAAATTTCTGAAAAACACTGAAGTGTACTCTTCCATAATTTTGTCACACATTTTCATGCAGTCTCTTCAGTGCTCCACTTTGCCACCTGATTGGAAGGTGGGGAAGGTGATTCCCGTCTTTAAATCCGGTAACCAACACTCTGCCTTAAACTACCGACCAATTTCGTTAACAAGTATCCCCTGTAAGATGGTTGAACATGTAATCTATTCTAGCCTTATCACATTTCTTGAAACCAATTCATTCTTCAGCAGGTTCCAACACGGCTTTCGTAAGCACCACTCGTGCAAAACTCAGCTTCTGTCTTTTACGCATGATGTCATCTTAGCGCTAGATGTTCCGGTTGATTGTATGTTTTTAGACTTCGCAAAAGCCTTTGATAAAGTGTCGCACCAACTATTACTACTCAAGCTCAGCACGCTAAACATCGACCCCAATATCCTCAAATGGATAGAATGCTTTCTGATTAACCGCACTCAGTACGTAACAGCTAATGATTGTTCCTCACATCCCTGTGCAGTTAAATCTGGCGTTCCGCATGACTCAGTTTTAGGTCCTTTGCTCTTTTTAATATATATCAATGACCTTCCGCATAACATCAAGTCATCCATAAAACTGTTTGCAGATGACTGTGTCCTGTACCGTAGAATAACTAACGAAAATGATAACTACCTTCTTCAAGCCGACCTTAATCGCGTCTGACTGGTGTAGTACATGGCTAATGACTCTTAACGCAAATAAATGTAAAAGTATGGCAATCTCGCATCTTTCTAACACTTCTGAACCTTTTACCTACACCTTGAATGGAACTAAATTGGAGCAGGTTAGTACTTACAAGTACCTTGGTGTTTACATATCCAATGATTTATCATGGCACTCTCACATTAACTACATTACTAACAATGCTTGTCGTACTCTTGGTTACCTTCGCCGAAACTTTCGCCAAGCACCAGCACACCTTAAACTACAGCTATATCAAACATTGATCCGTCCAAAGCTCGAGTACGCTTCAGCCGTATGGGATCATGCTCAATCAACGCTAATTCACACCTTAGAATCGGTCCAGAACCGTTCAGCTCGATTTATACTCAATAATTATGCTCGTACTGCCAGTGTCACCTTGATCAAATCCACTCTTCAACTTCCAGACCTGGTAATGAGAAGACGGATTTCCCGTCTCCTGCTTTTTCATAAAATTTTTTTTCATAATCAAGTACTTCGACAGGAATTCATCTCAGAACCTGCCTACTTTTCATCACGTGTTGACCACCCAAATAAAGTAGCCGTTCCTTTGTGCCGCACTAATCTTTTTTTACATTCTTTTCTTCCGAAGACAAGTAGAGAGTGGAATCACCTTCCTCCTTCCATCGCTGCCACTGAGGACCAAGCATTGTTCAAGTCTGCAGTTACCGAACGCTTACTGGTGTAGCTGCAAACTTATGTTGTTGTTGTTTTCCTGTGAATTCCTTTTATTGTTTTGTTTTTTATTTACATTGTACCCACCCCCTCTGTAACGCCCTCTGGGTCTTGAGGGTATACAAATAAATAAAATAAATAAATAAAAATAAACAAGGAATGTGAAGCAAAGACGTGCGAGTTACCTACGAGGAAGTCTTCTACTGTTTTGCTCATACGGCAAGAGCAGATGTGCTGCATCAGCTCACCGGCAGGAACCACATGTTCAGCTGAGAACGGGCAATGCTTCATCTGCTTTTCTCGGTATGCCTGAGGAAGAGACAGAATGGGCTCTGGTACTGCAGGTGTAGAAGTGACCCTAGGCAAGATTGCGTGAGGATTTTGCTTACCGAATGTTTGCTTGCCCTCTCGCAATTTGCCAGGTGGGAGCATGGCGCCCAGAAAATCCCGAGAGGGCAAGTGAACGTTCAGAAAGTCAGATGCTTGCGTGATCTTGCTCCTGCTCGTAAGCAGAGGGTTCGCAGAACTCCTTGTGCAATAAGTTAGAGGTTTTTCAGGCACTCCCAAGGCCATGAGAAAGCATCTTCGACTAAGTCAACAGCACGTTTGACAGGTTTAAAACATGCTGAACAAAAAGTAAAACTTCTCACTGAGTGCAAAGAAAGAGCATGCACGAAAAGCTTTTATTGAGCAAAAGCCTGCCAATGAACTCAATGACCATTATTGGCCGCCATGAAGGTACTCAGCAGGAGCACGATCTTGTAACACTCTTTAAAGCAAATAGTAACAAGATTGCACCCCCGATTGAACTGGCTTTACTTGGAGATTGTAAACAATCTTGTAGCCAAATGAAAAAAAAAATCACTCAGTTTAAACAATAAACAATCGAAGCACTGACAGCAATATCAAGTTTTACTACTTCATTCAAGCTCCTTAAACCATATGTGGGGACAGCATGGTGGTATACCACAGTAAGAACAGCGCTCTGACAATGCCAGCATGATGAGCAGCACCAAAGGTGGCCCTGCAGGATGCTGTACGTTAGCAATTGAGTACAGTATATTTCAGAATGCGAGGACTTACGGCTGTACTAGCTGTACACATGGGCGTCAAGATGGGGGGGCAAGAACCCCCTGGAAATTTGGACAATAATTTTTTTCGCTCGAGCTAAAACGTTGATCAGCATACTCAGGTTCCTCATATCCGTAGAAGCGCCCTTCAGGATTGCGAGCAAACTTTGCACTCTGCACACTATGATGTAATCTTGCTGGTGATGGCACAGCAATGAAAGAATGACAGGCTGGATAGCGAACAATTCTGAGAGGAACGCTTGAGGTTTTTTAGCTTGAACTTTGAGATCTACGCAGTAATATCGCAAGAACTTCCGCTTTCTCATAAATTGCCAGCTACATTTAGGAAAAAGTCTAGACCACCACACGTAGAACAATGTGACACCTTCCCGTGGCGTAGACACTCCTTGCCGAAATGACGAAATTTTGACCACCCCGCCACCCAAATCAAGCCTAAATCTGCCCCTCAAAAAGCTTGTACGCTTGTATAGTGCACTGAAAGCCGAGGCCAGTAGTGTCGTTATGCAATCCATTACAACGAATTAAGATAGGACCACATAATTATTTGGTCCCAGATAAATGCAACCGCAACTAAATTTTGTGTATGGCTACCTATCAAAATAGGATAGTCAATTAAATAAGCTTCTTTATTAATGGAAGAGTGTCATTCGTAAGAGTCTATGCTTTGCTTCATTTTGTGGTTATGAAAATGATTGTCAAGCGCTTCGGACGAATTTATACAGTGTAAACACCCAGAGAGCCACACTGCCATGAAAATGGCTGTAGTGCGTATGCGATATGATTTGCCAGAGAAAAGGGAAGGAGGAAACGTTTTTTCCCATTGTTATAACTGCAGTGTTCTTATCATATTCTAGGTGGCTATCTTATGTTTTCTTACTTTGTTTCCCTTCCCCTCCTTCCTTAACCTGTCTTTATATTTCGGCGTGCACTGGAAATAAACGTCCATTCTTCCAGCTTGTCAGCTTGTGTCTGCCTCGTCTGCGTCAAGTGCGCTGTCCGGCCTACGATGTAACACCCATATATAAAAAGTGTTCGAGAGAAACACCAAAAATGGAGGCCCGCGCGCTTTTTCCATACCGTAATGAAAACAGGTATAAAGGAACGCCTCAACTAGGCTTTGGAGAGAATGAGTAAAATCATATGAAATCCATGGACTTCCATTCTGTGCATAACCACATCACTGAGCAGCAATGTATTTTTGCGGCCACCGGACAAACACTGTAGAGGAGTTCTCTGACATGAATGCAGCAAGAGAGGCAGCCAATCACCTAAATGTGGTGATATCTGTACTAAGACAAGTCTCTCGTCCGGCCCACCGCGACAACTACGGGATTCAGTCGCCAGAGGAATACTACCGTATGGCAATATATGTGCTGTACTTGGACCCTCTCACTGCTTCTTTAGCTCGCCGCTTTTCTGAAAGCAATGACAGGAGCTTCAAACTTCTCCAGCTGCATGCATCAAAAATAACGCACTTGAGCCGTGTTGAGTTCGCTGCCCTCGCCGAAGAACTCCAACGCTTTTACAGCATCGACAACTTCAAAGAAGAGGCCATCTCTTGGTACGAGATGTGGTGCAACAAAACTGGGGACCTATCAGAAATAACTTACTGCGAGCTTCTACATGAGGCGAAGACATTCTTCCCCAGTGTTGCAAAAGCCATTGAGGTGGCTCTGGCTTTGCCATTTACTACCTGTGTGGTCGAACGCTCCTTCAGTACAATGAGGAGAGCGAAAACCAGGCTATGCTCAACAATGACAAATGACAGGCTGAACGGTCTTTGTATGATGAGTGTGCACAGAGAGCATGAAATGAAGCACAGAAATGACTATCACCCGTGTCATCATGCAATTCGTCCAGAAAAATCCGAGGCTTTTGCAGTTGCTGTTCAAGGAAGACTGAGTGACTGTAGTTAAGTGTTTGTGAACATAATTGTGCTATGTGCTGGTCATCAATTCGGGTGAGTCGAGAACCCACATGCAGCAAGACTGATTACTCTTCTCCACAAAGTGATAGTATCTTTTTGCATTTTAAATAATTTTAATTGCTTGTTTCTTAATAAACTAATGTATTTCTCCAAGCTACACATTAACTTGCTGTGTGTAATTTTTCTGTCATGTGTGTATTTTACTTATTTATTTCTAAATAAATAAATAAATTTACTCCTAAAATAGTGCCTTTTTGCTTCGAACATACCGCTACCCCCCCCACCCCCCTGCAAAAAATTCTGTGGACATCGTTTTTACCTTACATTCGGTGGCGCACGCAGCAAACGTGCTCTTTCTGGGAGATTCACATGCCCAAACTACTATCTGAATATAAGGCACACTGTAGTAAAGGACTCCAAATTCATTTTGACTGCCTGTTTCTTTAATTTACCCCTAAATTTAGTACACGGGTACTTTTGCATTTCACCAAGCCGTGTGCTCTGCCAGAGTTCACAGGCCACAGATTACAAATGTTTGCTGGTACTTTGTATTTCGTTTAGATGGAAGCACCAACTAAACTTTCTGAATTACATTATTATTTGCAGAAAAGCAAAGTATGGTCAGTGCCACAGTGGTCAGTGTTGTGTGCATAATATGGATACAGCATTAAATACAGCATTAAATAGAACAACTAGCCTAGCAGCAGGATACAGCATTAAATAGAACTAGCCTAGCATGCTGCGGTGCGAACAAAGTCCGTCATGTTTAAGCAGCACGTGGCACACAACACAGTGTGCCGACTACGGAGCTGGGGCGCTATTCTTGGGCGACCTCCATGACTTTTGGAGATAGTTTCACTTTCGCAAGAGAACAGTGCCAGAAATGTCCGTGACAGCGAAACTGTCTGATCCACTGCTTTCTCGTTGTGCGAGCCCACCTGCTTGGCCGGCTCCGTGCCAGTTTCACGCAATCTCAAAGGTCGTGAGACAGAAGACAGTGAGACAGTGAGACAGAAGTGGAGTCTATTGCATGCCACGCACAAGCATCATCATCGATAGGTGGCTCGGCACAACTAGGCGTGCCCTTCAAGATTGCAATCTCGGAGGGTGCGCTTAGCTTTGCCAACTACAAGCCACAGCAAAAGAGAGGTGTGTTAAGATAAGGAAGTGCTGCTTGTGTGTGGGCACCTTGCGCACGGCGGTGAAAAAAACTACTGTTGCTAATCTTGAAATGCCACGCCGAACAAGTGCGGAACCTGGCGTAAAGCGACATGCTTGGTGCGAAATGGTCAGTATATTTTTTGTTTCGGAGACGAATCTAGTTCATTATATCTATTGGCAGAACAATTTTACTTAGTTAAAATGAGGTTTTAAATACACTGATCTCTGCGGGGGATTTCAAGGGGAATTGCATTTACTTCATTATCAGTGATGCTACTGCGGACTTGTGATTTGGAGCAATTTTTGGAGCATCAGAAATTTCATTTTGGAGCACTTTGGAGCAGGCAACTTGGCATTTTTGAGCAGCTTGGAGCAGCTGATTTTTCACATCCTGAAGTATTTTAAAAAAGCGAGTTGCAATTTACATTCAATTACCTGAATAATTCTTATGTTCTCACGAGAAGCTTCTTAAACATTTCCATCTATTGCAGATCTCGTGGAGAAAAAAATGCACTTGTGTGCATGCGACACACACAGACGCAAGTTGATATCATTTTGTATATTGCTAGTTTTCCCAGATGTCATCGGTAATATCCAGAAACAGAAATGATGGACACAATGGCGGCACGCAGTTATTATAACCACGTCATGCTGCGCTTCAAACAAGCTACTAGCTGCGTTTCCGGAGTAGATAACGTCCGCCGATGAATCGCCAATTAACCTTGAAGCCGCAAGCCTCGGCAGAAACCGCACTTTGCCGTCAAGCCACCTTGCAAGGCAGACGCCGCGTCGGCGCCGTGCGTGGCACTGCTAAAGTCACTGGAACCTGGAACTTTGAAAGTACCGCAACCGCCGGAGCGAGTGCAGGCAACACTGCGCGGAAAAGACGAGCAGCTCTTCCTCGGGTTTTCTAGGCTTGCTACAGTGAAGAACAGCACGATGGCTGCCGCAGTAGGCCCTGTGAAATCCACAAACAAAACCGCATTTCGTTTAGCTAGATACGATGCAAATTACAAGTACAGTAGCCGACGGATTTTTTGGACTTAAAAAATTCGGACTTCTTGGATATTCCGGACTTCAAAGATGTACCGGCAGGATTCCCATAGAGCTAATGCATTTTCGCGAGCGATTTTTCGGACGAATCTAGGAGCCAATGTTAGATTTTCCTGACTAAATCGCTCGCTCCGAGCCACGCTACCCGATCTTGGAGGCCGCCATGTTGGATTTTCCACTGGCTTGGCTTCCAGTGCCCCCCTGTATAGCCTTCAAGATCAGTAGACGCACGCTATCTCCTCGTCTCCGAGGCCATGCCCGCTCTTCCTTGGCCGACAAAACGTTTTTAGAACGTTTTGTCGGCCAACGTTTTGTATGCCCGCTGCACTTGCTTTTCTTTTTTTTGTTGTTCGGTCCGTACGCTGTGTGCGGGTGAAAGCTTGCGAGGGTCAGCCAGTAACCGCAATTTATTCTCACGCACGCGAGAGAGGAAGGCGGCCAGAGGCGCGCGCGGACTTTGTTTGCTCGCGGGGCATGGGGAGAAGGCGGCGGAGACGGTGGGGAGTTGCATTCTGCTCTTGCGGCTGCCGACGGAGCTGCCGCGCAGGCACCGTATCTTGAAAGCGATCTGCTATGTGGCCGAAGTGTGCGCCCGCGATCTGCGATGGGTACAAAGGGCGTGCGCCGAGTGCCACTAGCTTCGTATGCGCCGGGTTTTTTTTCGGTTTTTTTTTTCGACGTTCGCGTTGAAGCGACAGAATAGACAGCGCGAAGGTCAATATGCCCGCAGTCATCGAGCGAGATGTGTTCATGTAACCTGTGCGCGCGTGAGACCGTGCTTATTTAGTTAGTAAGCGCATATTTACAACTTTATACGGCCGATAAAACTAACATCCTTACTTCGTATCGCTGTCTATTAATTGGCTATCGCAATCGATGCTCCGCCTTTTTAGAGAAAGTGCGACATTTTTCGTCGGCCGCTCCAAGCCTCACAATTTTTTTTCGCGAGTTTTTCGGACTGTACGTGCGGTTTTGCAGACTGCTCGATTTTTCAGTCCCCGCGAAGTTTGGAAAATCGGTCAGCTACTGCACTCGGAAAGTGAAGCATTCAACTGTGCGCCACCCGTTCTAAATGCAAAGCGATCCCGATGCTCGTGTGTCACACAAGATTTTTTTTTCCGGATGACTAGGTATCAAGCGCTGCCACAAAATCGTTTATACGCGTGGATATTATTGCTTTCTAACGTGGCTACTGATTTAACCGCGCACGAAATGTTTCATGCAGATCTATTTCTACGAAAATAAACGGTCCCTGACTGCAGTACAAGAAAAGGGATGCTAAAACAGAATTAACCAGGTCACGTTCGTGTTGTTTTAAACACACGAGAAAATCTATATTTTCATTTTCAACATTGACAGGTCGATCGATCTTTATTGCAGTGGTTTTCTCACTACACTTTGTTATTTTTGACACAGCCGCCCGTATTCCATCGCTCTTTGAGCCACATTTTGCTTAGTTCTGCATATTTCTGAGCATCTCCTCGCTTTGTTTACTCAAGGCAAACCGCAGTCTTCAAAGCAAATGCGTGAAGAAGCTTTTCCTTCACATTATGGCATTTAGGGAGTTCGATGAAATACCGCAAGGAGCTTCTCAGCTTTGCGATATCAACAAGTTCACCAAGTGGGAGTGAACTTGTCGCTCTTTATCCGGTGCAGCCAGAGATAGCATGGCGCTTGCTGTCGCTCTTTCCGCTTAACTGGTATCGCGAAAAGCGCTTTCCCAGACTCCTGGCGGTTGCTGCACCCGAACGTGCAGCACCCGGGCATTTCCTTTCGTTTTGTTTTAAGTCTACGAAAGTTACATATACACTAAATTATACAAAATGCAAAATCTGACCTCGTTGATGACTCGTACGCGCGGCGTGTGCGAGTGATGTCTGTCTGCTTATCTCCTCCGGCGCGGTTTAGATCCGCCATCTATAGTGGAAAGTGATCACCTGACGGCAACTGACCAATCGGTGGCGCGGCGGCTAAGAGAAAAGGGCTGCGGTACTTTCCAGGTTCCAGTGACCTTAATTGGGACGTACGCGCTAGAGCTTTCTCGTCTCTTGTTTGCAGCTAAGGTTGCAACTAAGGCTCGCCCTATCGTCACGTTGAACGTTTTAATTCCCCGGTGGTGCAATTGGCGATAGACGTCGTCAAATCCGAGACTGTTTGGCGCAGTTAGGCGTAATTTTCGTCGATTGTATCAGGATGGCGCAGTAAATCCCAATTGGCGCACTTTGGCGCAGGCGTGGAATCACTGCATTATATCAGTCTCACCAAAACGAGACTAAAGTGTATACTATATCTTTCCTTAAAAAATACTACAGTCGAGGCCAAAAAATACTGCAATTGGTTGATAAATACTCAAACTTATTATTCAAGATGTTGACTGCTTATGGAAACTTTTGAAGCATTCATGGAAGACTCTGACGAGGCTCTCTAATACAATAGAACCTCAATGATACGTTCCCGCTTAAGGGGGGACGTGGGTTCTAAGAACTTCATTAGTTTTGGGTCTATCTAAACTTCACTGTTTAGATAAATTTTTCACGCTGATTTCACATCTATTAGTTTTTTGATAGCTACTCTAGTTCAGAAAGAAAATCTGAAAATAAATTTCATGAGTACTTCTTACGGGGCTTTTTGGCAATTTATCCTTGTCAAAGACAAAAAGTAAGAGCATGACTTTAATGCCAAAGACTTGCTCTAGGGGGTGATGCTATATTAATTTGTTTGAAAGCATTATAAAGGTAAGAAAGGAGACCAACATTGACTGTGAATATATTTTTCTTATTTGCACTCATTGTTACTTTTGATTGTAATTTATAAAATGATGCTAGAGTAACAGAAATAGCATCACCCCCTAGATCATTTCATTACGAATACACTGATACCAAACTTGTTATTGTCACTCTACAACATCATAGGAAAAAGCCCCGTAAGACTAAGTGCTGTGTGTAAAATTATCGAACTGAGAAAAACGCATTTGAAGTTTAGACAGCTGCAACTTTTTCTAGCATCCAGCTACAGCAATATTAATGACATCATTTTGTAGCTCTATTCACGAGAATGACTATACTAAATATATGACTGTACCCTGCCAGAAAACTGGGAAAAGCTTGTAATAAAGCCATGTACTGCCCCCAAACCAGCATGAGAAACTACATTTACCACTTCATGTGCCCGTTCCAGTGGCCTGCAAGCTAAATGAATAAAAAAATTGTATAATAAAGTAGCCTTTCCATAGACAAATAAATTTCCACAATGTTCAAGTCAAAATCACACATTTATGGAATATTTATTGAATTACCAAAATTGATTATTGTCATTCAACAACACTTCGCTCTACAGCATGCCAGGGTTGTATATGCAGGGTTCTTTGCTGGCTTGTGCCGTTTTGAAAGCCTAACCTTGATGTCATTACTGTCTAGATGCTCATTTTGCGACTTCAGAAGCTTTTGCGACTAGCAGCTTGAATTTCCTCTCCGCTCTGTTGCGCACTATGATGCCAGACACTCCGTCAATATTGCCGCACTTCTCGCGCGCTCAGCCGACTCGCCCACTGAATACTAAGCCATATCAACGCGGTCTTGGATGCCGCTGGACGCGCTGGCTGACGATCCGATGACATCAGATGGGCCGCAGCTCTGCCCAATAGAATCAACGGCAGCAATAATGTGCCGCTTCGGATGCAACAGGTGGTTCCGGCCGTTCCACTTGTGCCGACCATTTGGGCAGCGCGCTGAATAGTACGCCGTATCAACACGGGCTTGCGCTGAATAGTATGCCATATCAACACAGTCTTGGGTGCTGATGGACGCGCTGGCTGATGATCCGATGACATCAGATGGGCCGTAGCTATGCCCAGTAGAATGAACGGCGACGTTAGATGTGCCGCTTCGGACGCGGTGGTTCCGGCTGTTCGATGGACGCTTTCGTTTCTTTCAGTAAGATTAGCGCCACAGAACACCGATACATTAACGCGTTATCTTCAGACGAGTGCAAGACGACAAGACGGTGCGCGAGCCGTGTGAACACAAGCGTAGCAGACGACCGCAATAAACCGGGGCAACAGAGATACGGTGGCGCATGCAAAAAAAAAGCAAAATGGCCGCCTCGGTGGCGCGCCAGCCAATGGGAGGAGCGAGATGGGGGGCTCGCCTTGTGCGCGCGCGCTCCGCCCAATCAGAGGCCCGGAACCACCCTTCCGAAAAGCAGCGAGAGCGGTCGTTCAGCTTGTGCGGTGCCATTTTGAGCTGGCACAAAATGCTCACAAAGAAAACAGCTACAAAACAAGCCCAAGATGGCGGCGGTCGGTTGGCGGCTGCGCCCGCAGCGCGCGCAGGAAGTTTGAACAAATTTCGCCTGCCGCAGGTCGTTTCGCGTCTCCCGTGGCGTTTTGAAAGCCGATTTTTTCCTATTTACCGATCGAAATCAGGGTTAATAATTTAGGGCAGCTGCTTGAAGGCCCAAACACTCCTAAAATGCGTTTTTTCCAAAAATCAATTTTTCGGTGGTTTTTTACTATTCTAGAACCCTTGTCCCCCTTAATACAATTTCCCGGCTCCTACGTTCGCAATTGCGAAAAATAAACATAACCCCATAGAGGAATGTGTTAATACGTTCCTGGAAAATACGATTATTCGGCAGCAACGTTCAGCATTGCGACAAACTGCGGTCGTATGATACGTTCTGCAGCGAAAAATGATCATTCAGGTGTGCAAAAAGGCCGCTCTCATGTGCTTGTGAAGCGCTAATAGCAGACAGCTGCCGCGCGGCTTCTCCCCTCGACATTGCTTGCATTGCGGAAGGGGGAGGGATTGCTTGCAGTGCTTGTTCGACCGAAGTGACGAAGGGCAGCAGCAGCGGCGAGCGAATTGACCTTTGCGCTACCTCGCCCCTCGCTTCAACTACTAAGCGGCGAAAACAGGCGGACGTCGTGCGCGCGCGCGGCGCTGCGACTCACCAAGATTGTAGTGGAGGTGGTGGCGGACAAGGCGCCTGAAGACAGCGACGAGAACGAAGGCTTGCGCCCACCGGCTACCTTCGCCAAAGCCCTTGCTGGCCTGGAAGCCTTACAATGCTTCTTTCGCACGATAAACAACGAAAATGTGAACAAGGGTCTGCAATGTGCGCAAAAGGAGTTGTTCCTGTCCAAGGGTGTGACGCACCAGCATTTGAACTCGAAGGGGCCCAAAAATTTGTTCAAATTAAAGGACTTCTTTTTGACGTATTTGTGCACCATAGCGCTATGTACGAATGGTGCGAGTCGTGAAAATATCACGCCGCGCAAGCACATAGCAAGCGAGGGCCACGAAACTGCCCACGCTAGCTGACGCTCACATCCCAATAGCGCCTCTTCCTCTTCACAACCACGATCTCTCTCGTATCTTAATAACGGCAGTGAACGAAACTTCAGGGAGCGGGCCGCACCGGCACGGCAATGCACGTGCGTGGAGACCATCGAAGGTGAAGGAGGAGGGCGGCAGGGAAGCGCATTTGGCCTTGGCAACCCCATCGCTTTGGTGGCTCCCCTCGCACTCCCTCACCTTCGACTGTCTCCGTGCAGGCCCGCCGGCCCGGCGCCCACTTAGCCTGATCCCCTAAGTTTCATTTTCTGCCGTGGAAGCGAGCGTTGGCCGGCGTGGGCAGTTTCATTGGCTGGACTGGGCCTCTGCGTTGCTTCCCTCTGCACCGCAGCGTTGGCTGAGACGTCGGCACGTACACGCATGTTCCGGCGACCTTACCATTTGAGAGAGGAAATTTTCGCCGCAGTATTTTTTTCTTTCTTTTTTATTTCTCCGCGCGGCATTGAGGGGTCTCTCCCAAGCTTTTGCTTTATGGCGGTGTCGGAGGATTGCAAGTCGGAGGCACCGCCACGTGATTTGGCGTGCTGCTGAGAGCATTGTTGGTGCGCGGTTATGTTCGAATTAACCGTCGCAAATGCTTTCGCATTCTCGTTCATTGGAACACATAACTTTGATGGGACCACAGCGTCAGTTCGAATTAAAGATATTCGACTGTAACCATGTTTTGCAAGAAATAAATGTTTTCTGCCCTTGCATCTCAATATGGGCTCGTCAGCTTCAATCTTTACTGGATTCAGATCGTACGTTTTCCCGGATCGTACGTTTATTTTTGCATATTTTTTGAAAACGTATGAATGAGGTTCTACTGTAGTTGAAGCTAGAATGACGTGTCAGACAAACGAAAATATTCATAAACCTTTTTCATGAAATATTCACATAACGGTGCCTGAAATTTCAAGCAATATTACACACCCATCTTTAGGAGTGGGTCCAAATAGAATCAGTAAACAGCCGATTTCGTAGTCCTTTGAAAGCAGTTTTTGCCCAAAACTGGACGCAAATAAAGAAATTTTTTTGGTGTCCTTAGATAATCATAAACGAGCTCTAAAAATCTGGCCTTGCACGATCAAATCATAAAAGCTGACAGGTACATTACCCAATGGTCCTTCAACATGCATGCAACACTGGCATAGTTTGAGAATCGAGGAGTCGGCAGTTTGCGCCCAGTCGGTGCAAGCTGGCACCCACCTTCTTGCACTTGGTGATGTGGATCGGGAGCCGGCTGAGCTTCACCTGGTGCGCAGGATTGTATGGACAGGTTGTCAGGGGCTTCTGCCGATATTGGTAGGTTGCCATGGTGCAAAACTGGAATGAGTCAGAATGGCAGCACAGGTAGATTAGCAACTGATCGACTGGTTGATGGAGTCCCGAAGCTACACCGGCACTAAGGACTCGCCAACAGCGGCAATCTAGCAGCGAGCAAATAATCCAAAAGAGTCGCTTTTCGACCAAAGTCATCATTAAGGACAGCCATGTTTACGACTGGTCGCTTTGTGACCAGTGTAGTCGCACTATTTCTGCAAGCGCTTGAATGAGCCCCAAGGCTGCGGAATAAATTTGACCACCTAGAATTTTTTTTTAACATCAACAAAATGCTTTTCCCGTGACAATATTCCCAGTCTGCCCAAGTAAAGAACACAGCTACTGCAGTCTCAAATCAAATGCGTCATCACTTTGCTCAAGAGCCAAATAGTCCTCTATGTTACTTTCCCAGGTTGTAACTACCATGCACTTGCCACGTAGTCCCTAAAGCTCAGTGTGAAACCATTTTGGTGAAAGGGATTATGCAACACCCTTTTCTAACACAGTTGTTTGACCACAGTCCCTTTTTAAACCCTGCTAGCACATTACAACAGCTGGTGCAATAAGCATACACTATTACATTAGGTTGCATTAAATAAAATTCTGGTGTTTTACGAGTCAGTACTGCCAGCTCATTATAAGGCATGTAGTGGGCGGACTCTGGATTTATCTTGCCCACCTGGGGATCTTTATTTTGTTCCCAAATCGCAGCACACAAGCGGCTTGATAGCTGACCTGGACTTGCGCCCTTACTTGCTTTGATGTCTTCCTGCACCCATCCCAAAGGGCTTTGCAAGTTCATAAGGAGAGGAAAAGCGTACAGTGCCCTGAGTGGACTTAAACTGCAGCACCACAGGGTAAGAGTCTGGTTTTACCTCTGGACAATTGCATCAATGTTTAGAGAGAAAAATACTGTAACAGGAGGTCACACAACTAACTGCTATGACAGGATGATGCCCCACTCTGCAGCTTACCCATAAACCGATGCTGACGTGCTGACTTGAAAGAACTCCCAGCAAAAATTGACCACTTGCAAAGGGTGGAGCGTCCTCTAGATTGAAAAACAAGATCGTGCCATGCCCATTGGTTGGAAAATGCACACTCGCAGCGATACGGAGATGACAGACGCGTGGTGGATGCTTGGTGCAGTGAACTTTTACAATAGCATCCATGTGTTTTCTAGGTGCAAGCTCGTAACTTGTGTTATTTGAGGAAGACACCATCCAAAATGCCAGAAGGACATATAAAAGAGAAGGAAGAAATAGATGAGTCTGGCAATGCACATAGTGGTGATGAACAGGGAGCTTGCGTCGGAATGGTTTACTCAAGCTAAATATTTACGCGAGCTTCTAGGCAAGTGCAAATATTAGAAACTTACGAATAACAAATCAAATACTGTCCTGTTTGATTCCATCCTCAAATCGCAGTCACTATTTAAAAAAAACAATTTCATAATCATTTTCGAGTAGTATACGTCATCGACTGTACACAATAAATCCCGTCTACAGTTGAAGTTAAAGCACTAGCAGGCTGCACCGCTCAGATAGGCAAACTTCCCTGGCTAAACACAATCCCTCACAATGTTTAGACACTCAATTTGGCAATGGGTATTGTTTGGTACTATTTGTAGATGGAGCACCTGTGTCCTCTTCAGATTAATTATGAAAAAGCTTCATTCCAAAATACTTTATACAATAGTGGTCCCATCTGTGATAACAATTCAAACTAAATAAAAAAATGGCTTTTGCTCTGCCATCTCCAAAGACGTTGCCGATTTGGTTGTGAAGGTATAACAATGCAGATATTAAATTGCAAGCAAGGCTGCCTTTCTATCTTTATAAGATGATGTATCACCACACATCATCTGAAGAGCTTAGGATTTACAAACTGCTTAGTTGTTCCTAATACTCTCTTTAAGCTTTTAATAAAGTATGCTTTACAATGTTCTGTGTAATGACCAGAACTTTCTAGCTTCGTGAATAGTAAGTAGTTGAATGTTGGACATGAACTATAAAAATTAGGAATAAAATAAACATGTTCCGAAACAGACATTTCGGCTTCCGTGCAGTGTTGGCCGGTTTGGCTATATTTAGCCAAATTGGGCTACAAAAAAAATTTTTGCCGTCGACTTGGACGACTTGGTTATGTGGCTATTTTTGGGCAACTGAAAATCTGTGACTTGGCTTTGTTTGGGCTATAAGTGGCGCCCTAATCCAAGCTCCAGAGGTGGCTCTGATCGAGTAGAAGGAATCTCGAAGGCCATGGTTTAGCTGGCTGAGCTGGCAGCGCAGTTGTGCGTGTGCGAAATGCCCCCTTCCCCCCTCTCTTTCTGCACCGTTGTCCGAGCCGGTGGCTTTGATCTTTGATGCACTTAAACTTACACCCCGCTTCACCGTCAGACACCCGCTTCCCGGGCATCAGGATGAGCCTGGGAGTAGAGGGTTTTTGACAGAACACTGTACTAACATGGAGACCACCAAAATAGGGTCGGGAAATCGTGGCACCGGCATGAAAGAAGGGAAGCAGGGGTAGAAGACACGCTCCAATGTGTTTATGGCTATGGCTTCTGGGTGAAGTATCGTGCAGGGCACAGCTTTCGACTTGCTCCACGTTTCTCCCCCCCCCCCCCACGCTTTACTGCCATTTTACTTTTGCTGTGAGATGAATTTTTGTTCGTGCTTACATTCGACATTTATTTCGATAGGTTGGATTTAAGATCAGATCCTCCTCACAGATGAGAATCGAACCATGGGGAAGTGGCCCAAGTATGCGAGAAAGTATAAAAAAGAATGGGAGCAAGACCTCGAGCTCAAAGGCGGGTCTGGGTGCTTTTACTTATAAATGGCTTGCCTGTAACGTCACAGATGCAGGTGCTTAGCAGGTGAGGTGTCATGCTGCTGGCTCGAAGACCCAGGTTTGATTCGCTGCCATGGCGGCCGCATTTCAATCGAGGCGAAATGCAGGAACACCTGTGTACTTAGACTTAGGCGCACGTTAAAGAACCCAGATTATCAAAATTATTCCAGAGTCTCCCACTGCATCATGCCTCCCAGTCATATCATGGTTTTGGCACGTAAAACCCCAGCAATTATTATTAGCACATCAACATAGTTTGCTTTTTCACAGTAACCAGTTTTCACAGGATTACCACTGTTATCAATTTGTTGTTTACCTTTTCTCTTTGTGCACCGTGGCGGCTTTTACCATTTCGAGTAAGTTACGTTCGGGACGTTCTCTTTGCCGAAAACGTCTGTGTGCTTCTTACACTGGTGTGCCGTTTTGTGCAGTAATCTTTTAAAGCTTCGCTTACACCGATTGAGACAGCGAGTGGCATTTATTGTCTGTCACTTTTTTTTCACGCATATTCTTGCCGTGCTAGAGACCTAAGGCAGCTAAGTTGATGTAAATGGACACAATTTATTGGGTTGTTCGTTTTTGGGTAAAACCCGATTTTACCAGATTTTAACACCCTGAACATGTTTCAGGAGAATCGAATTAAACCCGATTTCTCCCCGAATTCCTAAAGCACAGACCCCCCCCCCCAACGTATTTTTCTTAATTTTTTTTATGCTGCACGGAGTTTGCAGTGCACACGCACCAGCTACCTTGCCTCAGGACAGTGAAGTTAGATCCTGTTGGCTTAACCAGTGACCTATAAACCACATTTCACAAGCTGCATGCAGCAATGTGGATGCTACACGGCTCTCAACCAACCGCCTAACGAGTACGCCTCACACTTGAGTTAGTAACTCACCGTGTTACTGTGTTGCATCTAGCTAATGGAAGCTGTGATGTCGAGAGAACTCTCAGCTGAGATACGTTCAAAGATCGGACAGCTCTCGGATGGAGACAGACATGTTGTGCATGCAGATAATGTATGTTAACTAGGATGTGTAAAAAATCAATAGTACCTTTTCGTGAATAAAATGCTTCATTTCCAAGAAGTTGTCAATGCTCTTTACAGTTATTATTACTTATTAGTTTCCAAACAAATGCCAAACTTAAGAGAATTCACTAGAAAACCCTGATGTCCCCCCGATTACCAGCTTGAAACAGATCCCTAGAGCTCATGATACCCTCCTATGAAAAAAAAGAAAACTTGCGTAATATATTACTTGTAAATTTAAACAAAAGAAAACCTGAATTTCAGAATAGTTCCACAAAAAACCTGATTTACCCACAATTGTCACCTTGAAAAATAGCGCCCGATTTTTACCCCCCCCCTCCCCAATAAAAAAAATGTATAAAGCCCAAAAACGAACAACCTTAACTATATAGAGCATGTACCAGCTAAGCCGGGCCAAGCTAATTGGAAAAAGAAAAAAAAAGAGAAAACAAGATAGGACAATAAGACAGATAACGCGAGGTATCATAGCGTGAAAGACTGGTTTTGGCTCAATAAAAAAAGCCGTGGGCGCATCGCCGTCACAGACTACTGGACGGCTGAGCTTTTTCTAAGCTTTACGCAGAGGTCACTTGAGAGGTCGATGATGCTGAACATTATTTTGCAATCACGACTGCTAAACACAGAGTTCATAGTTATTATTAGTGCAAATAACTAAACATAATCACTTAGTACTATCTGTCATAAAATAAAAGCACTGTGATTTCGCCCTCTGCAGCAATTCGCTGGAACTTGAGAGCTTCCAGGGCCAACCAAAAAGTGTGTGTGCAAGCATGATGTCACTGTTGTTCAGGTCAAGGGTTGACTGCCACAGCGGCACAGGCATTTTGTTATGACAGGTTATGCAAAAAAGGACTGCCGTAGTCAAATGTGGAAATGTTTACACAGATAAAACTGCAAATAAAAAAAGTATACTTGGCTACGAAATGTTTTGCTCTTTTTTGTGTTTGGCTGCATTTGGGCAACAATTTCTCTAGCTTTCGGCTACGCCGTCTCGTCCGATCCGGCAACATTGCTCCCATGCAGGTGCCGAAATGTCTTACTCTATTTCATCTGGTGGGATTCCAACTTTCAACTACTTATATTGTCTCCTCCTGACCAGACTAGTTTCCATCACACACATGATTTCAATGCTGTGAATACCAGGACATGAAAATTTTTTTATATTAATAGTGAGGAAGCTGTACATTATTCACAAGCTATTCGAAAAATATTAATATTCGATTTACTTCCGGTACTAGTCCAGTTGACTCGCTATTAGCGCTATTTAGTCTTAGAAAGTACTATTTCAACATTCCTCGACACTTCTAATGGTCCAGTACTTTCCGCTAACAATGTGGTCCCCCCCCCCCCACAAAGGAACTTTATTTTTTCAGTGGCATCTTGCACTGAATTGTATTCTGGGGTATTACGTGCCAAAACCACGATTTGATTGAGGCCCGTCGTAGGGGGGGGGGCCTCGAATTAATTTTGACCACCAGGGGATCTTTAACGCTCCCCCCACACACGCAACACGGGCGTTTTTGCATTTCGCCCCCATAGAAATGCAGCCGCCGCAGCCGGGGTTTGATCCCGCGACTTCGTGCTTAACAACGCAACACCATAGCTGCTATGCCACAACGGCGGGCCGGCATCTTCCATTGAAGCTGATAAAACTGCGCCAGATGTTAAGATAAACCAGGAAACATCATGCAATATACTCCACAGTCACTGATAATTCCACTGGTAAATGACCCACGTCGTGCATCAGGCTGAAATTTGTTAGTATTAATAGATCCAGACATGACGCGTACGTTTTATTACGCAGACAAAATAATACCAAAATCTCGAACTGCACTAACGTACACATGAAAGTAGTCTGTATTACAAACAACCCCTACGTCCGAGTGACAGCCGCCTAAAGATTCAAAACTGCAAAATACGCGCGAAGATGTGTTCGTAGCTGTTCGTAGGTAGCAAGTCGGCTGCCTTACCCACAGACGCTAGTGTCCGGCGGTTCGCGAACCTTGTAGCGATGACACGTACTGCACGGCAATTGGATAACAGGTTTCCATACGGAACACGCTCATATAAGCAAAGAACGTGGTCGTATGCATTACTTGCTTCTTACCACCTGTCACTCCTTACATTGGTTAAACGGCCGAGCACATAGAACTATGGCAAATATGCAAATTCACGTCGCTCGAAAGCAGCAGCGCACAAAGCTAGGAAAGCAGCGCTCAAAAGTCACTTAAAATTAGCTTTGGCGATAATGTAATACTCACGACTGCGCTAGAGAAACCGAAGCTCACTTCCACGGTGTGGCGCGGCCAGTGCAAAGCGAGAGGTCCGAGCACGAGTGGCTCACTTAAGAGCTAAAGCACTTGCCTCACACCTGCTCACAACGCCGGGACTACACTCAGCAGCAACAGAACACAAAAGTGAAGTTGGACGTTCATATTTGAAACAGCGCAGACAGAGCGACAGTAATAATTCAGCGCTTGTCCTGTGTCTTTCGTTCCGTTCGCGCGGTTTCAGATAGGACACAAAAGTACGGGTGCAAGGTACGACGACTTACGTTACCGAAAGAAAAGGCAGCGTCTCCAATACCTACCTTGGCGTCGCTACGGTGTCTACCGTCGCCATACAACTGCGTCTCTGACTCTCCTGCGCCGCGCGGCTCCACAGACGCGTGTTTCTATTTGCGCACAAGCCCAGTGTTGCCAACCAATTTTTGGAATATACGCTACGTCATAGTCAAAATTACCCTAATTTACCTTACACAATATATTTATTACCCTACATTTTACCCTGTGCATAAAATAACACAGTGTAATTATAATAACGTGCAGACCACGGTGTAAGAGGATAGGTGCTCCGACGGCGCGCCCGCGCTGGGGCGAGAGAGCGGCCACTTCGTGTGACCAGAAGTGAGCGCCGCCGCTAGGGGCAGCACGTCTTCAGAAGGCCTTGGAGAAGCGGCACAACAGTGGATAATTTACGACCTCCGTCAGCAGTTAAACACCCATACCCACAGATATGCAATTTTTCGTTATTTAGACGCAAAATCCTGAGCAGGTAGAAGGTTTCATGCCACTTGCAGTCAAAATACCGTCATTTCGAACACGAGAGAGACGCGTCGTCGGCTCGAGCAGACGGCGCGCTGCGCTTACCGCTGCTCGCCGCGTCGGAGTCAATCGGAATGTCGGCAGAAATATAAAGGGACGTTCCTCCAACCAAGTAGAGTCGTTTTAAGCAGGCGAACGACATATATTCATCGAAATAAAGCACTTCTGCCGCGCGTGCCCATAAAAGCGCCAGCAAGCGAGCGAAAAAGTGGACCCCAGAACAGGTGCTGCCCCTTGCGGCAGTGGCGTGCGTAAAGTCACAAGTGGCCGCGCCTCGCGCCGCCGTCGGGTCACCTTCCTTTTTACACCGTGGTACACACTATACTATAGTGCCTAGAATATAAGTTTATTCTAGGCACTGTAATTATACTTCACAGTAGAGTGTACTAGAATATGGTCGAGTGGGATGAGCGGCTGGGGCGACGCATGCTTTGCAGTGAGGCGCCCGACGTGGAAAAATACAGGCGCGGCGCTGCGGTCGAAGTGGATTGGGCCGCATCAAGGTCGCGCCGTTGGAAACTGCTGGCGATACTGCTCGGCAGGGTCATTCGTACTACTTCGCGCGCTGGTATTTGCGTTCAGACCAATAAAATGGGGTTCACAATTGCATATGACATGTATTTATGCCTTAAGCATAAATTCCTTTTCTTTCTCTCATTTACTTATTTTTGATTATTTTCTAATGCCGCTCGGTGATTGCGCGTGCATTGCAGCCGCAGTGTCGGCTTTCATTCTACTATGTTCTTGTACGGTTCCCTTTGGAGAAAAAAATACTTTTCTCGTTCTTCAAGCAGCATGCATCTCTCGTGTGTATTGTTACGCATATAGTTTTCTATCAGTAGGTCTTGCGAAACGCAGACGAAGCAACATATGTAACCTTAAGCTCTCCTTGCCGCTTCAAACAAGTAAAGCATATCTGCCCCATCCGGCGCCTTGTGCTTAGATTTACGGGAAGCATTGATATGGATTTTTAAAAAAGAGTAAACTGCAGTGCAACATTCCATTCAAGTTTCCGCCTTTCTGGCGTAACACAATGCGAGTAATTGGTACGGTTTTTTTTTATTGCAGTCGGACCTCGAGCGCCGAAAACGGTTTTATACTTAGCCACTCTATACGCTAATCTTTGGCCGTAAGCCGTATGTGGAATTTTTGTTTTCCAGTCGATACTTCAAAACAGAAAAAAAAGAAAGAAAGCCTGCGCGGTAGCCTAATTAGTGCCTATATCGTGGATACGGCTTTGCGCTGCTAAACTGGAGCTCACGGGTTCAATCCAGGTCGCGGAATTCGATGGGAACGAAATGGAAAAAGACTCGTGTACTTCTATTTAGGTGCACGTTAAAGAACCCCAGGTGGCGAAAACTAAACCGGGTGCCTCATATCATATCGTGGTTTTGCCACGTAAAACCGAAGCATTTGTTTATATTAAAAAAAGAAAAAAAAGCAGGTGGCTGCGTTCTTCGGCTTAATTCCGGGGGTGTAAACAACATAAATTATTCTCGAGTCTGATTTCCGAGAAAAACATGTTACGCTTATCCTATATTTCATGCATACATGTAATGCCATTCCCAAATGTATGACCGCTCAACTCTGCAGCTTGTATATTATAAACAGCTGGGTTCAGTTATCCGGTGCACTATCATAACGACCATAATGAAACAATTACAGGAACGGCGTGTCTCACGTACACGCAGAGACATGTGCAGATCTGATGCGTTCGTTGAAGAAGATAAGTGCACGTATCACATGGGGCACCCAGTTTTAATGGGTTGCAAACATGGTGAGACTGTCAAACAAAGTTTTCCTTGTCTGAATCAAGTTAGCTGATTTACAGGCTGCCCCAAAACGCGGCGTTTATATTGAATGAGAGCTAGGAACTTGTTAAGCAGGACTTAACACCCGTCCGTTAATTCTGTCAGGAACTGCGCCTTTGCGCAGCAGCCACGATTCTCCGGCCGCAAAATCATTCGGAATAACAGTCATCACTTGCATGCAGTCACTCACCTTTGCGATTTCAATAGTGCTGTCATGCGTTACAGTCGAACGGAAATTACTATTCGGCGTCGTACAGTATTTCAATGACACTTGCACACACACACACACACACACACGCGCGCGCGCGCGCGCGCGCACGCACGCACGCACGCACGCACACACACACACACACACACACACACACACACACACACATATATATATATATATATATATATATATATATATATATATTACGGTTTCGCCTGCAATGAATATTATTGCTGCGAATGAGAGTTTTATTTCCAGTATTCACTAATAAGTGTGTTTTTTACTGCAAACACGTGCGCTTATTCCGGTCGGGAGTCCTCACTTTTTCCATTATTGCATTTAGAATACTTGTTATTTTCCCCTTACCTATATATATCGTAAATATATGTGTCTATGTACCCTTTGATTTAATTACCTAGAAATACATTGGTCATTCTTCGCGCCACGCAGTTAATAAACCTGGTTTAGTTCACTCTAATATTGCTTTCTTCGATCATTGTCCCTGATCAATATCCACCAACAAGAAGCGCGTGTAAAATGACACTATATCAATAATAAAATTTTACGTAGCCTTCATGGTGCGGAGATACCAGCTACTTTTAGACGACTGTGGTAAAAACAGCAGTTCACCTGGCTAAAACTACATTTGGCACCGGCCGCCAAGAGTCATGGGCGCACTGAAGCAACTAAACCATTAAAAATGTACTGCACAGAGGTTCTGCGAGAAAAACTGGGCGTCCGCCAGCGTCCGCGTAGCGAACGCGCGCTCGCTAGCAGACGACGCGCTTGACAACGACAGCAAAATTGAAGACGTCGCGTTGTACAATCTATGCCTCAAATATGCATGTTCGGCAAAATGGTGTAAACATAAATTTGCAGTTGAAATAAAGTGCTATTTTAAGAGCTTACTATGCGCATTTGGCCTCGGCGCGTGCAGCGAAAGTACGTTGAATATGCCGCGGAGCGCGTCTCCGCCCCAATCCAGCTCGCTCGCAGCGCCCTCGCGCTATTTTTCCACACGCGGCGCCTCAGCGGCAGAGCGCCGTTCGGCCCACTCGACCATAGTACCAGGGTCCTTCAATGCTTTCTTCTGGTCATGAAACTCCCGCCGAAGTTTCATATAGGGACAAAAGCTGCCACCAGAGGCGCCGCCGTGAGTAGAAGGACAAGGAGAATGGATTAAACAGTCATTACCAGGACTGATGTATGCGGATGACATTGTACTTATGGCTGACAGCAAGGAAGACTTGCAGATATTAATGGACATCTGTGGTAAAGAGGGAGATAGCTTAGGTTTGAAGTTTAGTAAAGAAAAATCGGCAGTCATGACTTTTAATGATAATTAGGGCAGCGAGCATAGGATACAGGAGGTTACGCTGGAGGTGGTGGATAAGTACAAATATCTTGGAGTCTGGATAAACAATGGGGCTGAGTACCTAGCGGAACATGAAAAATATGTGACGGCTAAAGGTAGCAGAAATGCAGCTGTGATGAAAAATAGGGCACTGTGGAATTACAATAGGTACGAAGTGGTGAGAAGGATTTGGAAAGGGGTGATGGTCCCTAGTTTGACTTTCGGCAATGCGGTCCTGTGCATGAGATCAGAGGTTCGAGCAAGGTTGGAAGTTAAGCTGCGAGGGGTAGGTAGACTGGCTCTGGGAACACACGGAAATACACCAAATCAGGGGGTACAGGGTGACTTGGGATGGACGTCATTCGAGGGCAGGGAAGCCAGCAGCAAGATAGAATTTGAGGAGCGATTGAGAGAAATGGCAGAAAAGCGGTGGGCAAGGAGAGTTTTCAGTTATTTGTACATGAAGAATGTTGATACAAAATGGAGGATGCTGACCAGAAAACTGTCAATGAGATATTTGGACTGCAGGAGGGGTGCAAACCAGGAAACAGCGGTTAAGAAAAAAGGTTAAGGAAACAGAAAGGGGTCTGTGGAAAACGGGGATGCAGACGAAATCAGCACTGGGAACATACCGAACTTTCAAGCAAGAAATTGCCAAGGAAAATATCTACGATAATTCTAGGGGAAGCTCTTTGTTGTTTGAAGCCAGGACGGGAGTATTGCGGACTAAGATGTACCGAGTCAAGTACCAAGGTATAGACACGTTGTGCTGTGCGTGTGGAGAAGAGGAAACGGCTGAACACCTCATACTTTTCTGTAAAGGGCTTAACCCTACAGTGCAAGGCAACGGGGCTGATTTTTTCAAAGCATTGGGGTTTAGGGACAGTGAAGGCAAAATAGACTTTAAGCGGGTAGAAATAACCAAACAGAGGTTATCTGATTGGTGGATAAAATCAAGGCAGGGGTGAAATTCCACCCACCACAAAGTACAAAATATGTTAATAGTCATGGCTAGGTGGCGTATGCCACCGCCCGGTTTAAAGGGTTCAGCCTCATCCATCCATCCATCAATCCACCGATCTGCCGCGCTTGGAAGGGCAGTCGCGCGTTCCCGTGGATGTTTGCCATGAAAAACACCTCGCCCACATTTTTATTTCACTGTGGCCGCTAACTGAACATAGCAGTGCTTACTATTGACCAAATAAGATAGCATGGGAGTTGTTTATTACTTCAAGTCATTCATCGTTAGTAATGGTTCACCCAAGGCTGCCCGTCAAGTGTTGCAATTTCGCTTGTGCTCGTACCTATACCTACGTTTCTTGATTCCTGTGTAGGAGATCAAAATTGTGCTTAAATTATACAGTGCGCCATGACTAAGACTATCTGACCCACAGATTAACGTTGCTTGCGCAAGAAGTTATGTTGCGCCCTACTGCACGCTGGTGGGCCGCAGCGTCTATTCTCCTGTTAATTGCCTGTTTATTCTGGGGCATCGCGAAGTTGCCAATGGGAATTTCGCGCGCAGAACAGGCACGTCTGAATAAAGGCATATTGGCACTAATTGCAGCAGCAGCTGTGAACTGCGCATGCTAGATATAGGCAATATGTGTGGTTTCTAAGCGAAAGTTCTTGCATTTACGCATACAAATTTAAACATGATCAGTTGAAACCTGCGTGAGTGGATTTTTTTTTCATCCATTCACACTTAATGTCGCAGTGACCATCAGTTCTAGGGTGACGTTTCACTTAGTCGCCCTAAAACACCATCCGAGTCTTTTAATAAATATACCAGCGCAGATTAAAACCAGCTCGGAGCTTCCATCGTCACTAGGTCATTCAATACTACATTTACCGATCAAACTGAATAACTATATTATTTTTTTGCATGTTTCTCTTGTTTTGTCTTTATACTCAGTTTTATTAATCCAACTAGAGCCAAATTTTTTGTATAATTTTTTCTGCCTAACAGAAAACAAGTTTGCGCAGGTTTTGTGGATAGCATTTTCACTTGTGCTAACCACGCTACCCCTTGCAGGACAGTGTCTACTAGTAAAAGGCAGAATGGGGGGCATGGTATACGATTATTAGGGAGTAATTACTAGCAAGCGTGAAGAATGCAAAAGTGTCGCAAGCACTAGTGCACATATGGTTGTAATTAAGATTGCGTTTGATAGACTAGCAGAAAAGTTGGCGGATAGAGGGAACGAGACAGAACACCTGGAAAAATAATTTCACTGCTTTCCTCTCTCCTGTGGCTGGGCACGATGAACGAGCACCAGCACGCTAGTCTGTTCCTTTCGCGTTTAAAAAATGCAAACGGCACTTCATAAAAAAAGTGCACAACTTCAGCCGTAGTGCGTACAAAATGTGTTGCGCAGCCAACACTGGCCGAGGAAGTACGGTCGTCCAGCAGGATGTCTTGAACAATTAATGTTCATGTAGACATTGGCACAGGCTATATTGTCCACGGTGCACACTTCTAGGTGCTCGTCTACAATTTGCAGAAGGGAAAGCAGCTGGTCTGATTGCACTTGCAAAAATCCCCTAGTCTTTATTTCGGTCAGTGCACTTGGGTTTCGGGAGGTGCTCCTCAGTGTTTCGAGGCAGTCCTTCCAGTTTATTTTAGCAAACTTTCTTTCAATCTAGCCACCAAGGCAGTCAAAAACGCAGTCCTTCATTGACTCCGGACGATTGATATCTTGCATGCACTCAGCCGGCTCCAGTAGTATATCGTCCGGGTATCAATCTGAAACACAAATATCTTTCTCTATCATTCAATGAATGACATGAGTGTGAAATTTTAGGCACCAGAAAGCACAATAGATCTTCACTGCATATAAAACGAGACGTGTATGACATTAATAGCATCAAACTGCTAGTCAATAATTATCCCATTTCTATACAGTGTACAGCTACTCTGCAAGTTGTTTTGCTGTGTGTTATTAAAAAGTTTACCTGGTTAGCAGTAGGTTCTTTATGCTGAAAGAGATCTTGTTCATTGCAAATGCCGCGCTTCAAGTAAACCTCTAAAACACAGACATGCACTGTCGCGGTGTATAACCCCGCCCCCCCCCCAAAAAAAAAACAACAACAACAACAATAAACCATCAGGAATGGGGGCTTACCGCACAGAATTCGTGCACTTCATGTTTGCCTTCATGATGCACTGATATATAATGAGCTTCTCGTGGTCCGATAGCTTCTGAATGGTTTCCTGCATGCCACGTTTTTCATTTGCCTGCGCCTCCGCTTTTGCGAGCTTCCGCTGACACGAATGAAGTTGTTCCTTCACACTGCGAAGTTGGGCCTTCACCCTTTGCAGCTCTGAGGCAAAGCAAACGTCGTTAGAGTGACCAAGAACGAATTTCGTAATGAGAGTGATGCCAGTTTGCCTGCATAGTGAGCAAGTAGCATACTCCAAAGGTGTGCACGAGACTTACCGCGAATTTCTTCTTCGACTGCATCGGCGACGTCTGCAGTTGCGACGGCCGCAACTTAGGCTGTAGCGCAGTTTGAAGATACCTCTCGGCGCCTTTTTGCAGGTGGGCGCCGTGTGGGCGCGCGCGACGCCTTCGAAAATCCTCGGAATGGCGTCTTCTACCAGTTTGGGTCGATCGCGTGGCAGTGCATGACACAACGTTTCCATTCACTGTACACACGTCCGCACGAATAATGTCTCCGGCATCAAATTGTTTTTCGCACACGCGAAAGTACTTCGATTCAAACGAGAACCCGGCAGTCGCTTGTCGCGGGACTGCTAGCTTCCACCTGTCGCGCTATAGTTCCGGGTTGGCTGGTAAACAGAATAAGGAGACTTTTTCGTCGACGCCCTCGCATCCGGAGCGGCAGCTTGGCGCACAGCAAGTGTTAGGCACCACGGATATGGCGAATTACGAAGTGTCATATCACTACATGGAGAGACACGTTCAGACGAAACAAAAAAGAACCACGCACAACAGCACGCCACGCCGACACTCCGCTTTCCGGCGGCAGCTGCCGCCTTCTCGGTCGCCCTTCTAGCGACGCCAGCGCCGCGGCGCCGCAACTGCGGGCGCGATATGAAGCACTCCCATATCGTGAGTTTCATGACCAGGAGAAAAGTATTGAAGGACCCTGATAGTACACTCTACTTCACAGTATGACGTGACAAACGTGCGGTGGCGCTGAAGTCGGTAGCGACTGTCATCGAAATTAGTAGCAAAAAAAGCACATATGAAAAGCGAGCGTACGCGCCTTGCGAACATCGGCTCCCAGTAGTAAAAGCGGGAAACAGGCCAACAAAAATTAGTCTTTATTGAGCAAAATACTGTGGTGTGGCTTGCTAGTCCGGTGTCGGTTGTTGTGGAAGTGGCCAACACAAAAACAAAAATACACAGGACGCTTAAGCTACGCATTTAAGAGTGGAAAACGATAACCTTCAAAGATCCCTGATTGTTTGTCAGGCTCGGTAACCGGAGCTGTCTTTTTTCTGCGCCTTCGCCTCTGCGCGCCGCTGACGAGGAGGCGAGCGTCATTTGGATGGTGTTCTTTGCAAGGAAAACCGACTGGAATGAGTGTTAGAAATGCTGGAAAAGGGCTTTGAGTTTCCGCACAACAGAATTATGTTTTCGCGTATATTCAAATTACAATCCGACGCTATCATGCCTGTAGGTTGTGGTTAAGTCGTACTTTACGATTTTTCTGCCCCATTTTAGTTTGAGAAATTCAGTTAGTTCACCAACTTGCCCTCCCTAAAGCCGCATTGATTAAGGATTAAGTAGCGCAATTTCTAGAAATGCATAGACAGCTATAGTAAGTACCACAGCCAGCTAGCTGCCGAAGATGGATCCCTTGCTTCCTTGTGAGGAGGAATGACAATGGCTTTTTCTTATGCAGTACGAAGATGCCCGCAATGACAGATTTTGTTATAATTTAAAGGATCATTATATTGTTTCAGGGTGAAAGTGTTTTAATATCTCGTGTATATATAATTCGATCAAATTCGATCAAATTCGATCCAGGGGCAGACTTATTACAGAAATTTAAGAAGGCTTTAATCTCAGAATCATAATGGCATTGTGGAACATACTTGCAGTTGAGTTGTTTTTGTTCAGCCATTTCATATAAAAGAATCTTATAGTGTGCATTACTAGGAAATATGTTCAAAATTTGCAGCTCCCACCCTCCCAGGTGAATTCTTTGCCTGGCCTCATAATGTGTTCCCGTAATTGATAATTAGCCAATGGCAAAGCGCGGCTTCGCTTTCGTTTTAGCCTTTCAAGACCACCAAACAAGACCCACGACTGAGTCACCTTTCAGTACAGTTTTGAATGCATTTTCAAGATCTCCGGGATCGGCCCAGTTTACTATTACTCTAGCAAGAATGGGCTCATTTTACTGAACGATACGCACGAGGACGCGGCTAATCCCGGGGACACGGGAAAATAAAGCTTCCGAGCTGTGGTGCAGTGGGTGCGCAATGGTGGCTGCGCATCGGTTTCTCCGCGGTCCGAGTCTGTAACCTTTGCGCAGCTATGATGGCGATAAGACGCACAGCGCTGCAGCAAACGTGGTGTCAAGATGCCAGTGGATGATCATACTACACAAGAATAGCTTCACTGGTTGCTTCGATCTCGCAAACGGCTCGCGGTGACAGCCTTTGCTAAGGTAGACAGCTAGCCAATATGGACCCGACCCTTTGAGGTAACATTCGAGTGACAGTGCAAGGGCTGCAGTTTCACGTAGCCGTCACACTGTATATAAGTCTATATTGCAGCATTCGGTGATTGCTGTAAACACAACATGTGGCTGTGTAAACATCGACATGTAGTGTACGCTTGCAGCGCTTGTCTTGTAATACTGAACGCTAACTATTATTATACAGGAACCCATGACTAGTATGGTTGAAAACATTTTGCGATGATGTCCTTAATCAAAATGTGTATATTAATTAACGCCTAAGACAACTTTCTTTCATATCGACGTAATTTCAACACATTGTCTAGTAAGATTTCATATATTGGATTGTTTTTAGTTTAATTTATTAAAGTGACGTCACTTGCGTGCTTTGCTGGAGCCGTGTCTGTGTGGACTCGTCTAGAGTGCCGCGCGGCGCAGGAGACGCTGCCAATAGAAATACGCTCCCCAGACCAGTCCACAACACACGCAGGTGACGTCACTTTGATAAATTAAACTAAAAACAATCAAAATATATCAAATCAAACATTATTGACTCTGACCGCGGAGAAACCGATGCGGCAGCCACCATTGCGCACGCACTGCACCACAGCTGTAAACAGAAGCTTTGTTTTCCCGCGTCCTCGTGCGTATCGTTGAGTAAAATGAGCCGATTCTTGATAGAGTAATAGTAAACTGGGCCGAAAGGTGCTTCAGTTGTGGGTCTTTTTGTTACTTGTCCAGTTGTCAAACTTCAGTAAGACGTCATTAGCTTTACTAGAAAGAATAACATCTGATGCTGAGGTGACAAATATACTCGTGTCTTCTGCTTAAATAAATTCGCTGAACTTACAGAGACATGAAAGAAAGTTGTCTTACGCGTTAATTATTATACACATTTTGATTAAGGACATCATCGCGAAATGTTTTCAACCATACTGTCATGGGTTCCGATATAATAATAGCTAGCGTTCAGTATTACAAGACAGCAAAATATTATATTAGCTATCAGGTGCCTGCAGAGAAAGAAAGTAATATTATAGACCATCTTGCGCGCCGCAGTCCCCGCGCGTCACCCGAGAGCCCTAGGGAACACGCATGCTTCTACGCCATTTCCTCGGGCGCAAGTCACTTGGCGAGCGTGTGTGCAGCAAACGACAACAAGCGCTGTAAGCGTACACTACATGTCGATGTTTACACAGCCACATGTTGTGTTTACAGCATTCACGGAATGCTGCAATATAGACTTATATACAGTGTGACGGCTACGTGAAACTGCAGTCCTTGCACTGTCACTCGAATGTTACCTCAAAGGGTCGGGACCATATTGGCTAGTTGTCTTCCTTAAGAAAGTCTCTCACCGTGAGTCTTTGCGAGATCGAAGCAACCAGTGAACCAGTTTTGACACCGCGTTTGCTGCAGCGCTGTGCATCTTATTGCCATCATAGCTGTGCAAACATTATTGACTCGGACCGCGGAGAAACCGATGCGGCAGCCACCATTGCGCACGCACTGCACCACAGCTGTAAACAGAAGCTTTGTTTTCCCGCGTCCTCGTGCGTATCGTTGAGTAAAATGAGCCGATTCTTGATAGAGTAATAGTAAACTGGGCCGATCGCGGAGATCTTGAAAATGTATAATTCAAGACTGTACTGAAAGGTGCTTCAGTTGTGGGTCTTGTTTGGTGGACTTGGAAGGCTAAAACGAAAGCGAAGCCGACGTTTGCCATTGGCTAATTATCAATTAAGGGAACACATTACGAAGTCAGGCAAAGAATTCACCTGGGAGGGTGGGAGCTGCAAGTTTCGAACATGTTTCCTAGTAATGCACATTATAAGATTTTTTAATATGAAATAGCTGAACGAAAACAACTCAACTGCAAGTATGCTCCACATTTTAGCCATTATCAATCTGAGCTTAAAGCGTTCTAAAATTTCGGCAATATGCCTGCCCCGGGAACTTGATCGAATGCACGAGATATTAAAACACTTGCACCCTGAAACACTATAATGATCCTTTAACTTATAAAAAAAATCTGTCATTTCAGGCATCTTCGTACTGATTAAAAAAAGCCATCCTCATCTCAAGGAAGCAAGGGATCGATATTTGGCAGCTAGATACATGGCTGTGGTACTTACTATAGTTGTCTATGCAAAGTCTTCGAGAAAATGATAAATCGTCGTCACCTGCACTTTCTAGAAATTAAGCTACTTAATCAATGCGAATTTAGAGACGGCAAGTCAACCACAATTGGCATACACTTAGCCCATCAGATTTTTTCTATCTATATTCCGACATATGGAAAAAGCTTGTACGGGACACAAATTAATTGCGCTATGGCATCTTGTGAGACTTACCAGAAATGGGCATCTGTGACATGCTGAGCATAACAAAACTATGTGAGCCCATGTCACCCCGATATTATATTTTCCATCACATACAAGGCCAACTCACTACTATTTGAATTGCAAACCTCACACGATGACATCATGTCCATCAGTACAGCACCCAGCATCACAATAGTGCAAACGCTCTTGATCACTTACGACAAAACTAGATTACTTGCTGCAGTGAAGCACATCAAATAAGTTACAATTAAGAATGCTACAAATCTGTCAATAAATCTACAGACTCTACAAGTCCTCACATCTCATTATTGAGGCGCACTGAGTACAAGGGCATAGATGGAATTGGTTCAACCACTTGGGCAGACCAATTGGCTCAATCACCTGCCTCATATGTGACACCTAGCTGTATTCCTTCATTTCATCGCCATGCTCTCCACTACGCACTGAAATCTAACCTCTGGTGGGACAGATATATGCGCCTTACTTCCCCGGTACATCTGCTTCCTTCCCTATGATCTTACATGGGCACAGGAAGTATCTCTTTGGAGATTTTGGCCTGGAGTGACCCTTACACCATCCATCCACTGGCCTTAGGGATCGCCTAAAGTTGACTAAGAAATGTGCCCCAAGTGCTCGGCTCCTGTAGCAAAGTCATTTGCATATAGCCAGGGAGGGGGGGGGGCTCAACGAACGCGTCCCCTCCTCGAAATGTCTGTGTATGTGTGTGGTTGGCACAGACCCATTCCACCCCTCCCCCACCTCCCACACCATCTCTTTTCCCAGTCAAGTGCCTCACTTAGTAGACTTATGCTAATAATGTTCACTCAGATCCTGAACACCGCTGCCACACTGTAGTTGAGGATATGTCAAATACTCTGATCTATTTACATGGCCGACATGCAGACTTCCATTCACAATGCATGTTATGACCATTGCTGCCAGATCTTAGACATATCGATCCTTAAAAATAGTTTAATGACCCATGCTAAACATTTGCCACCTTGACAGTGGCAGTGCAGAGTGTGACACCTCATTTCTTAAACTTGCAAGCATGTGCTAGGTTTGCATTTATACGACTGCACTATCTAAAACTGAAATATAAGGATGCATGCTCAGAGTTTTTGACTGACGCCTCAAACTCACAAGCAAGAGCGTTGTTTGCAGCACTGGGACTTTCTTTATTTCATGTGAGGCTGTTAATCTGCAAACAAGCATTCTTACAACTAAAGCACTATCAGTTACTTTCGCCATAAAATATATTATAGGCATAAAGCTCTATTACTACACACGGACTGCTGTAGCACAGTGAAGTAGTGGAAACATAAAAAACCACAAAAACGTTGTACTAAGCTAGTTGCACAAGTATCTGTGCATGGCTTAATTGTGTTTGGTACCTGCTCGCTGAAGCGTACAATGAAATGGGCTTGCGGCACTGGCAGATTCGGAGCCCTGGGGGCCCAGGCATCTCCTGAGAATGCAGGCATTTTAGCGCTCATAGTATGCAGTGAGCTCCCCCCTTCTTTTCTGCATATTTTGAAAGGCCCTCGCCCCCCCCCCCCCCGTGAAGGCTGCCCTGGTTCCACCTCTGGCCTGCGGATCAGGAAGCGTCATCCATCACCAGTAGTGCACCCAGGTTGAATTCTCGTGGTGGGGGAGGGGGGGAAGCAAGCGCTTTGCATAATATGCAATTTTCTTGTTTAGCGAGAGGAATCCAACTACAAATAAAATGCCTAATAATTATAATAATATAATGACCACAAGGTAGCTGACGCTGTTGATTTCCCCAGCGTTTTACTCAAATTAATTTAATAGTGAATGAATAAATACAAGACAGTGATAGAGTGTTTTTGTTATTCCGGAAGTTCAACCTTAAGCCAGCTCCCGAATTGCAATGACAATGTGAACAGAGCACTGAAGGTACATGTTGGACTGGTGGGGCTGGACGCGTGGGGGGGGGGGGTTAACTCGGTCTCAGGGGGGGGGGTTACAACACCCGAAACTCCCCCCCCCCGTCGTTGCACCACTGTCGATCACTTATAGAGGCCATAAAAGTGGAGCTCCTGTTTCATTCATGGACCTAAAGCTATTCTTCTGTAGTTTGATCAGAAGCTATTGGCAAGATACATGGAATATAGAAAAGTCTGTAATGAATTACAGTTAAGGCAGAATGACTGAAAGGTGGGCTAGTTGGTGCAGAGTTATAGCAATGCCTTGGCAGCGCGATGCAACACTGATTGATTGATTACTTGATTGCTTTATTTGTTTCTTCACAGTATAGTGTAACAGGAGGCGGAGGGAAAATCCGTTCAAAATACGGCTTGAGGGATCCTCCGCCACCTATGTGAATAATGGCAGCAGCCGAAGGACATCACAATATCATAGCACTTTTTTTTAACTGTCACATTGTTTTGCGTAAAGATCATGCCATAAAGGAAAACTGAAAACGCGGTTTATACATAGCTTATACAACAAAGAAAGCTGCCGCAATCTTCTGCACTTAAATAAATTGCTACATAGTTTATATCACAAGATGAGCCGCTAATTCTGCGAGACTTAAATGAGACACATCAAGACCTTTCCTAGTGTAATTATTTAGAATTCAGGGAAGAGTACATCGAAGCATCTGAAAACCACAATTAGTACGAAAGTAAGGACCGTTCGACATTTCTGTATTTCTTGTTTCATATGCCTTTTGCTTTAAGCAAAGATTCGCCATCTCCATAAACAAAAAGTTTGAGTGTTTGCAGCTAAGACAGTACTCTCGTAGTAGTCTGTTTCATATAGGTCATTCACTTTGATTATCTTAATTTTTTAAATAATGGGTCGCTAGGTGCTAGAACTATAACGTTGTCTATCAGCCTCAGTAATTTTGTTCAGTTTGTTTCTGCAGTTTTTCCCCAAAGCAAATAGCAATAGCTAAGCTAAGAACTAAACAGCGATTTGTATATCAATAACTTCACCGAGTTGGGATGAGGCACCGGATACGGCTTATTATTCCAGTTATCCGGCTTAATTTTATTTGAATATTATTGACGTGGTCATCCCATTGCAAAGCACTGGAGAAATGTGCCCGAAGTACTTTCACTGACTTCACTATTTCTATATCTGAGCCTCTAAATACAATGTTATTCTCCAAAGTGACTTGCTGACCTTTCAAATAAAAAACTATGGCTTTTTTAATTGCATTTATTTTTACCTTTTTGTTACTTGTCCAGTTGTCAAACTTCAGTAAGACGTCATTAGCTTTACTAGAAAGAATAACATCTGATGCTGAGGTGACAAATATACTCGTGTCTTCTGCTTAAATAATAAACTTAACTTCTGGGGATATATGGACTATGTCATGAATATCTAAAGTGAACAATAAAGGACCAAGAATGCTCCCTTGTGGTTCCCCTGAAATTATATTTTACTGAAGGTGAAGGTGAAGAAAATAAACAGATGGACTGTATTCACAAGAAATTCCTTTATTGAAGGAAAATGCTCGTACACACACACACACACACACACACACACATATATATATATATATATATATATATATATACATATATATTGTCACGTAGTAGTGACGCTGAAGTAAACAGTCGTAAAACTGCGTATGACGAAACTTATTCTTTATTGGGCGAACCTGTGCCCACAAAAGCAAGCTACGTTCGAAGCACAACGAAAGCAGCGAACACAATCGGCGATCGTCGAAAACTGATCAGCAGTGAAACGCGCCGGCTTTTATACATGAGTCATCGAATGTTTCAGAATAATCCCTGGTACCCGCAGTGTGTTCCACAAAGTTCTAGACAATTCGCGTCGGTCATAAAATCAGATAACATAAGCGTCGGTGAAAACAGGCAACGGAAAGAAGCATCGATAACGTTCGAGAAGCTTCCCATGCAGGCGCGTCCTGCGCCGAGCGATAACGTTTAACATTTGTTAGCCGGTAGAAAGCGGCCACCGGTGAAAGATAAACATGTATACGTGTCCACATATATATATATATATATATATATATATATATATACCGGATGTTCCGCATTAATTTTTCAGGAATTATTTGAAATCGCCTGTGGCAGGTAGCATAATTCTTATCGTTGAGCTGGGTTATTTGAAGAGGCACAAGTAGTTATTCGAATTAGTAGCACAAGAAATCGAAACACATATTCAACTAACAAAAATTCACTAATAATTTCTTAGTTATAATTCCTTTACGACACATATTGCAATTTATAAATTGAAGCCGGTGAGATTAACAGGCGTATCTACTTGGAATGAATTTCCAGAATGGCACCAGTTTGGGGATATGTGCCATCAAATTTCTGAAGCCGAATTGCGCTTCAGAAAGCTGAATTCTACCGAACACACAATGTTGGAACAAAAGGAATTCATTTTATCCCAGTTTAAAGAAAGAAGAGTTGTGCTTGGCGTCTATGTGGATTTTAGCAAAACATTCGATAATATTCACCATTTAACATGGCTTGAATAACTTGATAGCTATGGCATTCAAGGTCATTGTTTAGCACTTAATAAATCTTACCTGGCAAGCAGACAGCAATTTGCTCAGGTAGATAAGCATTGCTCAGGTAATAAGCCTATTTCAAAAGGAGTTCTACAGGGAAGTGTTTTGGGGCCCCTTCTTTTTAACGCTTATATCAATGATTTATTGAACATTTACCTACGCGCGAGATATGTCCTGTATGCTGATGACGCCAGTATACCTGTTTCAGGAACAAACTGTACAGATATATAGTATGAAAGGAACCTCATGCTCTCGAAGCTGAGGGACTGGTCAATAATGAACCAATTAGAAATAAATACAAAAACCACACAGCTGTGCTCTTTAGGCCTAAAAATAAGCCAGTGAATTCAAATATAAAAGTTAGGTATTGGGACAAAACAATAGAAATCGTTACTAGTATGAAAACTCTCGGCATAACTTTTTCGTGTAATATGCTTTGGGACCACCATATTGACGCCCTTACAATCCAGTTATCTAGAGTCATTGGCATGACGTGGCAATGTAAATCACTGTTGCCGTTTAAAGTTAAACTTCTAATTTATAAGTCTCTTTTTTATTCATACCTCTATTATTGCTTATTGGTATGGGGTACAACTACTTTTGTTAATTTGCATAAATTGTCTTGCAAAAGAAGTTTGTTCGGCAGCTCTTTAATGTCCCCTAAAACTCCCATGCTATAAACGTATTTCAGGGAGCCAACCTAATTTCTGTGTTAAAGTTATACCAGTACAAGTTAACAACTGCATTCAGGTGGGAAGTAAAACTGAACTGGCTCCTTTATACGAGAACTTCGTAGCCTTTTACTCAATGACAAATTTTATGTCACCCGTGATAAAGAATAATGGCGGGTGGTCACACCCAGAACAAATTATTTAAGGAAAAAGCTATCATACACAATGCCAATGCTTTTAAATAAATATAATAATCTGGGCGTTGATGTCATGCAAATAACGTTCCAACAACTGAGAGACTTGTATGATCAGGATTTGTAAGTTACTCGTTAAGTGTACTTCCTCTGGGTTAGTATGTATATAAAGTGTGTATGCATATATGTGTGTATATGTATATACAGGTATATGAATGCGTATATATATATATATATATATGCTCTGCGGCGTCTACTTGTTTCATTTTTATGCACCATGCGAACTACACAAGCTACCCAAGTATTTTTTGGTCACCAGTGGCGCTATGTAAATGCATAGGTATGTGCATGTACATATATATATATATATATATATATATATATGCATATGTGAGTACATGTGGGTATATATATATGGATAATGTACATGTGTATACATGTATGAATTGTTGCCGAATATTCTGTAAGGGGGCTGCGGGCCTCGTCAAGCTGCCTCTACTAGAGCAGCTTTTACTTGCAGCCTCATCCACCAAGTTGATGGAAATAAAGTTATTATAAATTTTTAAACTCGCCGTAAAATGCACTGTTGTTCCACTTACTTTTTTACCAAAATGCTGTTTCATACATTGAAGCACTAATGTAACTGGAATGCCCATGTGTTTCGTCTGGGAACTAATATCTCGAAACTGGTGTCATCCTGCAAATTCATTTCAAGTGGATGCGTCTTGCAAACTGACCGGCTAGAATTTGTAAATTGCCATATGTGTCGTAAAGTTTTTAACCAAGAACTTCATTAGTCAATTTTTGTTAATTAGTTGAATATGTGGTTTGATTTCTCGTGCTACTAAATATGTCTGCCTCTTTGAATAACCCAGCTCAAGGATAAGAATTATGCTACCTGCCACAGGCGATGTTTAAAAATTGCCTAAAACCTAATGTGGAACATTCGGTGTATATATATATATATATATATATATATATATACATTGTCTTATGTATAAGACTATTCCTAAAGGAATTCCCCTTTTAAAAGTACCAACCTATCATTCCACTCTCGCACACACGTCATCTAGATAATCGCATTCCTTGGTCACGAAGGTTGCAGAATAAGCCTGACTAATACATTTGTTTATTTCGCTTATTACTTTGTGACAGTGACGGGTTTTAGGAATGAAAGAAGTCACAGACCCGTCTACACCATGTTCGGTGTTTATTGGAACAGTAAAAGACTGAAGAAGAAGAAAGGCATGTGCCAGGAGCGTTAATAAGTATTCTTTGTCTTCTTCGTATAAATCTCCAAGAATGGGAAAGCATAAGTGTGTGATTGAGCATGGGGTTACAGACACTTGAGCGACAGTGACTGGCCAAATGTTAAGGCGGTCGAGCCAAAGAGAAGGGACGATGGTGCTCCTGCACTCTCATGTTAGACCTCGCCACAAGATAACACGATCAGGTATACCACGTCTAGTTAGCAGCATACAAACTTGGACGCGTGTTTTGGCAACCATACTGTGCTTTTTTTACCTTTTGCGCTTAGTGCAGCCTAATCCCATTGGAAATACAAGATGGCTGGAAATGGGGAATGTGTAGATTAAAAATAGGTGGCATGTACACATTCTTACTTTCTGATGAGCAGTGAGTCATTAACATGCAACAAGTGTGGATGGACTACCTGGTCTCCATGTGTTCATGGAAGGTCTATCCATAAAACAACATAACAACAATGTATTTCTTCTATTGCAGACATTATATTTTTTGTTTTATTTATTTATTTGACAAATACTGTCAGCCTTGTATAGGCTGTGACAGGAAGTGGGATATAAAGTGTACCTGTGTACACAGCCCTTTTCCTCGGAAACAATCTGCTTTTCAATAACAAAAGTGTCATGTACTTTTTCAATGATGTAGGTATGCCGAATATATATAGTGTCTTGAAAGTCTTAAATCGTAGAATTGCCTCCAGTTGGAGGCTTAAGCTGCAATGCTGCAGTGCACATGGAGCACTGGCTTCCAGATTCTTGTGTATAAGGGCTATGGCAAGGCC
Source organism: Dermacentor silvarum (assembly GCF_013339745.2). Lineage (NCBI taxonomy): Eukaryota > Metazoa > Arthropoda > Arachnida > Ixodida > Ixodidae > Dermacentor > Dermacentor silvarum. The sequence goes on along the minus strand of NC_051154.1, from coordinate 321,631,729 downwards.
CAGAGTGCGTGGTAATATACCACATCAGTTCAAATGTTTTTTCTCACTTCCTCAAGCATTTTAGTAACACAAACATCACTTATAGGCTTGTAATTTTGTCAGTATAAATCTTTTAGGCTCCTATACAGGTAGTAATTTTAGACCTGTATACAGCCAAGATTTATTAATCATAGCAATTCATTTTTATTTATTGTATGCATCATGAACCATTCATGGGACTCGTTTGTAACTCCAGGCCCTTGTACTATTAAACATCAGATGAAATAACCGTGATTTATTAACAACTTTTCAAAGCTGTAAAGTTCCGTGGCTAGTTGTGTGATAGCCCAAAGGCCTTTCCTGAAACCATGCTGTAAAGTAGAATGAATGTTGTCAGTCAAAAGGTAGGAAGAAGTACGTGAAGATAACCTAAGGTTTGAGTAGTTTACTAGAAGAATACGCAAGAGATTTTGGGGTGATGATTAAGGCAGCCCTAAGTTTCCCTTCTTTGGTGCTCAGCCCCCACACGTGCCACCTGGCACATGGAGCTGATGTCTAAGATGCCATTAAGATACCATTAGGTACCATGAAGACGGTGGACAATGGCACAACTTTAACTTCATGAGTACATGGGACAGGTTTGTGACCAAGATTTTCAAAGAAAGCAAAAAAAAAATGTCTACATTCCTGCATGCTTACTGCAAACAACGTCTAAAAGTGTAAGCATGGTGCTGCCATATCAGTACACAGCATAGATGCTAGTGATGGCTAAGGCTTTACTATCAAAATAAAGCTTTACATGTTGCCTTAGATATCATATGCACCTTATAAGTATGCAGCACTTCCCTGTGAAAATTGTTTTAAGAAAGCAAGATACCTTCCGCCATCAGTTGAAGCAAAGTAAGTAGTGTCAAGGCAGCTTTTCTAGAATAAAATAGCTTCACTGTTCAGGGAACACACTGGTTTACTCACACAGGTACTAATGCAACCTATACTTTCTAATAAGCACACCCCATAGCAGCTAACAATCTTGCCTAACTTCTTTCTTTTCTCATCACAGTGACATCACACATGAACCTAAAATATTTTTACAGTAATAAATGAGAGCCCAAAAGTACACACCAGCCTGCCCATAGTTTCCTTATCTTTATTTTTCTTCTGTTCTATGCTGTTTAGAATACTCAAGAACTTTCCTAGGTGATTTAGTGTGACTGGCTCTCAGAGCCTGCATAATTATTGTCTCTAAGTTTTGCATTATGCTTTTTCTTTGTGTCAAATGGACGGGCGTGTGCAGAAAAAGGAAAAATAACGTTTAAGTTCTATAATTGTGTTAAGCTGGGCATGCAATTTAAGTATCTAGATTGAGATAAGGCACGATTCAGTCCATTATTGCCCTCACTTCTCGGATGGTGACATCCAGTCTAGCCCATTGCTTAGCACACAGTCACTGAAACTGTGCTTGATAGGTGATACATGGCCAAATGACAAAAGTTGCGATTTGGTGTGTCACCTTAATGCGAGCTCCATCAGTATTTGGCTCAATTCTGCATACTAAGTGCAGAATCAAGGCCGATGACGTCAACACTGGCTTACTCCAGTTCGAGCCTGCACCTGAATAATGCATTTCAAGGCTAAAGAGAGGTAACTTTTTCGTTTTTATTATGATTGAAGGGTAGATTCCTAGCTCAAAGTCAATTTCAAAGACTGACCTTAGTTTTCCCTGTCTTAATTGTTAGTAACATAATTTAGCAGGACTTCCCTATTGATAGTTGGGGACCAACAGTGTGTACATATTCAGTGAGTACAACAAGAGCATTTTGTAGCTGTTTACATTGCATTTCAAGATTCTCATACGTTGATAAGATTGTCATGTCATCTGCGTAGATCAAAAACTCGGTGCTTGTGATGTAGCCTCCATGCAGGACAAATGATGAGCAGCAAGGGGGCAAGAACAGAGACATGTGGCACACCGTGGTTTAAAGTACAGTTGGGATTCAATATGAAAATAATCCACATGTGCAGAAATTGTTAACTCTCAGACACAAAAATATGTGTACCACTTTTGTTACATGCTGTGGTAGACAAATATTTCCATGTTTCAAAAATTACCTAGATTATGTGCCGCAATATTGTAAGCATTATTTGTATCAATTGCCACCACCGTCCACAACTAGTGGCTGTGAGGGAAGACAAGCAGGACACCATCTGGCATGACAGACAGGCTATCCTCTGTGCCTAAGTGTAAAGGTCAACACACTTGTCTAGAACACACTCCTGAGGGCCAAAGCAGCTACCAAAGGATAAGCAGACCACCAGGTCGAGAGAAATCAATGGAAACTGTAAATTTAGTCGCATAACCTCATATACAGTCAATCGTATATTTCATAATAGGAGTGTGCGAATATTAGCAATTTCGTTTATGAATCAAATAGTCTTTATTATTAAATTCGTATTCGATTGGAGAATTCACTATTTGAAGTTGTTGCATAGTGTATTTGTTTTCTTCAAATACTATAAGGGATAACAACAGTTCTTGAAGGAGAATTACTGATATAAATGGAGACTCATTGAATGATTCTGGTGCAGGAGAACGGTGGTTGTGCTGCAGATGATCCATTTTCTGGACAAAGATATGAAGGAGGTCATTTGTGCTATATAGTTGTGTAAGCATGTCTTGCCTTAGGCAGACTTTGCATTTGCTGTGTCTAATTAGACAAACGATTTATTGTTTGGTCAATCTCACCATATGTTTGGATTTCTTCGAAATGATATGCGAGAGAGAGAGAGAGAGAGAGAAAAAGGTAAAGGAAAGACAGGGAGGTCAACCAGACATTATCTCCGGTTGTCTGCCCTGTACTGGGGGATGGGTAAAGGGATTCGACAGGAGAGAGAGAAAATAATAAGTATAAAAAAGGGGAAAAAGGAAAAAGAAAATCACACACACACACAAAACAGAACTGTTTCTGTGGGCATAGTCACGCAGTCTGAGAAGGCGTTGTAGTGTTGCACAGTGTCGACGTCCCATCCTACGTCAAACAGCGTAGAGTCACAATTTGTCACACAGTGTAGAGTCACACAGTGTAGAGACACACAGTGTAGAGTCATAATTTGTCACAGAGTCCGGTGTCTTTAAATAACGCAGCACTGCCTTCAAGGCGGCTCGCGCTGTTTTTCGTGTAGGCCAGTTTCCAAGGAAGTTGATTTGCGTTTTTGGGCGTTTGTCCAGTCGTTGCACCGGAAGAGTGTTGTAATTACAGTCGGTCAGATAGGCCGGTGGCTCGCAAGAAGCGCAGAAGCGCCTGCACGGCCTTCTTCTGTGACGCTAAGTCTAGTCTGTGGCGGAGAATTTTTTCTTCCGACAGAGGCCGGTCGTCCAATTGGTTGAACACGTTGGTAAGAGAATGTATTTGCATACTGTACTGCGGGCAGGCGCACAAAATATGTACAATTGATTCTTCATTGCCGCAGTGGTCACAGGCTGCGCTGTCGGCCATTCATATGCGGAACGTATAGCCGTTGGTAAACGTAACGCCCAACCATAACCTGCACAAAAGACTTGCGTCTCCTCGGCGAAGCCTTGATGGTACTCGAAGGCTTAGGGTTGGATCCAGAGAGTATAAGCGAGCATGCATGAAGTGCGATTCATTCCATTGTGATCTTGTGCGTTGGTGAGCAAGCACGCAGAGCTTCCGTGCAGCGTCAGTCCTAGAAAGTGGTATGGATCGTTTGTGATCTTCTTTATGAGCTGTGCGGGCAGCTTGATCGGCCCGTTCATTGCCGATAATTCCACAGTGACTTGGAAGCCACTGAAAAGTTATTTCTTGCCCTATCTCAGTCAGATTGTGTATTGCCTCGGCAATCTCAGAGACCAGCTGCTCGTGTGGACCGCGGCGTAAGGGTGATAGTAGAGACTGCAGAGCCGCCTTTGAGTCGGAGAAAATTGTCCATTTGTGTGTCGCTTGTTCACTAATGAATTGCAGTGCGGCACAAAGCGCTGCGAGCTCTGCTGCCATCGATGTTGTGACGTGAGACGCCTTGAATTTAATAGTTGTGCCCATCGTTGGTATCACCACTGCCGCGGTAGAGCTGTTCGGCAGGATGGATCCGTCAGTGTATATATGAGCAGAGTCTTGGTACTTCTCGTACAATAGAAGTAAGGCGAGCTGTTTAAGGGCTGGTGATGACAGCTCTGCTTTTTTCTGGATGCCAGGTATTGTCAGGTTGATATTTGGCTGGGTAAGGCACCACGGAGGAATCGAAGGCCTTGCGGCAGGAGTGAAGCAAGTTGGTAATGATTCACCATGCGTGGCTATTGTTTGGCAGAAAGAGGTACGTGGTCTGTCCACTGGTAGAGATGCCAGGTGGTGGTGGGGAGTCCAGGCAAGATGTCGTATATGTGTCCTTAATGATTCAACCTCAATGTGAGTCTTGGCGAGGTGGTCTCCAGCAACTGCGATAGTCGCCACTGTGGATGCACTCCGAGGAAGGCCTAAAAAAATAAATATGATATGCGGGGCTGCAGTATTGTCGTTAGCTCCTTCAATGAGCTCTATACTCTGCTATACTCTACTACATGTGTCTGGGACATGCTGGCAATTTTTTGTTAGTGTTATCGTGCACGAGATATGATTGTGCTTTCCTTTGTTTTTCATTTACAAGCTTCGTGTTGACCTGACATCTAGTTGTTAATGGGATTACACGCATCCAATCCTTGGTTACACGCAACCAAGCCTTTTGTTGCCGAACAGACTCCACGGCATTTTTAATTTCACAATTTTAGAAATTGGGAATATTCACTATTTGATTCGATATTCAGAGCAATTTTTACTAAATATTTATGTCAATTGGATTAGACAATTTCACTATTCATGCCTGCCTATGTAATATTGAAACTGCAACAATGAAAAGCTTAGGTTTCAGTGCATGAGTACACTGTCACTTATCATCCTTGAATGGGGCTTATGAACTATGTGCATAACTTCTCTGCTTATATTATAAGCAAAAAATGTGCAGTAGGACGGCTTCCAGTTCCAGTCATCATTCCATTTCAATACCAATAGAATATTGAGTGAGTGACATAACTTTCTTTGAAATCCGGCGATCGGAAGGGGGCCTGGGGCCGCCTAGATGGCCACTGGGAGTTGCTGCTCTCGCACGGCATCCATGGCTCGCTGGACGGCCCAAAGTTGGTCTAGGAGTTCTTAGCTGAGTAGCGTGGCCGACCACCACGCCCGTAGATTTTCCGGGCAGACGGCCATTTTTTCTTGATATATTTTACATCCCCACAACATGTGCTGAAGGGTGGCTCTAGCAGACTTGCATAGTTTGCATATATCACTGGCGTATATCTCGGGGTAGAAAGTGTTTAACTGCATGGGATTCACATAGGTTTCTGTTTGTAATCGCCTCCAAGCAACGGACTTAATTCTGTTCAGTTTAGTTTGAGGCGGTGGTAATATTCGCCTCTGATTTTGATAGAATTTTTAATATCGATAAATCTTGTTAATCCGTCTTTTTCTCTCCAGAACTCATCCTCCGCGTTCCCCTGACCGATGGAAGTCACTCCTTGCTGAGCTCGGCGAGTAAGACCTCGAGCTTCGCGGTGTGCTACCTCGTTGGGGTTGATTGCGTGAATACCTGGAGTCGTATGTCCTGGGTGTGAGGTCATTCTGATACGCACTGTGTGCGCCTGTGCCACAGACACGCGCTGAGATAAGCGCTATGCTATCATTTCCCTTGCTCAGTTCTCACACAAGTCATGTGACCATTCTGGCTGTATATATTTCATGATGGAACATTAAAGAGGGTCATTCTTGGTCCTGAGACGACGAGTGTCTGTCTGGCTGTCTGACACTGGGAACCAGAGCAATTGCCTGCTGTTCTTCTCTGAGTTAGAGAATTTTGCTTTGTTGACTATGATGATGCGCCACGCCTCAGGAGAGATCCTACCCTTAGCATAGTTTCTAATGGCTGCCTGAAAATCGCTTATTATGTATTGAGCGTTTGTGGAGACCAATGCTAGTGCAATGGCTACCTATTCTGCTGTCTCGGAATTTTTGGTATTAACTGACATGTTTGTAAGGGGCTTTTGGGTGTGATCTACGACTACTGCCACGTAGCTATTTCTGTGTGGGTATTCAGCCGCGTCTACGAAGGCTGCTCTGTCGTCTGAGCCATAGTAGCTTCGGATCATTTTCTCTGCTCTACTCGTGCGTCAGCCCTTGTTGTAAACGGGATGCATGTTCTTGGGTATATTTGTTACTAGGAGTTTGTCGCGAATTTCTCTCGTTATCGTCCTCTTTTCCCCGTAATGATTGTGGTAATTCATTCCTAGCTTGCGTAGTATATGCCGTCCTGTTTTGGTTTTGGTTAGTCGTTCCACCTGGGATGTTTGTTGCGCTTCTATGAGCTCGTCCAGTGTGTTGTGGAGTCCTAACTTTAGGAAGAGATCTGTGCTCGTACTTATTGGAATCTCCAGTGCTAGTTTGTATGCCTTTTTTATGAGGTTGTTAATTTTGCTCTTTTCAGCTGCAAACCAATTGTGGAAGATTACTATGTATGTGATCTGACTGATTATGAATGATTGTATGAGCCGTATGATACTTTCTTCCTTCATAACCTGGTACTTGTTAGTAATTCGTTTGAATAATCGCATGGTGTTCGTTATCTTTGTGTCTAACTTCCTTATGGTTTCCCCGTTTGTACCTTTGTTCTCGATTATTAGACGCCGTACCTTGAACTGATTGACTATTGGGATATTCCGCCCGTTCTTGGTGTCTAACTTGATTTCCTCATGAGCCTCGTTTCCGTCGTATTCTTTGGGAGGCCTGCCCCTAAGTGTGGGGCGGTATAAGAGTAGTTCGGACTTCTTTGCAGAGCATGTGAGGCCTGTTCCTATGAGGTGTTCCTCTACTGTGTTTATTGCTGTCTGGAGTCGTTCTATTGATCCGTCGCTACCATCACAGACCCATATAGTAACATCGTCCGCGTATATGTGTGATTGAGGGACTCTATGTGATTTAGTTTTTCGGGGAGTCCCATCAAGACGAGATTGAATAGCATCGGGGAGATGACAGAGCCTTGCGGTGTGCCGCCCCCCCCCGCCCCCCGATGTCGATCTCGTGTGACGTGAGTCCTCCGACGGAGAAGACTGCTTTCCTATCGGATAGGAACCTCTTGATACAGTTATACGTCCGTTGCCCTAGTCCTAATCGCTCGATGTTGACCAATATGGTTGCGTGGTTTGCATTATCAAAAGCCTTTTTAAGATCAAGGCCCAAGATGGCCCTTGTAGAGCGCATTTTATAGTCGATTATCTGATGCTTAAGTTGGAGCATTGCATCTTGTGTCGAAAGGTTTTTGCAAAATCCTATCATTGTATCTGGGTATATGTTATCCTCTAAGAAGTTATCTACTCTGTTTAAAATTACATGTTCCATTAATTTTCCGACGCAGGATGGTAGGGAGATCGGTCTGAGGTTGTCGATCTCAAGCTTTTTACCAGGTTTTGGAATAAGCGTTATCGTCGCTTTCTTCCGTTGAGCTGGTACTTCTCCCTTTATCCAGCACTCGTTTATATATTCCGTTAGGTTGGTGATCGATCCATCATCGAGGTTCCTGAGAGTCTTGTTTGTTATACCGTCTGGGCCTGGGGCTGATTTGGTGTTCAACTTTTGTAGGGCCGCGCGGATTTCTGCCTCCGTGAATTCCTCGTCTAATTTTGCGTTGATATTTCCGTTGTAGCTAGGATGGTTGCAAGGGGGTGCCTGTGCTATGTATTTCTGCTCTAATTCTTTGAGAAATTCCTCTGCGGTGCCCTCATAGGCGTGTATTAACTTAATAATGGCTTGTCTGTGGTTTTTCTTGTTATTCTCAGGGTCTAGCAGGAACCTAAGCATGTGCCAGGTTTTGCCGGTGCTTAATTGTCGGTCCATGGAATTACATATCTCGTCCCATTGTTGCTTGCTCAATTGCGCAGCATATTCTTCTATTTCTTTGTTGAGGAGTGCTATGCCCGTTCTCAATTTTCGGTTATGCTTCTGACCTTTAAGTCTATTTTGCAGCGACTGCTTAGCTTCCTACATGTGGAGAAGTCTGCTATCGCATTTCTTCAAGTTAGATTGAGGTGGTGCTATTTTTGTGGCAGATTTGACGTCATCGCTGAGCTCTTTAGTCTATTGTTCTATGTCTGTGATGGATCGCTGGTGTGTAGCCTCTCGCGATCCATGAAGTAGTTCCCAGTCTATTAATTTGATCTGTCGTTCCTTGGGTCTATTCCGCCCTTTGACGAGTAACTCCGATATGCGGTGGTCGCTACCCAAATCTTCTAGTATGTTGCGCCACGTCACCTTTTCAATATTCTTGGTAAATGTTAGGTCGGGGGTTGTGTCCCTGTTTAACGCCGTGCCTACTCTGGTTGGAGTACCGGGGTCTGTGACTAGCGTGAGGCCCAATTCTTGCGAGTCGTTCCATAAGGCCCTTACTTTTGGTCTGGAATATAGATATTCCCACGCAGTGAGTGGGGCATTAAATAGAATATTGAATTGAAATTTTTCTAAAGGCATGGGTCAATTCTGATTTTGTCGATTTCATTTTCAGGTCGTTCTTAAATAGGAGCTACACTATTGTTTTCAGGCAGGAGCAAGAGCAGCAGATATTTCCGGTTTTGAAGAAATTAAGGCCACCTTTTGGTGACGTGTACCGAAAACTTGAACTGTGGAGGTTGATTATGTGCTCAAAAAACAGTTGCGGAATACTCGCATTCCCCAAATTTTTTACACGTTATACACGACATTTAGTTGTTTCCCTCCGGTATGCTCGATAAACTAGGCGCGGCACGGTGTTTGTATTTATTCGAAGTACGAAGCAGTGTTCTACGAAAGAAGAATGGGAACCGAGGGGCTCGATTTTATTAGTCACATAAAGCCAAAAGACAACGAATGTAGAATATAATAAATTGGAATGTAGAATATAATGAAGAAAAGGGAAATGAAAGTGGACGAAAAGATAACTTGTCGCCGGCGGCAGCCGAACACGCAACCTCCGCATTACGGGTGCGTTGCACTACCAATTGTGCTACAGCTACGGCCATCGATTCATCCACTAACTTAGTTATTTATGTTTTATTAGATCAAACCTTAGGAGTGTTAGCCAGCGCCACTCAGAACCATGGTGGGCGGATGTGGAACATCCTTTTTAGCCCGATGGCGTCACGATACACGTGATCTTGGGAGAGCAGGCACGTGGCTAATAAACCCTCGCATGCTACCTAATGACATCAAGGCTGTCAGATTAGAGACCCTCGTAATGAAATACGAAAGAAGAATGGGAACCGAGGGGCTCGATTTTATTAGTCATAACCACATAAAGCCAACAGACAACGAAGCCAAGGAAAGCATCGGTGAAATTAAGTGTAGTTGAAATTGGAATCTAGAAAATAATGAAGAAAAGGGAAATGAAAGTGGACGAAAAGATAACATGTTGCCGGCGGGAGCCGAACCCGCAACCTCCGCATTACGGGTGCGTTGCACTACCAATTGTGCTACAGCTACGGCCATCGATTCGTCCACTAACTTGGGTATTTATGTTTTATTAGATCAAACCTTAGGAGTGTTAGCCAGCGCCACTCAGAACCATGGTGGGCGGATGTGGAACATCCTTTTTAGCCCGATGGCGTCACGATACACGTGATCTTGGGAGAGCAGGCACGTGGCTAATAAACCCTCGCATGCTACCTAATGACATCAAGGCTGTCAGATTAGAGACCCTCGTAATGAAATACGAAAGAAGAATGGGAACCGAGGGGCTCGATTTTATTAGTCATAACCACATAAAGCCAACAGACAACGAAGCCAAGGAAAGCATCGGGGAAATTAAGTATAGTTGAAATTGGAATGTAGAAAATAATGAAGAAAAGGGAAATGAAAGTGGACGAAAAGATAACTTGTTGCCGGCGGGAGCCGAACCCGCAACCTCCGCATTACGCGTGCGTTGCACTACCAATTGTGCTACAGCGAAGGCCATCAATTCGTACACTAACTTGGTTATTTATGTTTTATTAGATCAAACCTTAGGAGTGTTAGCCAGCGCCACTCAGAACCATGGTGGGCGGATGTGGAACATCCTTTTTAGCCCGATGGCGTCACGATACACGTGATCTTGGGAGAGCAGGCACGTGGCTAATAAACCCTCGCATGCTACCTAATGACATCAAGGCTGTCAGATTAGAGACCCTCGTAATGAAATACGAAAGAAGAATGGGAACCGAGGGGCTCGATTTTATTAGTCATAACCACATAAAGCCAACAGACAACGAAGCCAAGGAAAGCATCGGGGAAATTAAGTGTAGTTGAAATTGGAATGTAGAAAATAATGAAGAAAAGGGAAATGAAAGTGGACGAAAAGATAACTTGTTGCCGGCGGGAGCCGAACCCGCAACCTCCGCATTACGCGTGCGTTGCACTACCAATTGTGCTACAGCGACGGCCATCAATTCGTCCACTAACTTGGGTATTTATGTTTTATTAGATCAAACCTTAGGAGTGTTAGCCAGCGCCACTCAGAACCATGGTGGGCGGATGTGGAACATCCTTTTTAGCCCGATGGCGTCACGATACACGTGATCTTGGGAGAGCAGGCACGTGGCTAATAAACCCTCGCATGCTACCTAATGACATCAAGGCTGTCAGATTAGAGACCCTCGTAATGAAATACGAAAGAAGAATGGGAACCGAGGGGCTCGATTTTATTAGTCATAACCACATAAAGCCAACAGACAACGAAGCCAAGGAAAGCATCGGGGAAATTAAGTATAGTTGAAATTGGAATGTAGAAAATAATGAAGAAAAGGGAAATGAAAGTGGACGAAAAGATAACTTGTTGCCGGCGGGAGCCGAACCCGCAACCTCCGCATTACGCGTGCGTTGCACTACCAATTGTGCTACAGCGACGGCCATCAATTCGTACACTAACTTGGTTATTTATGTTTTATTAGATCAAACCTTAGGAGTGTTAGCCAGCGCCACTCAGAACCATGGTGGGCGGATGTGGAACATCCTTTTTAGCCCGATGGCGTCACGATACACGTGATCTTGGGAGAGCAGGCACGTGGCTAATAAACCCTCGCATGCTACCTAATGACATCAAGGCTGTCAGATTAGAGACCCTCGTAATGAAATACGAAAGAAGAATGGGAACCGAGGGGCTCGATTTTATTAGTCATAACCACATAAAGCCAACAGACAACGAAGCCAAGGAAAGCATCGGGGAAATTAAGTGTAGTTGAAATTGGAATCTAGAAAATAATGAAGAAAAGGGAAATGAAAGTGGACGAAAAGATAACTTGTCGCCGGCGGGAGCCGAACCCGCAACCTCCGCATTACGGGTGCGTTGCACTACCAATTGTGCTACAGCTACGGCCATCGATTCGTCCACTAACTTGGGTATTTATGTTTTATTAGATCAAACCTTAGGAGTGTTAGCCAGCGCCACTCAGAACCATGGTGGGCGGATGTGGAACATCCTTTTTAGCCCGATGGCGTCACGATACACGTGATCTTGGGAGAGCAGGCACGTGGCTAATAAACCCTCGCATGCTACCTAATGACATCAAGGCTGTCAGATTAGAGACCCTCGTAATGAAATACGAAAGAAGAATGGGAACCGAGGGGCTCGATTTTATTAGTCATAACCACATAAAGCCAACAGACAACGAAGCCAAGGAAAGCATCGGGGAAATTAAGTGTAGTTGAAATTGGAATGTAGAAAATAATGAAGAAAAGGGAAATGAAAGTGGACGAAAAGATAACTTGTCGCCGGCGGGAGCCGAACCCGCAACCTCCGCATTACGCGTGCGTTGCACTACCAATTGTGCTACAGCGACGGCCATCAATTCGTCCACAAACTTTTGGTATTTATGTTTTATTAGATCAAACCTTAGGAGTGTTAGCCAGCGCCACTCAGAACCATGGTGGGCGGATGTGGAACATCCTTTTTAGCCCGATGGCGTCACGATACACGTGATCTTGGGAGAGCAGGCACGTGGCTAATAAACCCTCGCATGCTACCTAATGACATCAAGGCTGTCAGATTAGAGACCCTCGTAATGAAATACGAAAGAAGAATGGGAACCGAGGGGCTCGATTTTATTAGTCATAACCACATAAAGCCAACAGACAACGAAGCCAAGGAAAGCATCGGGGAAATTAAGTGTAGTTGAAATTGGAATGTAGAAAATAATGAAGAAAAGGGAAATGAAAGTGGACGAAAAGATAACTTGTCGCCGGCGGGAGCCGAACCCGCAACCTCCGCATTACGCGTGCGTTGCACTACCAATTGTGCTACAGCGACGGCCATCAATTCGTCCACTAACTTGGTTATTTATGTTTTATTAGATCAAGCCTTAGGAGTGTTAGCCAGCGCCACTCAGAACCATGGTGGGCGGATGTGGAACATCCTTTTTAGCCCGATGGCGTCACGATACACGTGATCTTGGGAGAGCAGGCACGTGGCTAATAAACCCTCGCATGCTACCTAATGACATCAAGGCTGTCAGATTAGAGACCCTCGTAATGAAATACGAAAGAAGAATGGGAACCGAGGGGCTCGATTTTATTAGTCATAACCACATAAAGCCAACAGACAACGAAGCCAAGGAAAGCATCGGGGAAATTAAGTGTAGTTGAAATTGGAATGTAGAAAATAATGAAGAAAAGGGAAATGAAAGTGGACGAAAAGATAACTTGTCGCCGGCGGGAGCCGAACCCGCAACCTCCGCATTACGCGTGCGTTGCACTACCAATTGTGCTACAGCGACGGCCATCAATTCGTCCACTAACTTGGGTATTTATGTTTTATTAGATCAAACCTTAGGAGTGTTAGCCAGCGCCACTCAGAACCATGGTGGGCGGATGTGGAACATCCTTTTTAGCCCGATGGCGTCACGATACACGTGATCTTGGGAGAGCAGGCACGTGGCTAATAAACCCTCGCATGCTACCTAATGACATCAAGGCTGTCAGATTCGAGACCCTCGTAATGAAATACGAAAGATGAATGGGAACCGAGGGGCTCGATTTTTATTAGTCATAACCACATTAAGCCAACAGACAACGAAGCCAAGGAAAGCATCGGGGAAATTAAGTGTAGTTGAAATTGGAATGTAGAAAATAATGAAGAAAACGGAAATGAAAGTGGACGAAAAGATAACTTGTCGCCGGCGGGAGCCGAACCCGCAACCTCCGCATTACGCGTGCGTTGCACTACCAATAGTGCTACAGCTACGGCCATCAATTCGTCCACTAACTTGGGTATTTATGTTTTATTAGATCAAACCTTAGGAGTGTTAGCCAGCGCCACTCAGAACCATGGTGGGCGGATGTGGAACATCCTTTTTAGCCCGATGGCGTCACGATACACGTGATCTTGGGAGAGCAGGCACGTGGCTAATAAACCCTCGCCTGCTACCTAATGACATAAAGGCTGTCAGATTCGAGACCCTCGTAATGAAATACGAAAGAAGAATGGGAACCGAGGGGCTCGATTTTATTAGTCATAACCACATAAAGCCAACAGACAACGAAGCCAAGGAAAGCATCGGGGAAATTAAGTGTAGTTGAAATTGGAATGTAGAAAATAATGAAGAAAAGGGAAATGAAAGTGGACGAAAAGATAACTTGTCGCCGGCGGGAGCCGAACCCGCAACCTCCGCATTACGCGTGCGTTGCACTACCAATTGTGCTACAGCGACGGCCATCAATTCGTCCACTAACTTGGTTATTTATGTTTTATTAGATCAAACCTTAGGAGTGTTAGCCAGCGCCACTCAGAACCATGGTGGGCGGATGTGGAACATCCTTTTTAGCCCGATGGCGTCACGATACACGTGATCTTGGGAGAGCAGGCACGTGGCTAATAAACCCTCGCATGCTACCTAATGACATCAAGGCTGTCAGATTAGAGACCCTCGTAATGAAATACGAAAGAAGAATGGGAACCGAGGGGCTCGATTTTATTAGTCATAACCACATAAAGCCAACAGACAACGAAGCCAAGGAAAGCATCGGGGAAATTAAGTGTAGTTGAAATTGGAATGTAGAAAATAATGAAGAAAAGGGAAATGAAAGTGGACGAAAAGATAACTTGTCGCCGGCGGGAGCCGAACCCGCAACCTCCGCATTACGCGTGCGTTGCACTACCAATTGTGCTACAGCGACGGCCATCAATTCGTCCACTAACTTGGGTATTTATGTTTTATTAGATCAAACCTTAGGAGTGTTAGCCAGCGCCACTCAGAACCATGGTGGGCGGATGTGGAACATCCTTTTTAGCCCGATGGCGTCACGATACACGTGATCTTGGGAGAGCAGGCACGTGGCTAATAAACCCTCGCATGCTACCTAATGACATCAAGGCTGTCAGATTAGAGACCCTCGTAATGAAATACGAAAGAAGAATGGGAACCGAGGGGCTCGATTTTATTAGTCATAACCACATAAAGCCAACAGACAACGAAGCCAAGGAAAGCATCGGGGAAATTAAGTGTAGTTGAAATTGGAATGTAGAAAATAATGAAGAAAAGGGAAATGAAAGTGGACGAAAAGATAACTTGTCGCCGGCGGGAGCCGAACCCGCAACCTCCGCATTACGCGTGCGTTGCACTACCAATTGTGCTACAGCGACGGCCATCAATTCGTCCACTAACTTGGTTATTTATGTTTTATTAGATCAAACCTTAGGAGTGTTAGCCAGCGCCACTCAGAACCATGGTGGGCGGATGTGGAACATCCTTTTTAGCCCGATGGCGTCACGATACACGTGATCTTGGGAGAGCAGGCACGTGGCTAATAAACCCTCGCATGCTACCTAATGACATCAAGGCTGTCAGATTAGAGACCCTCGTAATGAAATACGAAAGAAGAATGGGAACCGAGGGGCTCGATTTTATTAGTCATAACCACATAAAGCCAACAGACAACGAAGCCAAGGAAAGCATCGGGGAAATTAAGTGTAGTTGAAATTGGAATGTAGAAAATAATGAAGAAAAGGGAAATGAAAGTGGACGAAAAGATAACTTGTCGCCGGCGGGAGCCGAACCCGCAACCTCCGCATTACGCGTGCGTTGCACTACCAATTGTGCTACAGCGACGGCCATCAATTCGTCCACTAACTTGGTTATTTATGTTTTATTAGATCAAGCCCTAGGAGTGTTAGCCAGCGCCACTCAGAACCATGGTGGGCGGATGTGGAACATCCTTTTTAGCCCGATGGCGTCACGATACACGTGATCTTGGGAGAGCAGGCACGTGGCTAATAAACCCTCGCATGCTACCTAATGAATCAAGGCTGTCAGATTAGAGACCCTCGTAATGAAATACGAAAGAAGAATGGGAACCGAGGGGCTCGATTTTATTAGTCATAACCACATAAAGCCAACAGACAACGAAGCCAAGGAAAGCATCGGGGAAATTAAGTGTAGTTGAAATTGGAATGTAGAAAATAATGAAGAAAAGGGAAATGAAAGTGGACGAAAAGATAACTTGTCGCCGGCGGGAGCCGAACCCGCAACCTCCGCATTACGCGTGCGTTGCACTACCAATTGTGCTACAGCGACGGCCATCAATTCGTCCACTAACTTGGTTATTTATGTTTTATTAGATCAAACCTTAGGAGTGTTAGCCAGCGCCACTCAGAACCATGGTGGGCGGATGTGGAACATCCTTTTTAGCCCGATGGCGTCACGATACACGTGATCTTGGGAGAGCAGGCACGTGGCTAATAAACCCTCGCATGCTACCTAATGACATCAAGGCTGTCAGATTAGAGACCCTCGTAATGAAATACGAAAGAAGAATGGGAACCGAGGGGCTCGATTTTATTAGTCATAACCACATAAAGCCAACAGACAACGAAGCCAAGGAAAGCATCGGGGAAATTAAGTGTAGTTGAAATTGGAATGTAGAAAATAATGAAGAAAAGGGAAATGAAAGTGGACGAAAAGATAACTTGTCGCCGGCGGGAGCCGAACCCGCAACCTCCGCATTACGCGTGCGTTGCACTACCAATAGTGCTACAGCTACGGCCATCAATTCGTCCACAAACTTTTGGTATTTATGTTTTATTAGATCAAACCTTAGGAGTGTTAGCCAGCGCCACTCAGAACCATGGTGGGCGGATGTGGAACATCCTTTTTAGCCCGATGGCGTCACGATACACGTGATCTTGGGAGAGCAGGCACGTGGCTAATAAACCCTCGCATGCTACCTAATGAATCAAGGCTGTCAGATTAGAGACCCTCGTAATGAAATACGAAAGAAGAATGGGAACCGAGGGGCTCGATTTTATTAGTCATAACCACATAAAGCCAACAGACAACGAAGCCAAGGAAAGCATCGGGGAAATTAAGTGTAGTTGAAATTGGAATGTAGAAAATAATGAAGAAAAGGGAAATGAAAGTGGACGAAAAGATAACTTGTCGCCGGCGGGAGCCGAACCCGCAACCTCCGCATTACGCGTGCGTTGCACTACCAATTGTGCTACAGCGACGGCCATCAATTCGTCCACTAACTTGGGTATTTATGTTTTATTAGATCAAACCTTAGGAGTGTTAGCCAGCGCCACTCAGAACCATGGTGGGCGGATGTGGAACATCCTTTTTAGCCCGATGGCGTCACGATACACGTGATCTTGGGAGAGCAGGCACGTGGCTAATAAACCCTCGCATGCTACCTAATGACATCAAGGCTGTCAGATTAGAGACCCTCGTAATGAAATACGAAAGAAGAATGGGAACCGAGGGGCTCGATTTTATTAGTCATAACCACATAAAGCCAACAGACAACGAAGCCAAGGAAAGCATCGGGGAAATTAAGTGTAGTTGAAATTGGAATGTAGAAAATAATGAAGAAAAGGGAAATGAAAGTGGACGAAAAGATAACTTGTCGCCGGCGGGAGCCGAACCCGCAACCTCCGCATTACGCGTGCGTTGCACTACCAATTGTGCTACAGCGACGGCCATCAATTCGTCCACTAACTTGGGTATTTATGTTTTATTAGATCAAACCTTAGGAGTGTTAGCCAGCGCCACTCAGAACCATGGTGGGCGGATGTGGAACATCCTTTTTAGCCCGATGGCGTCACGATACACGTGATCTTGGGAGAGCAGGCACGTGGCTAATAAACCCTCGCATGCTACCTAATGAATCAAGGCTGTCAGATTAGAGACCCTCGTAATGAAATACGAAAGAAGAATGGGAACCGAGGGGCTCGATTTTATTAGTCATAACCACATAAAGCCAACAGACAACGAAGCCAAGGAAAGCATCGGGGAAATTAAGTGTAGTTGAAATTGGAATGTAGAAAATAATGAAGAAAAGGGAAATGAAAGTGGACGAAAAGATAACTTGTCGCCGGCGGGAGCCGAACCCGCAACCTCCGCATTACGCGTGCGTTGCACTACCAATTGTGCTACAGCGACGGCCATCAATTCGTCCACTAACTTGGTTATTTATGTTTTATTAGATCAAACCTTAGGAGTGTTAGCCAGCGCCACTCAGAACCATGGTGGGCGGATGTGGAACATCCTTTTTAGCCCGATGGCGTCACGATACACGTGATCTTGGGAGAGCAGGCACGTGGCTAATAAACCCTCGCATGCTACCTAATGACATCAAGGCTGTCAGATTAGAGACCCTCGTAATGAAATACGAAAGAAGAATGGGAACCGAGGGGCTCGATTTTATTAGTCATAACCACATAAAGCCAACAGACAACGAAGCCAAGGAAAGCATCGGGGAAATTAAGTGTAGTTGAAATTGGAATGTAGAAAATAATGAAGAAAAGGGAAATGAAAGTGGACGAAAAGATAACTTGTCGCCGGCGGGAGCCGAACCCGCAACCTCCGCATTACGGGTGCGTTGCACTACCAATTGTGCTACAGCTACGGCCATCGATTCGTCCACTAACTTGGGTATTTATGTTTTATTAGATCAAACCTTAGGAGTGTTAGCCAGCGCCACTCAGAACCATGGTGGGCGGATGTGGAACATCCTTTTTAGCCCGATGGCGTCACGATACACGTGATCTTGGGAGAGCAGGCACGTGGCTAATAAACCCTCGCATGCTACCTAATGAATCAAGGCTGTCAGATTAGAGACCCTCGTAATGAAATACGAAAGAAGAATGGGAACCGAGGGGCTCGATTTTATTAGTCATAACCACATAAAGCCAACAGACAACGAAGCCAAGGAAAGCATCGGGGAAATTAAGTGTAGTTGAAATTGGAATGTAGAAAATAATGAAGAAAAGGGAAATGAAAGTGGACGAAAAGATAACTTGTCGCCGGCGGGAGCCGAACCCGCAACCTCCGCATTACGCGTGCGTTGCACTACCAATTGTGCTACAGCGACGGCCATCAATTCGTCCACTAACTTGGTTATTTATGTTTTATTAGATCAAACCTTAGGAGTGTTAGCCAGCGCCACTCAGAACCATGGTGGGCGGATGTGGAACATCCTTTTTAGCCCGATGGCGTCACGATACACGTGATCTTGGGAGAGCAGGCACGTGGCTAATAAACCCTCGCATGCTACCTAATGACATCAAGGCTGTCAGATTAGAGACCCTCGTAATGAAATACGAAAGAAGAATGGGAACCGAGGGGCTCGATTTTATTAGTCATAACCACATAAAGCCAACAGACAACGAAGCCAAGGAAAGCATCGGGGAAATTAAGTGTAGTTGAAATTGGAATGTAGAAAATAATGAAGAAAAGGGAAATGAAAGTGGACGAAAAGATAACTTGTCGCCGGCGGGAGCCGAACCCGCAACCTCCGCATTACGCGTGCGTTGCACTACCAATTGTGCTACAGCGACGGCCATCAATTCGTCCACTAACTTGGGTATTTATGTTTTATTAGATCAAACCTTAGGAGTGTTAGCCAGCGCCACTCAGAACCATGGTGGGCGGATGTGGAACATCCTTTTTAGCCCGATGGCGTCACGATACACGTGATCTTGGGAGAGCAGGCACGTGGCTAATAAACCCTCGCATGCTACCTAATGAATCAAGGCTGTCAGATTAATGACCCTCGTAATGAAATACGAAAGAAGAATGAGAACCGAGGGGCTCGATTTTATTAGTCATAACCACATAAAGCCAACAGACAACGAAGCCAAGGAAAGCATCGGGGAAATTAATGATGATGTGTGGCGTTTAATGGCGCAAGGGCCAGCTATGGCCAAAGAGCGCCATGACAAATGGTAAGGAATTCTTTATGTATTATGAATGAAGTGATTAAATTGAGTTACAACTGTAAAAGTAATGTGGCTGTAAAGAGGCCTAAGAACGGGTCGCTGTAAACTGCGTAAAATATAATGACAATGATTGATGACAAAGTAAAAGGTGCATAAAAGTTTCACTACGATAAAGCCTCCACAGGGCTCTTGAAGTAGAGAGCTCAGAGGCATGTTCTATAAAGACTAACGTCACTGCAGCTGCAGCCTCGAAGGCGAGGCTGTGCTACACATGACCCGGCCAAATAATTTCTAGGACATTAACTTCATCTAAAAAGCTAAAAACTGTCATCAAGTTAAAAAGTGGTTCGCTGCTTAAATATAATGCTGGGTGAATTGGAATATGCTGGCGATATGCAGAATGAAAGTACATTTTACGCTCCCTTTCTATTTCCCTGCACTGAATAAGGACATGGAGAACTGTAAGCCTGTCGCCACACCTTCGACATGACGGAGGATCACTTCCAGTCAGTAGGTAAGAGTGGGTGCTGAAGGTGTGACCTATTCTTAATCGACAAAGGAGCACTTCTTTGTATCGTGCTGTTTTCTCCGATATTCAGTGCCCTAATTTAGGCTTGATTAAGTGCAGTTTGTTGGATACCTGAGTATAGCACTGTTTCTGCCAGTGCTTCTTCAGCTTATGCCGCAAGTACGGTTTAATGTCTGTGGCTGGGATGGGTATGCTTATGTCAGTGTCGCTAAAAGCTACTGAGGTAGCGTTCTCGTCAGCATCTTCGTTACCTTTTATGCCACTGTGCCCAGGTACGCAGCATAGGATGATGACTTGTTTCCCTATATAAGCTGAGCTTAGCAATGCAAAGAGTTCGTTAAAGACAGTGTTTTTATGTTTTCGTAAGCTCATTAGGGCTCGGACTACGCTCAATGAGTCCGTGAATACAATAGCCCTAGTGAGATTCGTTTGCGTTATGTGTTTTACTGCAGAAAGGATCGCGTATGCTTCAGCCGTAAAAATACTGGTATATGGATTAAGTGTACCGGATAGTGAAAACGATGGTCCTAGAGCTGCGTAAGCAACACCAGGAGAAGTCTTCGAAGTGTCTGTATAAAATTCAGCACAGGAGTACTTCACCTCAAGCTCAAGGAAATGTGAATGTATATGTGCCTCAGGTGCTCGTTTTGATATTTCTACGAAAGAGATGTCACATTCGATAGTCTGCCACTCCCAAGGCGGTGGAAGCCGAGTTGGAGCCATAAGGACATTCTCTAGAAGGGGGACGTCTGTTTCTTCTGACAGTGCTTCCAACCGGAGAGACAGAGGAGGCCTAGTGTTTGGGCGGTTACGGAACAGCCTGGCCGTGGACAAATGACGAATAGGTGAATGGCATGGATGATGTACATCTGATTTCACCTTCAGGGCGTATGAGAGACTTAAATAGGTCCTTTGGTCTTGTAGAGACCATTCGTTGGATTCAACGTACAGGCTTTCCACAGGACTAGTCCTGAACGCACCTTTAGCAAGACGGATACCCAAGTGGTGGACGGAATCCAGCATCTTCAGAGCACTATACGTAGCAGAGTTATAGACAATGGCTCCATAGTCAAGACGTGACCGTATGAGACTTTTGTACAAGTTCAAGAGGCACCTTCTGTCACTTCCCCAAGAGGTGCGGGACAAGAGCTTGAGCAGATTCATTGTCTTCAGGCAATTCGCTTTCAGATATTTCAAGTGTGGGACAAAAGTTAATTTTGAGTCTAAAATGACACCTAAAATTTATGTTCATGGCTAACGGATAGCCATTCTCCATTGAGCTCAATAACGGGATCCGGTATTACACCTCTCTTCTTCGAGAAGAGGATGCAAGTGCTTTTTTGGGGGTTTAGTTGAAAACCGTTTCTGTCCGCCCACTTAGACAATTTATTCAAACCTAGCTGTACTTGTCGCTCGCAGATACTAAGATTACACGATTTGTAACCTATTTGGATGTCATCCACATATACAGAATAAAACATTGTCCGTGGTATGACAGTATGGAGCGAGTTCATTTTTACAACAAATAGAGTACAGCTTAGCACTCCACCCTGTGGTACGCCAGTCTTCTGAGTAAATGGACGAGACAGGGCATTACCAATCCGAACACGGAATGTGCGGTTAGAGAGATAACTTTGAATTACATTCAGCAAGTTTCCTTGGACGCCCATTCCTGCCAGATCACGAAGTATTCCGAAACGCCAAGTGGTATCATATGCTTTCTCCATATCTAGAAATACCGATAAGAAAAACTGCTTGTGCACAAAGGCGTCACGGATATTTGTTTCGATGCGGACAAGGTGATCTGTTGTGGATCTACCATCCCTAAAACCGCACTGCAAGGGGTCTATTATTTTTTTGATTTCAAGATAATGGATCAGGTGCCGGTTAGTCGATTTTTCAAAAAGTTTGCATAGGCAACTTGTTAATGCTATAGGCTTATAACTGCTGACTGAAGTCGGGTCCTTGCCCTCTTTGAGAATAGGAATTATTATTGCCTCGTTCCAGGCGGACGGAATATAGCTCGCAGCGAATATGGCATTGAAAAGTGATAGGAGTGTTTTGTGTGCTTCGGGGTGTAAGTGTTCGATCATCTCGTAAACTAGTCGATCGTTTCCAGGGGCCGATTTATTACAGCAATTTAGTGCAGCCTGGAATTCCGCCATGTTAAAGGGACGGTTGTAAGATCCTTTTCTTTTTCCTTTGCGATCCAGAGGAAGTCGCTCCGCTTGTTGCTGGTATCTCAGGAATGTATCTGAGTAATTGGATGAACTAGAAATGTATTTAAAATGTTCTCCTAGAGACTCAGCTTGGTCGTCAAGAGTGTCTCCTTGTGTATTCACTAATGGTAGAGGATGAGTGTCACGACCTTTTATCTTATTTACCCTGTTCCAGGATTTTCGTTCATCTGTATAAGAATTAATGCTAGAGATGTACCTCTGCCAGCTTTCCATTTTGGCACGGCGGCGAGTTCTTCTACCTTCCGACTTTATTTTCTTGAACCTGATCAAGTTCTCGGTCGTTGGAGAGTCGCGAAAGTGACTCCAGGCCTTATTTTGATTTCTGCGAGCTTCCTTGCACTCCTCATTCCACCAAGGAACACGTCATTTGGAGGGCGATCCATTTATTTCGGGGATGCATAGTGACGCTGCATCAACAATAAACGCTGTAAAATACGCCACTGCATCATCGATAGGAAGTGTAGAGATGTCTTCCCAGTTCATGCGTGTGAGTTCTTTATAACGCTTCCAGTCGGTTGACTCGACTTTCCAATGGGGGACGCGTGGAGAGCCCTCATCTGCTTTTGTTAATTTTATGACAATCGGAAAATGGTCGCTCCCATATGGATTCTTACTCACGTTCCACTCTAGGTATGGTACGAGTGTACTAGATGCAATGCTTAAATCAATAGATGAATATGTTTTGTTTGCCACGCTGTAAAATGTAGGCTCTTTCTTATTTAGTAAGCATGCACCTGTAGAGAGGAGGAAGCTTTCTACTAAGCGCCCTCTAGCATCACAGCGACAATCTCCCCAAAGGGTGTGGTGTGCATTAAAATCGCCTACGACAATATAAGGCTCGGGCAGTTCGTAGATAAAGCTGTGAAATTCTGTTTTTGACAAGTGGTAGTTCGGGGGGATGTATAAAGAGGTAATTGTAACCAGCTTATTAAAGAGTACTGCACGGACAGCAACTGCCTCTAGAGGCGTTTGAGCTGTATTTGCCGGCAAGCAACACCTTTATCTACTACTATTGCCACACCGCCCGACGAGGCAAGGGCGTCATTGCGGTCTTTTCGGAAAATGGCATACTGCCGGAGAAAGTTCGTGTGCGATGAATTAAGATGTGATTCTTGGACACACAGCACCCTTGGATTGTACTTGTGTAGGAGTTCCTTAATGTCATCTAGATTGTGGAGTAAACCCCTAACATTCCACTGTACTATCTGTGTATCCATTTTATATGTGTTTTGTGCTGTGAGTCTAAGAGAGGCAAATTAGGCTAGCTCACGAGGCCTTTCCAGGCCCCGTGATGGGGGTTTTCCCTTTCTTCCCGGTGCGCTCAAGGGAGCTGCGCCGTTCTTTGGGCGTCTGAGACGCCGGTGGTTTGCTTGTATCCATCACCTCGTCTGAGGTGGTGGATAGTGCACGGTCAGCGGGCACGTTTGTGCGGGATTCGGGCCTATCGGCACGGGCAGTGGCCCTGGGTCCAGCAGACCCGCGGGTCTGCTGGCCCTCCTTGGCAGGGGGCGGAACAGCACTGGCTGCTCCAGCCAGAGGGGCTGATGGCGTGACCGCCGTCACACTCCGTGTCACTTGGGCGGCCGCCGAATGATGTGACGTTGCCCCCCGGCGCGCCACATCGGTGTAGGACGGATTAGACTGGTTGTTTGTCGGGAAACGTTTACGTGCCTCTTAGAATATGTTAAATTTGATTTTGAGTTCGATGATTTGCTTTTCTTTTTTCCACGATGGACATGAACGGGAGTACGCTGGCTGATCTCCATCACATTTAGCACAGTGGGTGGTGAAAGTGCAGGTATCAGACGAGTGCTCATTGGATGCACATTTTGCGCAGGTGGTGCACCCTCGGCAGCTTTTCGAACCATGCCCGAACCACTGACACTTGAAGCATCGGCGCGGATTCGGGATGTATGGCCGTACACGGAGTTTGCAGTATCCAGTTTCTATTGAGTCTGGGAGGTTACTAGTTCCAAAGGTTATGATTACATGTTTTGTGGAGATTTCCTTGTCATCGCGCCTGATGGTTATTCTTTGGACCTTGACTACATTCTGATCTTGCCACCCCTCGAGTAGCTCGCTCTCACTAAGATCGACTAGGTCATCTTCAGAGATGACACCGCGGACAGTGTTCAATGATCTGTGTGGGCCCACTGACACAGGAATGTCTCCAAAGGCAATGAGTTTTGATAATTTGCTGCACTGGGTCTTGTCACAAACTTCAAGAAGAAGGCTGCCGCTTCCCATCTTAGTTACTTTGTAGCCTGGGCCTAGTGATTCTGTCAAAGATTTCGACACAACAAAAGGAGATATTGTGCGGACTGTCTTGGATTCGTGCTGACTGTGAATGACATGATACTTTGAGAAGATTTCTTTTGGCTGCATGAAGAAATTAAAGGTTTCATCGGTGCGCCCCGTCTTGAGGGAGGGATCAGGGAGTGAAGGGAAATTGGATTCCATGAAAAGATAGCTATATTCGGCAGGGATGGCCGCCACCCACCATGGAGCCCAACTAGGGGACGACACAGGACAAACGATTCAGTTCTGTGCGCGCCAACGGTGCATCCCCACTATAACCAAATACCTATACCCAAGGCTGGATATAATGCACAAGGTTAACCCTTGCTGCCCATGAAGTCGGAAGTAAAAGGAAAATAAAGAGAGGGCAGGAAAGATTGAAAGTGAGAGAAAAAGACGAAGATTGCAGAAAAGGACAGGAAAGGGCAACTACTGATTTCCCCCAGGTGGGTCAGTCCGGGGGTGCCGTCTACGCTAAGCCGAGGCCAAAGAGGTGTGTTGCCTCCATCGAGGGGCCATAAAGGTCCAAACCCCGGTATTGACTCAACCCCCAGGATCCCCTTTTCCCCGGACACGGCTAAGCCGCGCATGGCGTCACGCGGGAGGGTCCAACACTCATGTGCTCGGGTACGTGGTGTCGCAACACACCAAACGCCTGCTGACGCAGACGCTCCTGCGGGGCATCGGGGAAATTAAGTGTAGTTGAAATTGGAATCTAGAAAATAATGAAGAAAAGGGAAATGAAAGTAACCGAAAAGATAACTTGTCGCCGGCGGGAGCCGAACCCGCAACCTCCGCATTACGCGTAGGTTTCACTACCAATTGTGCTACAGCGACGGCCATCAATTCGTCCACTAACTTGGGTATTTATGTTTTATTAGATCAAGCCCTAGG
This sequence comes from Dermacentor silvarum, assembly GCF_013339745.2. NCBI lineage: Eukaryota > Metazoa > Arthropoda > Arachnida > Ixodida > Ixodidae > Dermacentor > Dermacentor silvarum. The sequence continues at coordinate 321,606,538 of NC_051154.1, read as the reverse complement.
AGTGTTAGCCAGCGGCACTCAGAACCATGGTGGGTGGATGTGGAACATCCTATTTACCCCGATGGCGTCACGATACACGTGATCTTGGGAGAGCAGGCACGTGGCTAATAAACCCTCGCATGCTACCTAATGACATCAAGGCTGTCAGATTAGAGAACCTCGTAATGAAATACGAAAGAAGAATGGGAACCGAGGGGCTCGATTTTATTAGTCATAACCACATGAAGCCAAATACAACGAAGCCAAGGAAAGCATCGGGGAAATTAAGTGTAGTTGAAATTGGAATCTAGAAAATAATGAAGAAAAGGGAAATGAAAGTGGCCGAAAAGATAACTTGTCGCCGGCGGGAGCCGAACCCGCAACCTCCGCATTACGCGTAGGTTTCACTACCAATTGTGCTACAGCGACGGCCATCAATTCGTCCACTAACTTGGGTATTTATGTTTTATTAGATCAAGCCCTAGGAGTGTTAGCCAGCGGCACTCAGAACCATGGTGGGTGGATGTGGAACATCCTATTTAGCCCGATGGCGTCACGATACACGTGATCTTGGGAGAGCAGGCACGTGGCTAATAAACCCTCGCATGCTACCTAATGACATCAAGGCTGTCAGATTAGAGAACCTCGTAATGAAATACGAAAGAATGGGAACCGAGGGGCTCGATTTTATTAGTCATAAACACATGAAGCCAACAGACAACGAAGCCAAGGAAAGCATCGGGGAAATTAAGTGTAGTTGAAATTGGAATGTAGAAAATAATGAAGAAAAGGAAATGAAAGTGGACGAAAAGATAACTTGTCGCCGGCGGGCAGTGTATGCAAGCAGTGTTCTGAGTGACAAGCGATATAGTATGTTCATTCTGTGGAGGTTCATTACAGCCTTTGTAGAAAGTTACTCGTTGAAGCGTTTCAGGGTGTCATAGGGCAGTTAGTCGAATAGTTCGCCAGACTTATAAAACAACTGCACGAGGTACGGACTTGAAATTCCGTGAAAATAGGAGAATTCTGAGCACAATGCGTAGCGAAATTTTCCCTTTCCTGCTTTAAATGCAAGTGCTCCAGATAATTACTAGACCCTCGTTTTTTCAAGTGTTTTCGTGGATCATACGAGGGGCGTAGTTTGCTTTTCTGGTGTCCTCGGTGAGCTAACCATGCCATCTTGTTTATATCTGGGGAAAGTTAGGGGCATGTTATAGGCAATATATTGGTAATGTATAAAACGAGTGGGTTACATTCGCCTTTTCGGATGGAATCGACGGCTGCACTGTCATAATTGCAACTACAACTGAGGTAAAATTGTGCGAACATGGGGGGAACAATACGCCAAGTTTATGTGCGATGGTAAATGCGTATTGATTATGTACACTTTTGAAAAAACTGTGAGCAAATATTTGGAAATGTCACACTGTTGTTATTAGTTAGGATTCACAATGTCCCCAAGAGAACTCTGCGTTTCAGATATTTTATACTTTGATGGAATAGCCAGCATTTTAACTACAATGTGTCGTGAGTTTTAACGTTTCTGGCTTACTTAAAGCGTTACGAATATTTATTGAACCCTCATTTTTATTGCGATAGCAATTATATGGACACTCCAAAGCAGATTTCTGCCGTCGGCGTCGTCGTCGCCGTCGCCATCGCCGTTGCCGTGAGGTTCCGTATGACGTCAATGGAGATGAAATCGTCGCCGCGCGCCGCCGAACGCTGTATGTGCGAGTGAAAGGGCGCGAGGGACGCGCTCTTTCACGGGGAGTGAACCCACGGCGGAGAACAAACGCGCGTTCTGCGCCGTGCTTCCTTGGGCTGCAGAAGTAGGCATCGCTTTCCTCCTTTACAATCACCATATATGTAGAGCAAACGTGCCTTTATCCGACGCGCGAGAGGTGGCGGGGGGGGAGGGGGAGGGAAGGGAGGATAGGGAGGTGACGTTTAGCTGTGGCACCAAGTGCCTATTTATATCAGAGGCTCCTGCAACAGTCGGCAACGCCGCACGCATTTTGTGCGAACGCGGGCCAAACGCCGACGGCGTCGACATTAGTTCTGCGTGTTGCCGGTGCTGTTGCATGTCCAAGATTATACAGCTGATAAAGCTACTATCATTACTCCGTATAACTCTCTACAAATTTGCTATCGCAATTGATGCTTCGCCTTTCAGGTGAAACTGCGACCACTTTTTTTTGCCTTTAACTTTTTCATACCTGATAAAGCGGGTTTGCCTGGTGTCCTCATTGAACTAAAGGAGGTAGCTTCTTTCACTTTTGTGACGTTGAGGGCCAGGTAACGTTTGATGTGGAGGTAAAGTTCACAATAGATGGGTAATTGGGACTTTCACAATGAATTACGTATGCAAGCACTCTAGAGTGCTTGTCTCTAGAGCCTATCTAATGAGCGGGGCAGAATTGAGCCCACTGCCCTGACTGAACTGTAAACGCCACCAAGACCAAATTTAGCGAAAATTGGTGGTACACTATGAAAACTCTCTGTGTGAGTTAAATGACTTTGGGTCAAACAGAGTCTTTGTAAAAAATTCTTATTCAAGCACTAGAGCATAAACATGCCCGCTTTCAGCTATGTTTCCCAATGTCCCGACATAGGTGTTGGTTACAACAAAATTATATTTCGCGGAAAGGGGAGGGGATTAAGGTAAGTGCTATGTGCGACAAATTTTTACGGTCATGGTCTAGGTATAAGCGTTGCAGATAATGACTGAGCCGTCGTTTTTTCCCACTATGTTTCATGCATCATAAGACGTTCCTAGTTAGTTTCAGTGATGTCCTCGGTGAACTAAACAGGTCACAATGTTTATATTTAGCAAAAATAAAGGGTGCGGTAGGGGCACTATGTAAGTAAACTTCAAAGACAGGGGAATAATTACAATATTTGCCGTAAATTATGCAAGCAAGTGATCCGGAGCTTTCTGACTGCGTCTTACGAACAAAGCAGAATTTATCCCGCTGATAGGGAGGACTATGAACTCAACCGATATCAAATCTACAGAAATTTGAGAGGGCAGGGGGGGGGGCAATGAGAAAGGAGGTAGTACACCGTGGTAAACGTTATGGCAAAGTAACTTGTGTAATAATAAATAATGGCTGTTTAAACGTTTCCAAAAAGAAGTGCTGCATAGCATGACATGCAAGCCAGGTTTCCAACGGAAAAGTCATATACAGGCAACTTCTTAAAAAATGGGATATAATTACAGGAAACTGAAATTTTCATTCCAACTGTTCGAAAGAAACAGCTTCGCTTGAAATTTGGTTGTAATTCCCCAAGGTCGGACACATCTGCTGTCTTTTTTTTCTTGTGGATATCGAAATTTACTTATGTTGCTTGTACTTCATTGTGTATAACCTCGACAATACTATTACCTTAACTAACGATACATTTGGGCTGTAGACCTAAACAGCAAGTACAATTCCTTGTTTAATTAGTAAAATTGTCCGTAAAAATGTGCATTTTCTTATGTGCCCTGCAGTGCTACTGGGTCGGATCAGGAAACACTAGATGCTCACTGCCTTTTGTTTCTGCATCGTATTGAGATTTTATATAGTTGCAAGAAATAAATGGAAATTTAAATAATATTCCATGCTGCCATGGTTCACCATGTATGATATATAGATATATCTGTGTCTGGTGAATTTAAAAATAACTGACAGACGCATGCCCAGGATTTTTAACGTATTGTAATAGTATTTCCAAACATATATATATATATATATATATATATATATATATATATACAGGAAGAGAGAGAGAGTCGTGAGATCGTTTCAGTTTGCCCCCCCCCCCCACTGGAGAAATAGTTGGCACGCTACTGTCCAATAGTGACTTTGGCATGAGCGAAGTACGCGTGCAATTGTGGATTAATGGTTATAACATTGGGCCGCTGTGCTGGAAGACAGATTCAATCCCACCAACAGTCACACACTGCTTTATAGCATTACGGGCAGACTTCACCCACTTTGGAACTGGGTTGAGTGTACACGAGTGTGTCACAGTTTGCACGAAATCGCAAGCTTGTGAAAGGTACGAGGTACGGGAACGTCACTTTGATAAACGAGAGTGTGCAAGGTCGCATGTGCACGCAGGTGTCGAGATGTCACAATCATCACAACCTATTGCATGCTTAGACAGTTAGCAGTGCTATGTTCTAGCCTAGTTTTCTTATTTTACTGATGCTGAATATGTGGAGAAACATTAGCACATGCAAAGAATTCTCAAAACGTAATTCTGGGACACTCTGCAGATAACCTATTTATTGAAATGAGCCACTTCCAGTTAGGCGCAGGGGAAAAGGGATGGGTCAACTGCATAGCTTCACCACAGCATGGTAGGATGTTAAGTGGCGCAGTCAGCGGATAACTTCTTGCTCTACGTGTATGTTAATGTGCTCTACTAATTCTAAAACCCTAGAGAAGGAAGTATTTAGCCACTTTCGCATGAATATTTATGAGCCTGTTCGCATTTCTTTCTTGGTGAACAGAAAAAGCACTTCAAGGGATACAGGTTCACTTTTTCGTGGAAGCAATAAAGTACCTAGAGTAGCTATTTGTGGCCTGAAGCATCCAAACAACAGGGTGATATGACTTTCAATGTTGCAAAATATGCTGTGGAATCCTTAGCTTTCATTGGTTACCTTAGCCTGCAGCACAATGATAATAAAAAGCCATAAATTCCTAGTAGCGGAATCTTGAAATGCTTAAGTTGTGCATGTTTACATATTTTCTACACACCACATCTAATTTGTAGCTTTTCCTCTAGATGTCTAATGAAAAGAATTAGATTTCACGTTATTACTTATTTAATTCAAGTTTGTTGCATGCTCAACAGTGTTTGTAGTGATAGTCAATATATACAAGGCATGGAAAAGTTTACTTAGGTGCCTTGGATGAGTCCTCAACAGCAAGTTTTTACAATTGTAGTGAAATTAACTTGGTTTTATTTTTATCCCTCAAATATGTCCCGCCTTTTCATACCCATTTCATGCATCGAAGCAGGCTACCTTTATATAGCTGTTTTAATGAGCATACAAATTACTCTGCTACATTAAAGTAACATTTAGGTGGGCTACACTGTCATACACCATGAAAAAGTGCTGTATTCTTTCACTCAAACAAAAATGAATAACTTTGAATTGATATCGAGGCCATTTTCAGTAACATTCAAATGCCCTATTCTAGATGTTCACTGAACATCCACGTAATATGCACAAGTCTTGCAACACAATGTCTGTGAGATACCCAGACGATGTTCTACAAAATAAATAAACATGTGTAGTGAATACAAAAATGTAATCTGGATCATTGAAACGTGTTAAAATTCTTTAAAGTATGCTCAGTGTAGGTACCGGAGCCCAATACTTGATCACCCACGCAACAGTAAAAGCATACGTGAAAGACAATCCAACAAGAAATGTGTGTTGTGCATTTAAAGCGAGTTCATTGCAAAAGAGCATAATTTGAACTTGAGCGTTGGATTGTTATAGAGTGCTGCCCTTTAGCATGAATGTTTTTATGCTGTTGGCTCTGTCCACTTGTGTTCATGGCTAATAAAAATTGTAGGCAAAGCTATACCGTACCGTAATTTGACAGTTTTAAGCACTCGATCATACAGGAGTAGTATATAAGGCACTTCGAGGACATAGTTAGCACATACTTAGCGTAGTTAGTGCAAAAAATCGACGGTTGTGTGGAGGCTAGTTGGTTCTTGAACACGGAAGCCAAGTTGTGCTGCATAGCTGATATCATATACTCCTAAGTAAAAATGCTAAGGCACGCAAGACAGTGCACAATCGTCTTGTGTGTTTCGTATGAACTATGCAGTGCAACTTGGCGTCCATGCAAAAGACACATGGTACAAAAACAAAAAAGCCAAGTCCAGTGTATATCTCCTTTTTTGTTGTTGTGCTGTGTGCGCGTGCTTTTCTTGTATTTTTTGCACTCACTATGTTAACGGGAAGTAATGTTTCTAATTTCATAGCAGGTGAATATTGTGCACCTGCAAGAAAAATGTACAAAAAAGCTATTTATAGGTAGTACGCTGTGTTGGCCTGTTACATATACAATGCCGGATTTGCAAGAAAATAAGAATTTATAACCAAACTTTCATTGGCAGAACCATTACAACAAACTATATGTCTGATTTTCCATCTCAGATAATAGTGTACAATTTACATAGAGGTGCACACGCTCATGATGACTTGATGGTAGTGAATGCATGCAGCTGGTACATCTAGTGGACCTGTAAAAAAGAGGAAAAAAAGCACAAGTGAAGTACAAAGGATCAAAAAGAATCTGCAACTTGCACTCAAATATGAACATGTCACTGTGACAACCTGAGTGCTGCTGTGTAGCATTTTCTTATCCTGTTAGCCCGCGGGTACAGGTGCCTGTCTTGTATGAAGGTGCTTAGCACAGCTTCATGACGTGACTTCTCTAACGCCCTCCGAGAATGCACTCTGTAGCGGACAGGCTCCACTGAGAGACTTGTTGCAACAGGAAGGTAATGTGGGCAAGTTAAGTGCAGATTTTGGTTGCTAAAGCTGTACCAGATTGATGGAAAGCAAATTTTGTTACATATTTTAATATCAAAAATACTTTCGACTACTTAGAAGCAGCATGATCAGGTTTTCAAATTGAATCATACGGAGTGAACTTGCCCACAATAAAGCCCACAAGAGACAAGTTCCCGAGGGATTGTCGACGCCAGCTGGCGGTGTCAAGAACAATTAACGCTGGAGGTGACGGTCTTTAGATGCTGAAGTGTGCCCATGCCAAATCAAATAATCGGCGGAAAATATGTTGGGAACTTGTTCCTTACAGTTAAGCCTTAATAATCCCGATGCCACAGGCAACCATAAAGCAGTTAAACAACTACCAATGCAACTATGTTAGTGCAGTGCTAATGAACCAATAAACCTCTTAACAGCATTGAAGTGTACAAATAAATCGTAAATTGCCACCGGGGTTAGGTTATATTAGGTTGCTTTGGGTGAGTTGACTCGAGCTAGTTCTGCTGCCTTCTCGATGAAATGGTGTCATACTTTGAAAGTAGAGTAGAATAGAACTCGCTCGGCTTCCTTCACGATGAATGTTGCAATTCTTGGCCAGTAACGAGTTGACTAGAACTAGTTCTGTTTCCTTCATGATGAAATGTTCCCGTCTTGGCCAGCTGAGTTGACTAGAACTAGTTCTCATTCCTTCACAATGAAATATTGCCCTTTGCCGGTAGAGTTGACTAGAACCTAAAACTGACTAGAACAATAAAAAAGTTTCACATCACCAGGTTGTGCCAGTGTTTACTGGTAGCTTGTGGATACAATGAAACCTGATTAGAACAAGCAGGCCTATGCACTAAAATAGTTCACTATATTAGGAAACTCTTTAAATCAAAACTCACCTATAACAAAATGAAACAAACTTTTGCATTGTGTTTGTTCTGCACGAATTTTTTGTCTTCAGTGGAAAAATTAAGCCAGAGGTACGTGCTTTTTTGTCAACAAAACTTCGCATAGGAGACAGCAATTTTTACTTGTGCTTTGAACAGCTTGCCAGTCACTAAAAGTAGTGACTCGATTGGATCTTACTTATGGTACACTGCTGGCATGCTTCCGAGCATTCTCGCCATTTAGACTAAAAAAAGCCTCTGATATGAGCAAGTGTTTGACACGAGTATCAGTCAGCAAGTTTTGTGTGTGCGATATAAAGGATAATTCAGTTTATGCCGGTCTGGTTTGTTATATTCAGGTTTCACTGTAGAACTGTACAAAGAGAAGAATGCTATGTACAATGAGTATCGATATTTTCCTTGGCAGTAGCCAAACATGACTTTACTTTACACAATTACTTTGTTATCTAATTTATCTGCTAAAGGGCCAAGGCATGCTCTGTGAAATCCTCTTGAATAATATGCACAAGAAATGTCCAGTACTGCTCTAGCATATATCGGTTACCTGCACGCACAATGCAACTCATAAATGCAATCTTATGGCGGCACACAAACAGTGAGAGAGCTTGCGAGTGGAAAATCATCCATTTTGCCTTTTTGTATGCATTTCAGCAAATGTCTGCGCAGCATAATCTGATCAAAGTTTAAATTTTCTGGACTCCTATCTGATGCTACATTACACATTCTTGATATTGCAAACAAGCCACAGTCAAGCCACAGACAAGCGTGTTGTACTTGTTATGGGCCACTTTAGTGCGAAGGGTCAGCTTATAAAGGCTTTTTACTTGAGTACATAGTAAACACTGGCCAAGAAGCACATCTTGAAAGCCATCCCAATGAGGAAATTTTGAATGAAATAAGTATTGTGCTGATATCGAGGTACCCTGCATTAAAGCATTTAAATCTACATCTGAAAGAAAGTGGCGTTTGCAGACATTTAACATGTCTGCTGTCACCATTGCAAGGCGCAATGACAAGAACTTCCACCTAACAGCTTGGACTTTGTTTGGCCGTCCTCTTCCTGCAGTGTCCTGCTTCGCAGATAGCGGCAGCTGAATGGTGCTTGTCACTACTGGTGTGGCACTAGAGGCCATGCAGCTATCGCTCAGGAAACGGTCTTTTCACCACCTGTCCAGTATGCATGCTTTGTCGAAAAGGTCTTGCTGGGCAAAATGTCCCGCTGCTGAAATGTACACACAAGGCAAACTGTACTGAATACAAAAAGCACACATGCAATGCTTCAGGCATAATGAAACACTGTGCTTGGAACTTGCTGAAACCACTACATAAGAATTAGCAGTGGAAGTGACCAGATAATCTACTTCTTTAAACCATTCATACTGCTTAAGTAGTTTACCTGTGGCCTCAGAAGTACAATTACGGCACAAGGCTTGCTGAAATAGCTCACTGGCATCACATACATTTAGGTTCAGCTTCATTTCCTTAAACATGGAAAATTTTAAAGATAAGAAATTCGTGTTAATATAACTTACTAATGATTCTATGGGTTGAACCAAATGCATGCTTGAAGTGAGATAACTTTTAATCTTTTGATTGTGAAACTCAATGCGATTATTCGTGTCCTTGCCAAATGTAGGAAGTTCTTGCCGATATGCATGTACCCACATTTCTTTACAGGAGTGCCAATTCTGCATGTAATAAGAAATAAAATCTTTAGAAGCCATAGCTTCGAGCTTAGCAAGCCTGTCTAAGTAGTCCTGCATAGTGAAGGAATAAACGATTTTCTTTGAGAGAGGAAGTAACTGATCACGCTGGAGTCTAGCTTTCTCATTTACCTTTTGCTGAAGGCAGTGCAGCACATGCCATGTAGGCAACAAAGTTTCAGAATTAGGAAGAATCTTGGTCAAAATGCGTAGCTCATTCTTATCTTTATCTGTCATGACTACTCTTCAAGCCGACACAACAAACGCGTTAAAATCTGCGAACTTGGCAAATATAGCCTTCACAATTTCAGTTGTTTCATTTCGTAAAAAGGCATAACACATAGGTCTCCCGCGACCTCCACCGTCTTCAATCAAAATAGAGTGCAAGATTTAGCCTTCAATATTCACATTATATGTTCCGTCAATAAATAAAATTTCTGGATACTTTTCTAAAATCTCACGCATGTGCATTGTCTGAAGCAGCACAAATTGCAGGTTATTACTTTGATTCTTTTCATAGTGAATGACCCAGTTTGGATTATTTGCTAACAAGGTGTCTATTTTTTCTAAAACCATTTCTCCGTGAACCTGCTCTTAGCGAATAGGAATAGAAAACCTTCGCTTGTAATTGTTAACGTCTTTCGTAGTTAACTTCTTGCCGGTTTTCTGTTGGACAAAAATTTTAAAATGCTTTGTGCCAATATAACATTTGGCGAAATCAAATAATTCTGCCTTCCCTGCATCATTCAGAAGCCTGATTTGAGGATACAAGTCATAATTCATTGCATGATTACACTTAGTTTTCAGCTTGGTTATTTTATTGTACAGAGTAGGCGATTTGCACAGGCTTACAGATACTGCCATTTCACAACCAGCACCTTTGTATGCTTGCTTTTATCGCTTTCCTGTGCCTCTTGACTTTATGCCACGACCATGAACACAACAGTATGAAATCCTAATATACTCAAACTCTTTTCATTCTGTTGCAAATGGACTTCTCTGAGACCTATTTATTGTGACGATTTATTGTGCAACACTCATCAAAGCTTTATCTAAAAGAAATAACATTATCAATTGTTGCATCTAAATAAACTTTGCTGCCTCCACCATGCATTACATCCACAAGGTTAAAAACTCTTGTCGTGTTGGCACCAGCTCCTTCACAAACAGCCTGGGCATCAGAGCTGGCAGGCCTGTAGCTGGATGTCAAGCAGCCTCACAACACCTATGTCGTGTGGAAGCAATGCAGCTTTGTTAAGGTCACCAGCCTCTGTGCCAGGATTACTCATGATCTGCCCTCCATCTTGCATTGTTCCTGGCCTACAGCATTCGCAGACAGTGACCTCATTTGGAACACCATTTATGACAGGTCTGCACTCAGCCGTAGCAACTACCAAGCAGTTTTTATTCTGCCTGCTAGGCACATGCTGCACCTGCCAAAACTATCACAAATGGCATCCCTAGAGGCACTGGCTTGTCCTTCAAGCTTGCTATCACAGACAGTAGAGTGAGTGAGTGATAACTTTATTATTAGAAGAGGTGAGGGAGGCTAAGCCACGCAGGCTGCCAGGCTGTGGTTCACGATGGCGTCGTCAGCTCGTGCCAGAACCCATGTCTGGATGTCTCGGTCGGTCCTGGAGGGAAGGGCCTCCCATTGCACGTCGGTGGGGGTGGCGAGAAGAGGTCGGCGGGTAGGGGATCTTCCTGGCAGCTCCAGAGGATGTGGTTCAACGAGGCAACATCACCGCACAGGCAGCAGCGTGGATGGAGAAGCAGACTCAGACTTTCCACTGTCAATGCGTGTCTGTTTCTGGCTTGCAACTGCTGTCAAAGGTGAAGCGAACTTCAAGAACTTGGCAGCTGTCGCAGCAAGAACTTTGCCTTCCCTGTCTGCAGCCAGGTCGCAGCTCCATTCTTGCTTGCACAATGCCGCAGCCTTCCGCCCCCGCCTCTTCGATACTACCAGTTTCCACTCACTGTCACCACACTGGTAGACAGCCTCCGGCACACCTGCTTCTCGAGCACTGGCCTCTCCTTCTACAACAGAAGAGCATACAACACGAGCACTCTAATGCTCCTGTGTGGCTCTCCTAGTTCTCGTGACACAAGTGGTGCTTGCACCTCGACCAGGGATCATTGGCTCACCAGACCTCCCCTCGGCTTTTCCCCTGCTTGGTACACTTGTGCCATGAAAAAGGGGGGAAGGCAGGCTGTCCCAGGTCCACCAAGCCTTGCTACCCGTGCAACGGACACGGACACCGCCAGAAAGTGAAAAGCCAGCACCTTGAAGGGTTTTGGTTACTTGGTTGGTGTCGTGCCTCTGCAAGGGAGCAGTGCTGGCTTTCCAGACAGGAGCTGGTGCTGTGGAAGGTACACTTGCTGCATGAGAAGAAATGAAAATAAACTCAGCCTCGGAGATGGCAGGGATGCTGTCCTGCCGAGTCCAGCTGGTCCATGAAAAAGGTGCCTGGGTTTGCTAGTAGCACTGCTGGATGCGGCTTCTCTCCAGATGGATGGACAGGGCGCAGGCCACCTGGTACAGGTACTCTGTCAGCACCTTGTTACCAAAGCGGCTCGGGTGGACACCATCTCTGCTCAGGTAGCTGGGCCAGTCATCAACGAGACCACCCAGGACAGTGAAGCCACCCTCGTGGCAGTACTGCATCAGGGCAACATTAACCTTTATGTAGTTGTCAGAAGAATGGCAAAAAAAGCTACATGCACCATGGGATTCCTTTCAAGGATCCCCTGAGCGAGCTGGCGATACTTGTCGAGGCACACACTGACACTGTCAACAGTATTGTTAGTGCCAACGTGCACGATGACAACAAAACCAGCTAGCTTGCTAGCAATCATTGACAGCAAATACTCAATCCTTATTCCTCTATGCGCCCCAACACTGACTTACAAATTACGAAGCGCAGTGTTGTTACTGCCAACGTGCACGATGACAACATAAAAACCAGCTAGCTTGTCAGCAATCATTGACAGCAAGTACTCAATCCTTATTCCTCTATGCGCGGCAAGACTGACTGACACGACGCGATGGGAAATACTGGTCCACGTATTTCACCATCGAGTCGCCGGCAACCAAAACACTTACTTTGCAAGCAGTACAATCTAAAATGACACCGAGAAGAAGAAATAAATAAAACTGCGAGAAAATAAATCTGAGCTTTTTCACAAACGAAAGAAGGCTACCTTCTAGTCAGCAGTATATATGTTGACAAATCCGAGAAATACGCGCTAGGGATGAACCAAGCAAGCGGTCGCGAACACGAGCAGCAAGATCGGCAGATAAGCGACAAATACAATCAAAATACAATAAAACTACTCATTAGAAGAAATTATGATAACGCTACCAAATATAAAATAATGCTTCAATGCAGCTTTCGCGCATATAAAAGGATGATGTTGAAGACTTACGAGGATGCAGCAGAACCAGGCCTTGGGACCAGCACCAGTGGCAGCAGAAAAGCACTACCCACAAGCGCGGCTGACGGGATGATGCGTACTGAATGGTCACGTGCGAACGAGGAATCAAACTACGTGCCTATAAGAAAATCGGAAATACGCGTGCGTGTGACGTTGTCTTTTAGTGACGTCACTTCCGTGCGTTGCTGGAGCCATTTCTGTGTGGACTTATCTAGAGTGCCGCGCGGCACAGCAGTCATTGCCAAATCCTTTTGGATTACACTGTCATAGGCTCCCTTGATATCCAGAAATGCGAGCCATTTCTGGATGGAAGCGCCATCGAGCTTGCTGGATGGAAGCAAGCTCGAAGCGCCATCCAGCAACCCTAGTGGAGATCAGTGGCGCGGCGCCGCGTACATAGCTGACCGAGCATTGGATATGCAACGTCGGCAGCGCGTTCGCAGTACTTTCGCTTCGACACCACTTCTTGGAGAACCGGCGCGTAGGAATAAACAAATCAAATATACTAAATACAGCGGTAAAGCACCACATTGTTCAAGCGAGATAGAGATGCGAGCAAGCATTGGAGGTCAATCCAATCCACTTATGTGCTAGCGTATCGTAACGTTCGTGAGTTCGCGTCTCTTGTGCGCTTCGTTTGAATTTAAAGCGTGAGCATCGCTTTTGAACGACAATGAGTTCGACGGTGAGATTTACGTTGAGGTTACGACGAGTTTTACAATGTTTGTATCTAAACAATTGCGACTGCTTTCGGCTTGCTATAACTGTTCAGCGCCTGGATAGACAGGTAGCCCTTTTTGCAAACAGCACGCCCATCCGCCCAACAGGCTAGCTGTGTGCGACCTCAGCGGAGGCCTGGCCTGCACTTGCCAAATCGATCTGTAGAACAGGTTGCCGAGGATATTGAGCAGTGCTCGAAAAGGCGGGAGGCCCAGTCGTATGACGAATTTGTCCGCGCTCTGCGCTCGGTCATGCACGTGCACATGGTGCGGGATAGGCGGACGTTCACAAACCATGCAACCCATGGTGGGACAAAGAGGTTGAAATGGCATGGAGAGCACACTGACAAGCCAACCGGGAGCATCATAGGAGCGTGAAGGGCCTTGACGCCGAGGCCTGTGCGGCTTCCTGGGCACCATATCTGGATGTAAAGCACAAGGTGCAGACGTTTGTGCAGAACAAGATTGCAGACCACAACCTTCGCCTTATCCAATCTATAAGAATGGAAGGGAAGTCAGCGGCAGGGAAGTTCTGGACTTACGTACGGTGCCTGGACAGAGCTCCCCCCACAACCTCCACTTATAGACGCAACGACGAGACAGCCAGTCACCGAGTTCCAAGAATACCTCACACGCCACTTTTCCAGGGTGTTCGGTCCCCCGAACATGGATGATGATAGCCGCCAGAGCGATGAGACAGCGCCCCCTCCCCCCCCCCCCTGTCCCATCCTCAGCTGAGAGCACTATGTGTCAAGATGGACCTTGCTGGGCACTCTCGAGACTCACAGTGGACCAGGCTCTGACATGAAGAAGTGCTCGTACAGCTCCGGGTCCTGATAACATGCCAGCGCGCGTGATCAAGTGCATAGGCGCTAACTCGAGGGAGCAACTTGCCAAGTGGCTCACAGCTGTAATTGATGGTGAACCTGTGCCTGAAGACTGGCATAAGGGCAAGGTGACTCTGATTCTCAAACTGGGCGGAGATGCAAGTATCATCCAGGATTACTGACCCATTGCCGTCACCAGTGTGTTTTACCGCCTGTTTGCTCGAGTAATCAAGGAATGGCTCAGGGGCTATTGACGGAGCTGCAAAACGGCTTTACACCGGGCAGACGACTAGACGACAATTTGTTTCTTATTACGCAGTGTGCGGAAATCGCACGGAAGGAAAGGAGGGCGCTGCTGTGCTGCTTTCTCGATGTGGAGAAAGCTTATGACAACGTTCCACACTCGCCACTCTTCACTTGCCTGTCCGATCTTGGCATGGCGCCAAAGCTATTGTATACAATACAAAGGTTGTACAGACATAATGCAGTGACTGTACAAGTAGGCTCCGCTGTCTCGAACGAAATTGCTGTCACTAGGGACCTGGGGCAAGGCTGTCCTCTCTCGCGCTTGCTTTTCATTCTGTACACATCAAGGATGGAGCGGGCAATGCTCCTTCTTCTTCTTCTTTCTGGGGTTTTACGTGCCAAAACCCGTTCTGATTATGAGGCACGCCGTGGTGGAGGGCTCCGGATTTATTTTGACCACATGGGGTTCTTTAACGTGCACTACAACGCAAGCACACGGGCGTTTTTGCATTTTGCCTCCATCGAAATGCGACCCCCGGGTCCGGGATTCGATCCCGCGACCTCGTGCTCTGCAGCGCAACGCCTTAGCTGACTGAGCCACCCCGGCGTGTGGAGCGGGCATTGCTAAACTCGGGCCTCGAGTTCCGTCTGAGTTTTAGTAAAAGTAGTCCCAACGAGAACCACCGCCTCCCTGGCCTGGCATTCGCGGATGACCTAGTGATCATGGCAAAGAACAGAGAGGATCTACAGACCCTCCTTGACATTTGCCAGGTGGAAATCTCGCGCATCGGACCATGCTTCAGTACAAGGTAGTCGGCGGTCGTTTCTTTGGCTGGAGGGCCTACTGATCCAGCTGTCCTGACTCTCGGGGGTGAGCCGGTGGCTACATGTAATGAGTACAGGTACCTGGGGGTCACTCTCTGTGCCGAGGCGGATAAATACAGCTTCCACGAGACCGCACTGCGGCAGACGGCTGTTCGGGCACAACGTATCCTCCGCCGGCGGTGCTTGTAGGGCTGTAACCGCTTCCTGATAATCCGCGATCTATGGAAACTGGTCCACGTACCCGGCCTCACCTTTGCAAATGCAGTAACCTGCCTCTCACCATCAACACGAGAGTGGCTGGAGTGTCAGCAGCAGGAGGCTGGGCGCACTGCTCTTGGATGCCATGGCTACTGTAAGCCTGCTGCTAGAACCGCTAGTTAGTTTAATTGCGGCTCGGAGGGCTTAAGATGGGTGTTTTTGGTTCAACCTGGTCTCGCCAGGTGAAACGGCTGCGAAGACAGGGAAGAGATAGCTAGCGCATTTTGTCAATGATCGTCGCTTGACCAGCGAAATACAATGGGAGGATTAAGTGCCTGTGGTAGGCGCCCGTAGCGGCGTCGGTGCCGAGATTAGGCAGAGGCGCAGCTCATGACATGTCAATTATACCTGACGCGTGGTGAGGCGAGTAGAGCCGGCTGGCACTGAGCAAGCGTAGAGGGTGCGTGACGAAGCCATTAGCACCCAAGAGTACACAAAGCGACCTAAAGAAGAGGCAATATCGGTGATTCGTCACGTACATCGCGTGCAGGCGACCTGACAGCAAAAGCTTGGATGTCCATGACTGTCGCTGGCTCCTGATGTGCGCGTGCCGGGCGGGTAATGGGCACAGAGAGCGTGAATGCAGTACGCATTATTCTCCACGTGCACATTTTGCATGGTAACCGCCTTTGACAACCCGTTTCGGAGACCGTTGCCAATTGACCATCGTGAAAAGCTTCTCTGAGCAAGCATTTACTGAGTAGGGGTACGTGAGCCCAAAGTGTCGGTTGACAGGTTTCATTGACGTATGCCCGCAGCTACTACGCGATCGGTTTTTCTAAGTGCGAGCGGGGAAGGGGTCAATCACTTCAGCTTGCAGGTACTGCCTGCTTATTATGATTTTGTTGAACCCATTCTGCTGGGCGCTGTGGCTTTGCTAGGGAGCACGCATGCTATGCATCTGTCACCCCCCCCCCCCTACTTGGAACGTTGTTTTTATTTGTCTGTTGTTTTGAGGGATAGGGAGAAAGATACCGTAAAAGGTGGTAGAGAAAAGGGCGCTTGGAAGAAGCGCAATACTGGAAGCGCCGGCGAACAAGACGATCCTAGCACAGGATTCGTGATTGGTGCGTCGGCGGACCACTCATAGCCACTCGGTGGCGATTGGGTGGTACATGCTTGGGGCGGGGCACCGAAGGGTAGAAAACGTGGCCCCGTTGCCCCTTCCAAGCGTTCTGGACAAACTACGGTGCTATGCACCATCGACTATGTCGATATAGGGTCGCCCTATGTGTACCAGTTCCGCCTTGTATTTGTACTTGATTTTGTAACTTCATGTAAATAATTGTAAATACAAAATGTGTTTTTTTCTCGTCATCTCTGTGTCTACTTCAACCCCGCGAACCCGTCGCCGCTATTCGTAGCGGCAGAACTCCTCAATTGCGTACACCGGCTCTGGCGGTGCGTCTCAGACGCCCAAGTAGAGGAGTGGTAAGTGAAGAACCTGGACTTTACTGCTACGTAGCCGATGAGGCCGTGCAGCGAGATGTGGGATGATCGAGCTTCGAGGCCCGGGAAGCTGCGAGCAAGATCGCCTACCATGGCCGTCTCCTCTGCCTACCACGCACGCAGTGGGCTCGCCGAATTTTCGAGTATCTCTCGGTGAAATGCATGCGAACTGACTGGGCACGACGAGTGTACCAGATCGAAAAGAAGTACGGCTTCTTTGGTGAAGAAATCGAGGCCGACACTGCAACCAAGTGGTCGAGCGAGGTCCGCCGACGCGTAAAGGAAGCGGAAACCACCATCTGGAGCAAGGAAATGGAGTCGAAATCCACCCTCGAACTCTACCGGAGAAACAAACGAGGTATCAGTGCAGAGTGCTTCTATGATAACAGCATAGGTATCAGTGTGGAGTGCTTCTATGATAACAGCATTGGAAGCAGCCTCATGTTCGAGGCGAGGACCGGGGCACTGCGCACTCTCGTATACTGCAGCCGCTTCCAAGACACCGGTATATGCAGCAAGTGCAGGCTCTGCGGGGCGGAGACCGAGACGCAGGAGCATCTCATCTTTCGATGCGCTGGCTTGCAGACTGCTCCGGCAGAGGACACAGATCTCCATCGGGCACTTGGTTTCCACACGCTCGAGGCAGAAGATGGAAACGACATCGCGAATGGACGCAACGTCGGCCGGAACTGCGCTGTAGTGGCCACCAAAAAGCGATTGAAGAGTGATGGACCAGTGTGCGTCGGATGTGACTCTGGATTGCATAGTGACCTACGGAGTGCCCATTTCCTTTCTTTCTTTCTTTCTTTCTTTCTTTCTTTCTTTCTTTCTCTCTCTCTTTCTTTCTTTCCTTTTCTTTCTTTTCTCCCTTTTTATTTATTTATTTATCTATTTATTATTTATTTTTCGACCATCCAGGCCAGGACATTGCGTGTGTCCACCCGTTACAAGGGGGCTGGCCGCTACTACATCATCACCATCATCATCATCACTTCTAGTGCGGGATTTGGCATTGCGTCCGAGAAAATCTGCACTAATTATGTAATGACGAATCATTATTGCCGCTCGCAAACGAGTGCACGGTGCCGCCACCGCAAAGTAACGTCGAATTAATGCGCGTTGGGTGTTCGCCCTGAAATTTATGCCGATGCGTGGTGTAAGTGATGTTCCTGTACTCAGTTTAGTAGGGAAACTCTATGCCCTTGCCGCCGGTTTTGCGCTTCCATAGTATGCGGCGTACCGCCCCAGATGGGGCAACGTGTTCAGCTCTTAGTATCCGTAACCGGACAACACCGAGGAAGCTCGCCTTAGACGCGGGCACACTCGCCCTCTGTTTTTGCTCCATCACCATGTAACCGAGTAATCCTTCGTTAAACCATTTTCTTCTGTATAAAGCCACTGCCTTCTGCCCGCAGTGGCGCCATTTCCTACAACCTGATGCGGCAGCTTTTTTCTCTGTTCTGTTTGCTTAAAGCGCCCTGTCATGTATTTCCCACTGAAAGCTGGATTAATTGACGCACTAGGCATGCTTGAGCTCGGTTTTAGTTCTAATGAAACTTCGCTAGAGCAAAGTGGCATCGTGACAGCACTACTACCATTCTTCCACTCGCGCCCTTCTATCCATTGTGAAAGTGTGACACCTGATTTAGTACGAACACATTTTGATGAAGGAGTTTTTAATGCATTGAAGAATTAAGAATACCTCCAGAAAATGTGAGCAGGCTAAGATTGGTGCGCAAGTAGAGTGAGCTCATCTCATAATGCCAACATACATGATTGGCAAACAGGTATGCAAACAGGCTGGAACTAAAGGACATGGTGATGTCGCTTCTAGATGCTTGACACATTAAGAGACAGCATGACATACAGGTAGAACATTAGCATGACGTATTATGAGCATGATATGTTAACACATAACAGCTGAAAGGACCCACTAATGGGATCTTATTGGGCCGATGTTAGTTGATTACTTTGAATGCGACAGCGTTACAGGTGAACTTCAACCACTTTGAAAGATCTAGCAAAAAATGTGGCCTGATCCCAAAGACAGCGGAATTTAAGAGAGCATCTCAAAGCACTAGCTGCCAAGAGGGAAGAACGAAACAAACTGTCACGTTTTGCACGTGCCAGATGTTTTCAAGAGCATAGTCATATCTACCGGGGGGGGGGGGGTCACTAGCCTCCCGACTGTCAAAAGTGGGGGAGGGGCAAAGTATGCCATTCCCCCCCCCCGCTACCCACACACACTTTTTTTCGGCTGCATGCTGGAAATTCCAGCAAAATTACACCTGAAGCTAAATTTTATTTCACAATAGAGTGGCCACGTAGATAATGCTTTTCTTTACAATATGTATACCCTACTAAGCAGCGAGGATTGCCTTTTGTACTTCCTTGTGGCTCGCTGTAGTGGGCGACAGGCTTGATTCGCCATACACGCTCGCATTGCGGAGAAGGCCTGGAGCTGGACTGTTCTAGCCGTAACAAATTTCCGCTTGCGCTACTCGCATTATGCCCAGTTTTTTGGGACCAGTTAACCATATTTGAAAATGCAATCCAATTGCCATATATAACCCGCGGGCGAGGGGAGAAGTCCTGATAAAGACTTATAATCAAACCGATCGACCATACAGGACCAATGTGCCCTGGTGGACCGAGCCCGGGCTACCGCAAAAGCCACAGGGGTCCCGGAATAGGAAGCCCTCCCAGAATTTGTACGGGGCGGGCCCTTCTTGTATGTCCCAAACTCTCTCTTTGTACATAGCCACAATAAATGTTTTTCACTCACTCACGTCCAACAATTTGTATGCCTTGCGTCATGAAATCCTTGGTGTGCCGTATGGCAGAAAATTTTCGAAACGCAACATGTTAAAGAAATGGGTAGATAATTGGGTACAGTACTACGTGGTCTCCATTTGTGTAGAGGTGCAACATTGGCTATTATCCAGTCATCATTCTATTTCAATACCAATAGAATATTGAATAGAATTATTTCTAAAGGCATGTGTCACTTCTGATTTTGTCAATTTCATTTTCAGGTCGCTTCTAAATAACAGCTACACTATTACTTGTTTTCTGACAGGAGCAAGCGCAGCAGATAGTTCATGTTTTGAAGAAATTAAGGCCACCTTTTCGTGACGTGTACCGAAAACTTGAACTGTGGAGGTTGCTTATGTGCTCGAAAAACACTTACGGAATACTCGCTTTCCCCAATTTTCGTATGCGTTATACACATAATTTAGTTGTTTCTCCCCGGTATGCTCGGTAAACTATGAGCGGCATGGTGTTTGTATTTATTCGAAGTACGAAGCAGTGTTGTGAGTGACAAGCGATATATGTTCATTCTGTGTAGGTTCATTACAGCCTTTGGAGAAAGTTACTCGTTGAAGTGTTTCAGGGTGTCATAGTGCAGTTAGTCGAATAGTTCGCCAGGCTTATAAAACAACTGCACGAGGTACGGACTTGAAATGCCGTGAAAATAAGAGAATTCGAAACACAATGCGTAGCGAAACTTTCCCTTTCTTCCTTAAAATGCAAGTGCTCCAGATAATTTCTAAACCCTCGTTTTTTTCATGTGTTTTCGTGCGTCATACGAGGGACATAGTTTGTTTCTCCGGTGTCCTCGGTGAGCTAACCATGCCACCTTGTTTATATCTGGTAAAAAATAAGGGCATGTTATAGGCAATATATTGGCAATGTATAAAATGAGTGGGTTAAATTCGCCTTTTCCGATGGAATAGACGGCTGCACTGTCATAATTACTAGAACTGAGATAAAATTGTGCGAACATAGGGGGAACAATACGCGAAGTTTATGTGCGATAGTAAATGCGTGTTGATCAAGTACAGCTTTGAAAAAACTGTAAGCAAGTATTTGGATATGTGATGCTGTTGTTATTAATTAGGTTTCACAATGTCCCCAAGAGAACTCTGCATTTGAGATATTTTATACTTTGATGGAATAGGCAGCATTTTAACTAAAGTGTGTCGCGGAGTTTTAACGTTTCTGGCTTATTTAGAAGCGTTACGAATATTTATTCAACCCACAATTTTAGCGTTTAACTTTTTCATGCGTGATGTACCGGGTTTGCCTGGTGTCCTCATTGAACTAAAGGAGGTAGCTTCTTTCAGTTTTGTTACTTTGAGGACCAGGTAACGTTTGATGTGGAGGTACATTTCACAATAGATGGGTAATTGGGACTTTCACAATGAATTAGGTATGCAAGCACTCTAGAGTGCTTGTCTCTAGAGGCTATCTAATGAGCGGGGCAGAATTGAGCCCACTGCCCTGACAGAATAGTACAAGCCGCCAAGACCAAATTTAGTGAAAATTGGTGGTACGCTATGAAAACTCTCTGTGCGAGTTAAATGGGGTTGGGTCAAACAGAGTCTTTGTAAAAAATTCTTATTCAAGCGCTAGAGCATAAACATGCCCGCTTTCAGCTATGTTTCCCAATGTCCCGACATAGCTGTTGGTTACAACAACATTATATTTCGTGGAAAGGGGAGGGGGTTAAGGTAAGTGCTATGTACGAGAAATTTTTACGGTCATGGTCTAGTTATAAGCGTTGCAAATAATTACTGAGCCGTCATTTTTCCGACTATTTTTCATGCGCAATAAGACGTTCCTAGTTGGTTTCAACGATGTCCTCGGTGAACTAAACAAGACACAGTGTTTATGTTTGGCAAAAATAAAGGGCGTGGTATGGGCACTATGTAAGTAAACTTCAAAGACAGGGGACTAATTATAATATTTGCAGTAAATTACGAAAGCAAGTGATCTGGAGCTTTCTAAATGCGTCTTACGAACAAAGCAGAATTTACCCCGCTGATAGGGTAGGACTGTGAACTCAACCGAAACCAAATCTACAGAAATTTGAGAGGGCAGGGGGGGGGGATCAGTAGGGAGGTAGTACACCAGGGTAAACGTTATGGTAAAGTAAGATGTGTATTAATGAATTCCCAAAAAGAAGTGCTCCAAAGCATTACAGGCAAGCCAGGTTTCCAACGAAAAAGTCATATACAGGCAACTTCTTAAACAATGTCATATAATTACCGGAAACTGAAGGTATCATTCGAACTGTTCGAAAGAAACAGCTTCGCTGGAAATTTTGTTGTAATTCTCCAAGGTCGCACACATCTGCTGTCTTTTTTTATCTTGTGGATATTGCAATTTATTTATGTTGCTTGTAAATCACTTTGTATCACCTCGACAATACTATTACCTTAACTAGCGATAAATTTGGGCTGTAGACCTAACCAGCAAGTACAATTCCTTGTTTAATTAGTAAAAGTGTCTGTAACAAATGTGCATTTTCTTACGAGCCCTGCAGTGCTACTGGGTGGGATCAGGAACCTCTGGATGCTCACTGCCTTTCGTTCCTGCATCATCTTGAGATTTTATATAGTTGCAAGAAATTAATGGAAATTTAAATAATAGTTCAGGCTGCCATGGTTCACCATGTATGATTTATGGATATTTCTATGTCTGGTAAATCTAAAAATGACTGACAGACGCATTGCCAGGCTTTTTCACGTATTGTAATAGTAATTCCAAATTCATACATATATATATATATATATATATATATATAGAGAGAGAGAGAGAGAGATTTGCGAGATTGTTTGCAAATCGCCCCCCCCCCCCACTCGAGAAATAGTTGGTACGCCACTGTCCAAGAGTGACTTTGGCATAAGAGAAGTAACAGTGCAATTGTGGATTAATGGTTAGAACATTGGGCCGCTGTGCTGGACGACAAATTCAATCGCACCAACAGTCACACACTGCTTTATAGCATTATGGGCAGACTTCACCCACTTCGGAACTGGGTTGAGTGTACACGAGTGTGTCACAGTTTCCACGAAATCGCAAGCTTGTGAGAGGTACGAGGTATAGGAACGTCACTTTGATAAACGAGAGTGTGCAAGGTCGCACGTGCACGCAGGTGTCGAGATGTCCCAATCATCACAACCTATTGCATTCTTAGACAGTTAGCAGTGCTATGTTCTAGCCTAGTTTTCTTATTTTACTTATGCTGAATACGTGGAGAAACATTAGCACATGCAAAGAATTCTCAAAAGAGAATTCTGTGACACTCTGCAGATGACCGATTTATTGATGTGAGCTTCTTGCAGTTAGGCGCAGAGGAAAAGGGATGGGTCAACGCATAGCTTCACCACAGCATGGCAGGATGTTTAGTGGCGCAGTCAGCGGATAACTTCTTGCTCTACGTGTATGTTTAATGTTCTCTACCAATTCTGAAACCATAGAGAAAGAAGTGTTTAGTAACTTTCGCATGAATATTTATGAGCTTGTTCGCATTTCTTTTTTGGTGCAGAGAAAAAGCACTTCAAGCCACATATTGGTTGCCTGCACACACAATGCAACTCGTAAATGCAATCATTTGGCCGCACACAAACAGTGAGAGAGCTTGTGAGTGGAAAATCGTCCATGTTGCCTTTTTTTTATTCATTTCAGCAAATGTCTGCACAGCATACTCTGACTAAGGTTTCAATTTTCTGGAGTCCTATCTTATGCTACATAATACATATTTGCTAATGCAAATAAACTGCAGTCAAGCGTGTTGCACTGGTTTTGTGGCCCTTTAGTGGAAATGGTCAGCGTTGGCGACTGTAGCTTTAGCATGTGGCAGATTTGCTTGACAGCATCAGAAGGAGTATCTTGATCAATTGAGTAATATAAAAAGACTGTGTTTTCATCAGCATCAACATTGATTACCATAAGCCAGTGATCGTCGTTTCGGACATGCAAGATTTGAATAAAAGGGCTTTTTACTTGAGTATATAGTAAACGCTGGCCAAGCAGCACATCTTGAAAGCCATCGCAATGAGGAAATTTTTCATGAAATAAGTATTGTGTGGATATCGAGTTGCCCTGTACTAATGCATTTAAACTGGCATCTGAATGAGAGTAGCGTTTGCAGACATTTAACGTGTTTGCTGTCACCGTTGCATGGCCTACTATATTCTTTTGCCATGACAAAAACTTGCGCTTAACAGCTTTGACTTTGTTTGGCCGTCCTCTTCTTCCTTTCACCAAAGGTACAACCTTTGTACTATTCGAATGCCTGTAACTGCTTGTAGCAGTAACTTGGGGTAATGGAGCAGGTGTACCTTGTAAGCTAACTGTAACCTGATTACTAGGAAAGGTGGTTAAGTTCCTGAAGAATGCCTCGCATGATGCTGCATTAGCTCTTTCTCACCCAAAGTCGGATCCAGGTATTTTCTGAGGGGGGGGGGGAGTCAGCTTCTGTCAATGATGATGATTATGATGAAAGTAGCATTCCTTATTTATCGAAATGCACCGTTTCTACTCACAATAAACCCGCCTCTTCTACGGCTAGTGCAACAGCTGTAGCAAAGCCAGGTATTCGTTTCTCCGAACTTATAGGAAAAGAACGTTGCCCATCACAGCCATGAGTTTGCGGCTGTGCCTGATAATATATCTGTCTGTAATGTTTCTAATCTTACAATTTGGGATGATCTGTTGCCGATTCTTTATAGGTGAGTAAGCGTGGTTCCGTCTTTTAAATTCTGCTGGGACACCTTGAATTCCTTAAGAAGCTTCTTTGTGTTCGGCGGAGACACATTCGTCTGCTTCGGAGGACTAATGCTTCCGCTCCAACGCGCCAACCACTACGCTGGTTTACGATATGCGAATCACCGCGTATGAGTAAAGCCCCTATATATAAAAAGTAGCGCCATTCTTAGATCTTGCCGCCACCGCGCTCAACCCGGCGTTTCCTCCTCGCCGCCTCCAGTTGCCCCAGCCTTCACCGCTCCCCCATTGGCCAAACCGTGTTACGTGGAAGCACGCGTTTCGCTTTTGTATATTTTTTCTTTCCAGCGCGCTCCGACCGCCATTCTCGGGCCTGTGCGATGAAAGTGCTGTATGCACAAATGAATAAAACGTGTTAGGGACAAGAAATTCGTTGTGATGGCATGCTGCAGCGCCGTCAGTTGCCGCAACCGACAAGGTGAGGGCAAAAGGCTTCTTTTGTTTACGATCCGTTGAGCGCAAACGCTTGCTGCACACTTGGTAATGGCGCCGTCTCGCATCGTCGCGTTGCTACTTCCAAAACGGCATTATTAAGGCCTGTTACTGACTGGCGAAGCAAAATCGCGCCTCACAAACTTCTCCGCGGGGCGCGATCGAAGTCTTCCGCGGATTTCCTCTGGTAGCGCTTTCGCTGTCGTTTGCCACGGCAGGTCCGACGTAGGCGGCACCACTGTCGAGATCGCGCCTCGGTCGTGCTGGCCGCGCCGAGCGCGACATTGGAACGGAGGAGGAGGAAATGGTTGGCGCTACTTTTTATATAGGCCGGCAGGTCGCAGCAGACAAAAGGTGCCCAAAACGTCTGCGTTCACCCATGACGTCCCGTCCGCTATAACCCATGATGTCACATCTGTTTATTTTCATGGCGGCTGTTTTTCGGGGCCGGTCGCATTGTGAAGTGATCCGTATTCCGTGCCTTCTTACAACGCAAGTAATCCATTTTTCCACTCTTTATGCATGTAACAAAAGGTAGGGGCTGTCAGCTGCTTGATGTGTTGCCGTTAGTTATCTTGCGCGCATATTTTGCCTCGTGGCCGCGTCAAATTGCAGCCGGCCTGGGGAATAGGCCATGGCATCCCATATAAAGCTGATACTGTGAGTATGCGCCTCGGTAAGGATCGTTAGTACGTGTACAGAACCATCCAGTAGTGTGGTTCAGTGAATGATGCGTGAAAAAAACGAGGACGTAGGAAAACCATTGCATGGTGAGCTGTTCCCCCAGATCGTGTTAAATCGCGTTTTTGCGCGAGATGGTCGAATAGCTTTGCTACTGCATTTAATTTAATCATCACCTGCATTCTTTTTAATAAGACAAATGACATTACTGCGCGAAAGAGCGTCTCGTAGTTTCCCAACAACAGCCAGTGCAGCCATGCCTGTTGCATGCACGCTTACCCCTACACGATGTCCTAATGCAGTTAGAACGATTATGACGCAGTATCAGCCTGCTACTACGAGATTCAGGATCACTGTGACCATACAATTAAAAATAACAAAATAAATTAATGCAGTAAGTGTGGTGCTCGTTGCTAAGCGTGATATGGGGACCAGCCTCGTAAGATGCGGTAAATGAATCGGCTTCCTAAAGTCAGCTTTGCCGCAGTAGACTTTTGTTACGCAATGAAGCTTACCCAAAAAATTATTGCAGTGAAGCATACCAAAAGTGAAAAGGGGCCGCTGTCACTGGACATGTAGTATGTGTTCCTTAGCTATGTACACACACGCTCGCCGTCTCCCATCACATTACGCGCGCCGAGGAGCGTAGTAAGTATTGGCAGGTGTACTCACATATATGAAAACTGCCAAGAAAATCTGGTTAAGGCAAGCTCTCTTGTCGAAACGTTTGCACCAGCCTGTTCGACCACGGTTATATCACCGCAATTTGTGTATTGCGGTGAAGCATACCGATAGTGGGAAGGGTTCCCGCGAATCAGGAGTGTAGGGTTTCAGCCAGCGACGAACCTTACCAGTCTCAGCATTCTAGTCTCAACAAAGCATATTTTCGCGGCAGGATGATGTTTCGTCAACTTTTGTTGGCTTAAGTGCCAAGTTAACTTTTTTCACTATCAATATGCTTTACCGCAATATAGAAGAATCGTCACTGCAGGATACGTCCACCGTAGTTTGCCTAAACCCTACGTGATAGCTTCACCCTTGCCGCTATTAGTATGCTTCACTGCAAAACACGTAGTGTATTATGGTGAAACATACTCAAGCACATTTGTCAGTTCAGAATGCAAGGACCCTTGCCCTTTTGCTTTTGTGATATTATGACATTAATTATAAAGACATATTCACAGCTAAAAACATCCACATTGAAATGGAGACAGGAACATTGATGGCAACATGCGTGATTTTTTATCCATTCGTTTTCCATTCCTTGAACTGTAGCAAAAAGCCACTATTTCAAGCGGCTTGACAAAGGCCCCTGCCCCTACAGTAAGTATTCGACAGCAGACAGTTTGTGAACGCTTTTCATGCAACAATAGATCGATTAATAAAATACATTTTTAAAAACATTTCTAAGTGCACGTTAACATGCATGTTTGAAAAAATACACTATAACCAACATATTTTAAATCAACAATACACGCCTTCTCCTAACAGAAATCAGACTTATGTAACGTGCTTAAACAATACATTTTCCAGGCACATAAGAATATATAAAAGCACTTTTACATGCAAGACAAATACAAAATTCTTCCATACTTAAATTACAAGCAAGAAAAGCAAATGCAAATACAACATACATTATTCACATGCAATCGCACGGCTAATGAAATATTCCTTCAGAATTCGACGTGAAACCGTCATAAGATCCATGTTTTCTTTTTCAAGACTGCTCAGTAATAGCGATATTCGGCACAGTAGTCTGTCCTTTCCATGATCAGTTCGTGAAAAAGGCACTGCCCAAGTTTCTTGCTCGCGAATGTCATAATTGAGGTGATGAGGTTTGTTTAGATTACAAAGATCAATTAATCCCGTGTGGCCTCGTTTTACGCTTTCTTTATATCTAATAGCAAGGTTAAACTGATAATTGTAATGAAATGAGAGAACATTAAAATAAGAAAAGAATGTACTTGTATGACTGTCATAAGAAATACGAGCATCATGGCGCAATATTTTTTTGTAAGAGAGAGAACGTCTGTATATTTTTGTGGCGTTCTCCCCCATACAAGTTTACAGTAATTTGCATGAAAAATAAATATGGTGTTATACGGCAATAGCCGTAGTTTTAACAGAAGAACATCTCGAAGCCTACAAAGCGCACCGCATGCTTTTGCCATACTTGTTGCCACGTGTTGTACGTGTTTGTCCCAACTTAAATGCTGATCAAAAATCACTCCCAGTGTTTTCACGTTCGCAGTGACGTCAATTCGTTCTGATCGACAGAATATGTTTACATTACGATTTAAATGTTTTTAGGTGGGTGCAAAAAGAACAGCTTTGGTTTTTCAGTTAATCTGTAAGGAATTTGCTTTACTTCACCAATATAGTTTATCAAGGACGGTGTTCGCTAGTCGTGATAAGTTATCAACATTACATGATTGAAAGAAAAGGCTGGTGATATGTGCGTATATTATATGGTGTGGTAAGTTACTGATGTTTGTTAAATCATTTATATAGATGTTAAACAGTATATGCCCTAATATGCCCCCTTGGGGAACACCAGTTTCTAAATTCAGGGAGTCTGAGTATTCTCCTGAGATGCAAATGTATTGTTTCTTATGGGTTAAGTAAGGCCTAAGAATATCCAGGGGTAATCCAGGGAATTCATAATGTTCCGAGTTTTTTTAGTAGAGTTATATGATTGATCCTGCCAAAGGCTTTGGAAAAATCAATAAATACACCTAACATTAATTTTTTCTCTTCAAAGCCGTTCAAGAAAAAATCCTTCTGCGTTAATATAGCTAATTCAGTCGATGGGCCCTTATGAAACCCAAATTGATGCGGATATTGACGCGAGATAGGCTGACACCTGCGGCCGCCGGCCACTGCAACAAAAACGACGAAGTGTGTTCTGGAACGCGCGCTCCCCGAGTTCCAGCCTTGACTAAAAAGAACACCGTTTTGCCAAGGCCTCGACTGCTAACTTCGTGACATTTTCTGGTGGAGTTGCTGGGTAAATGATACGATCGCCCGAGACGCAGCGTACTCCTGACTAGAGCACTGCATGGGCCGATTTTTTCAGCCCGGGCCCGGCCCGGGCCCGTTTTTACGTTGGGCGGCCCGCCCGAGCCCGATCAAAACTTTTATGGTGAGACCTGGGCCCGGCCCGGGCCCGGAAATAATCTACGTTGCCCGCCCGGCCTGGCCCGCCACCCCTTTACCTTAGGCCCGAGCCCGGCCCGAGACCGAAAAATCATGTTTTTCAGAGTTGAGACGCCCGAGATTAACTCGCTGCACGTCACATGCACACCACCAGAAAGCCCGAGCCCGGCCCGGACCCGCGTCAAAAAACCCGAGCCCGGCCCGGGCCCGGGTCAAATAGCACACGCCGTGCCCGAGCCCGGCCCGAGCCCGTGAAAAAACTGTTCTACCAGGCCCTGCCCACGGGCCGGGCCGGGCCCGGGCTTTCGGGTAAGCCCGAGCCCGTGCAGTGCTCCACTCCTAACTCGTCGCCAGTGCGTAGTCCGACAGAGCTCACCCCGGTACACGTCCGTACCAGCCGTCGTCTTCAGGGGCTCCAGCCACAGCACGGTCTGCTACCTGATCCTACCAGGACGACGCACCAACCGTCTACTGCTGCGCTTGCCACGCCAACGCAGATCCTTTTGCATCAGCCGCAAACACCCAAAGTGTTCCACGGAGGTGCTCTTGAAGACGTCGAAGACTGGCTTGACCACTTGGAAAGGGTCGCCGAATTCAACGATTGGTCCCAAGAGCGCAAGCTGCGTTATGTGTAGTTCGCTCTCGGGGACTCCGCAAAGACGTGGTTCGAAAACCACGAGGCGACACTGACATCGTGGGACGAATTTCGTCGGCAGTTAGTTGCCGCCCACACCAGCGCCGACAGAAAGGAGAGAGCGGAGTTGGCTACGCAGGCAAGAATTCAAGCCCCTAAGAGAGCGTCACGACGTACATTGAAGACATGGCTCGGCTCTTCAGACGTGCAGACGCTTCAATGCCCGAAGACAAAAAGTTCGGCACCTAATGCGAGGCGTAAAGCAGGAAATCTATGCCGGCCTTATCCGCAACCCACCGACTACGCTTGCGGCCTTTCTCACTGAAGCCACTGCAATGGAAAGGGCACTACAACAGCGCGCCAGCAGTACAATCGAAACGTGACTGCAGTTTCGAGTGGCGTCCCTAACGTGACTCTGGGAAGTGACGTCAGCGACCTGAGAGAATTAATAAGAGCGGTCATAAGAGAAGAGCTCCAAAAAATGCAGGCGGTCGAGTCCCCGGTCACGCGACTTTCGGTGGCGGAGATGGTGCGAGACGAGATCAGACAAGCCATCCAAGTTCCTGAACGCTTTGGGGCACCACAGTCGCAGGAGCAAGTTCGGATGACTTATGCGGAAGCCGTA
This sequence comes from Dermacentor silvarum, assembly GCF_013339745.2. Lineage (NCBI taxonomy): Eukaryota > Metazoa > Arthropoda > Arachnida > Ixodida > Ixodidae > Dermacentor > Dermacentor silvarum. The sequence goes on along the minus strand of NC_051154.1, from coordinate 321,576,566 downwards.
CGACGTCCCTCGCTGTATAACACCTCAAACGTCGTGCGCACCACGGAACAGACAGAAGTCGGGTTCAGCCGTCGTAATACGCCGTTTATCAACGAGTCGAGGCCAAGAAAGAGTGATCTCTGGCGCGCTCCTGATCACAGTCCGCTGTGTTTTCATTGCGGCGAAGCCGGCCATATCTACAGGACGTGTCCCGACCGACGCGTGGGTCTCCGTGGGTTCTTTCCGAATGCGCCGCGTCCACGACCTGTTGAGCGTCCGGTGGAGATCGAGAGCTTCCTGGCCAGTCGTCCCAATTTCTTCGAACAGTCAAGTCACGAGCCCCGCTTTTCGTCACCGGCTGCGTCACGATACCGGTCGCCAAGTCCTGCCTTCCGTCGAGACGCCCCTAGGCGCCGTTCGCCCAGCCCTGCAAACCGGGAAAACTGAGTTCAGCGACCTCGGGAGGTGAGGCCGCTGACGCCGAGTGTACCGAATATCCTCCATTACGACGCAAGCAACGACAGCGACGACAACAGACCGACGTTCAAACGCACTCAGGCAATCCAAGGCACGTCGTAACATCGGATATACCAGTCAGCATAGACGACGAAGAAGTCACAGCTTTAGTCGACACCAGCCCGGACACCTTTGTTATGAGCCGAGAATTTGCCGCTAAACTGAAAAAAATTTACACGCAGTGGACTGGGTCGCAGGTCCGTACTGCCGGAGGGCACCTCTTAAATCCCGTGGGCAGGTGTACGGCACGAGTGAATATTCGCGGCTTCACGTACGTCGGAGATTTCATCATCCTGCCGAGTTGTTCGCGAGAGTTGATCCTTGGCATGGACTTCCTGCAGGCTAATGGAGCCATCATTAATTTGCAAGAGTCGCGGGTAACGTTTTCGACGGTGCATGCCATAGCAAGCAACAAGTACGACACTCATGGCAACGTCTTGCGCATCGTCGACGACCACGTCACGTTACCGCCGAGGACTGGCGTATTAGCCCTTGTCACCTGCGACGCGTTCGACGACAATGAGGGCATTGCCGAGGCAAACATTCCGTTGCTGTTAAAACGGTATATCTGCATAGCTCGAGGCCTTGTTCAGTTGCAGAGCAAACAGTCACTAGTTCTTCTGACGAACTTCAGCAACGAGTTTCAGCACGTCCCTCAAGGCACGGCTGTCGCCTTTCTCAACGAAACTGCGGACTTTTCCGACGTCGGCACTTTAGAGGTGACTTCACCGGACGTGACAGATGCTACCACGCTTAGCAGCCGCATTCACATTAATGCCGGTTTGTCGGAACAACAGAAGCAACGACTATTAGGCCTCGTGAACGAATTCTCTAGCTGCTTCTCTACAGAATCTAAAGTTCAGCACACCTCCGTTTCGAAACACCGTATTTTCACACAGGAATCGGCGAGCCCAGTTCGTCAGCATCAATATGGCGTGTCGCCAATGGAAAGAGAGGCGATTAAACGCCAGGTTAAGGAAATGCTGAACGATGACGTGATTCAGCCTTCGACAAGCCCGTGGGCGTCCCCCGTCGTTCTGGTAAAAAAGAAGGACAATACACTAGGTTTCTGTAGCAGCGTTTACATGAATGCGACAGAATGCGACAGTAGCGCATCACATTTCCTAGCGCATCACGTGTAATGCGATGCGCTAGCGTTTACATGTAGCGCATCACCCCTGGTGTGCTGGTGGCGGCACACGCACATTGAACGCAAAGCAGCGCTTGCAGACGCTTCCGGCGTCACGCCACGAAGCAGCTCGGCGAGCGCCCAGCAGATCCACAGCAAATTGTATTTCCTATAATTCCTAATGCGCTGTAATCGCGTTTACATGCATTGCGAAAGTCGACTTACGCGTCTCAATCCACCCCTGCCTGACGCATTAATGCGACGCGCTTTCCTAGCGCATTATCCCCGTTTACATGGATGCGATGCACTAGAAAATTAATGTGATGCGATGCGATGCGCCAGTTGTCGCGTTCATGTAAACGCGGCTTGTGTCGACTACACACGGCTTAACAATGTCACCAAGCGCAATGTTTACCCCCTGCGAAGGATTGACGACGCCTTGGACCGTCTACGTCATGCCCAGTTCTTTACCTCGTTAGATCTTAAGTCAGGGTACTGGCAGATCAAATCGCCGAGCGCGACCGCGAGAAGACTGCATTCGTGACACCTGACAGGCTATACGAGTTTAAAGTTTTCCCATTCGGCCTGTGTTCCGCTCCCGCCACATGCCTGCGAATGATGGACACTGTACTCGCTCAACTGAAGTGGCAGACGTGCCTCGTCTACCTGGACGACGTCGTTGTGTTTTCAAGCACGTTCGATGAACACCTGACACGGCTGAAGAGTGTTCTTGATGCTATCCGCAAAGCAAACCTCACCATCAAGCCTGAAAAATGCCACTTTGGTTTTCAGGAACTCAAGTTTCTGGGACACGTGGTCAGCCCCCAGGGCGTTCGGCCAGATCCTGAGAAGTTGGCTGCCGTTGCTGAGTTCCCTCGTCCTACAGATAAGAAGGCTGTTCAGAGGTTTTTAGGACTCTGCGCCTACTACCGTCGTTTCGCTGAAGGTTTCTGAAAAATCGCTGAGCCTTTGACGAGATTAACACACCACCATGTGGCCTTTCTGTGGACGGAAGAACAAGAACAGGCGCTCACAGAATTACGCAAACGACTGCAAATAGCTCCGGTGCTCGCGCATTTTGACGATGATGCTGAAACTGAAATCCACACGGACGCCAGCAACCTTGGTCTCGGAGCCGTTCTTGTTCAGTGGCAAGACGGGACGGAACGTGTAATCGCTTATGAGAGCCGTAGTCTCACAAAGACAGAGACTAACTACTCGACCACTGAAAAGGAGTGTTTAGCAGTCGTTTGGGCCATCAGTAAATTTCGACCTTACCTGTATGGCCGGCCATTTCGAGCGGTCAGCGACCACCATTCACTTTGTTGGCTTGCCAATCTCAGGGATCCATCAGGCCACCTCGCTCGTTGGAGTCTCCGCCTACAGGAGTATGACATAACTGTCGTCTACCGATCTGCACGAAAGCACAGCGACGCTGACTGCCTGTCACGTGCTCCCACTCCACTGACATCATCAGATTTGGATCAAGATTTACCGTTTCTTGGTGTCATTGACACTGTGAGGATGGCTGACCTACAACGTGCCCACACAGACCTGCTTGCTCTTATCCAGTATCTTCAAGGAGCTAACGTTGTTGTCCCACGCCCGCTGTCACGAGGACTGACATCGTACTGCCTGTGGAGCAATGTAATTTACAAGAAAAACTTTGAAAACAGTCAGGAAAAATTCCTTCTCGTCGTTCCTACGGCATTGCGCCAAGAAGTTTTGCAGGCATGTCACGACGACCCCTGTGCCGGACACTTAGGCTTTACCAGAACACTAGAGCGCATACGCCAGCGATACTACTGGCCACGGCTATTTTCGTCTGTTCAGCACTACGTGAAAACCTGTCGTGACTGTCAGAGGCGTAAAGTACCACCCATCAAGCCTGCCGGTGTGCTCCAACATATGGACCCATCTCCAGTGCCGTTCCAACAAGTGGGCATGGATCTCCTACGTCAGTTTCCCACTTCATCTTCGGAAAACAAATGGATAATCGTCGCAACTGACTACCTAACCCGTTACGCCGAGACCAAAGCTGTACCCCGGGCAACCGCTGCTGAAGTTGCCAAGTTTTTCGTCCTCAACATTGTACTGCGCCATGGTGCACCCGCTGTCCTCATAACTGATCGCGGTGCAGCATTTACTGCTGATTTAATACAAGTGGTCACGCTGACGCATAGCAACGATGGCAAAACCACGGCTTATCACCCCCAAACTAACGGATTGACAGAGCGCCTTAACAGAACACTGGCCGATATGCTCTCGATGTATGTTGATGTAGAGCACAAGACAGGGGACGAAATTTTGCCATACGTGACATTTGCCTATAATACAGCTCAGCAGGAGACCACCCAGGTCACCCCATTTGAACTTGTCTATGGACGTCGCGTCACGACACCTTTAGACGCCATGCTTCCAGTAGACGACGGCACCACGACAAGCGAGGGCGCTGATGACTTTATCCAGAAAGCAGAGGAAGCTCGCCAGCTTGCTCAGAACCGCATCCGCATTCAGCAGAGTGCCGATGCCCGTCGTTACAACCAGAGCTGACGGAATGTCCAGTACAAGCACGGCGACCACGTGTGGGTGTGGACACCTGTCCGTCACCGTGGGCTCTCGGAGAAACTATTGCGACGATACTTCTGACCATACGAGGTTGTGCGCCGGCTTAGTGATGTGAATTACGAGGTCCTGCCCCAAAGCGTTGATCCTCGCTTGAGTCGACGACGTCCCCGCCCCGAAGTTGTACACGTAGTACGGATGAAGGCGTACTACACCCACGAGTGAAGTGAACCTTTCAAACTATTCGCCGTCCTACGCAGTGTTGTGGTTATCCTTAGCTTTTGTGACCACATTTGCTATTAGAGTTGTCCTAACACCTTATACACTTTATTTTACCCAGCCGACCGCGACGGTCGCTTTTGAAAGGGGAGAAATGACGCGAGATAGGCTGGCACCTGTGGCCGCCAGCCGCTGCAACGAGAACGACGAAGTGTGTTCTGGAACGCGCGCTCCCCGAGTGTCAGCTTTGACTAAACAGAACACCGTTTTGCCAAGGCCTCGACTGCTAACTTCGTGACAATATTATAATGGATATTTTTCACAAAATGACAACTCTTTTACAGATAACCTTCTCTAAGCCTTTGTTATGACAGGGAGCACTGACACCGGCCGATAACTTGACATGTCATTTCTGTCCCCTGATTTAAACAGAGCAGTCACCTTCGCCTAAAACGCCAGTAGACAAGCAAACATTGAATACGTGGGTGAAAGCAGGCACTTTGCTTTGTTGTGTACCTGTCATACTGCTATTAAATTTTCGTTTCCTTTTAAAGTGCTTACGTACATCACATCGCAAGGAGTCACTGTGTAATTAATGGTCTTGTCATGTTCAAAAACCAGGCTCTTCTCAAGAGAGGTTGGGGTTAAGTACGTGTGAAATTTTTTTAGAGGGGTGGTTTTCTGAGAAGAAATCAAATGCCAAAAACAGACCTGTGGTATCCTGGGTTTGAGTATTTAACAGTGGAAAGGATACAAAATACATTATATTTCTTGCCTGCAACCAAGAAGTAAGTGAAATACGTAAAATATAATAAATAGCCTCCGTGAACAACTGCAAGCTTTGCACACCTAGGCCCAAAATGCACTTCTCCTGCTCCAGTCCATGCAGGCTGTCAGCTGCTTTGTTGAAGCCTCTAGTACATTCTCAGTGGTGCAGTAATTTTTGTCCGCATTTTGCTCAAGTGTGCCCTAGACATAATTGAGTGATTTGCAGTTAAAACTGCACTGCAGCCTCAGCTTGGGAGACCAGTCGTAGGGCACATTTTGTAAAACTAAGCTACACATAGCATTACCAGTTTGAGCAGAAACCTGTTTATATATGCATCACCTTTAGCACCTCTATTTTTTTACCATGAATGCAGAAAAATCTCCAGCACACTGAGTTCCTAGATTTGAAATGCTGTATAAGTTGTCATCTTGTTCACTGCGGTTGTGCTTGGCTTCTGTACAAATGGGAGAACACTTCTGCATAGAACATCAGGGGCCATTCTTTATTACATGCCTTCCTTTTATTTATCTTAACTACAATCAAGAGCAAACGTATATAGCACATGAATGTGCTGTGCGTAAACTTAACCTACATTGCCATGTTTAGTAGCACAGTGCACATAGCTGCTGTTTGTTCATTCAAGCTAAGCTTTACTACAACCTTTAACTGTAGGTGTTATGGTGTTAGAGCAGAGAAATGGATATGCAAAGACAGTTGGACAAGTAAAGACAACACCTTTTTGTGTGTGAAAAGGTGAAAAATAAAGAAAATGGGACAGAACGCATGCGCTTTCATCTTTTCTTACATACAAAAAAACGCCGGGGGATTGAGGTTTCTTCATTGTGCCATAGAAACTATATGATACGTTTGCTCTCAAATGTAATTCTGATTTGTTGGATTTGTTCTTGTGCTGTGTTTATTTTCTTGAGTGCGCTTTACTTTTTAGACATAATGTTTCAAACTCGTTTTTATTTTCAGACTGAACATCCCACGTCTTGGTTTGACTTCCTGGTACAGGATACTTGCACTTGGCATATAGTGATGAAGCAGCAAAGTGTACTTTTATTGAAAGCACAGTTTTCACTAGTATAGTAGCAGTTCATCAAAAAACATGTGTGCTGAAAATAAAGTGTTCCTACCCACATAACTCATTGTCTAATTATGCTTGTATACCTGTACAGTTAAAGGAAAAATGAGAAATCCAAATGAGAGTGGCTGCCCCGGAAAGACGGTGGTCCCGGATTCGGGTCCCGCACCAGGACGAATTTTGCTTCAACTGCGAGGCTTTTCTTTAGAGGAACCCGTATGGGTTTCGTTTGTAGCAATAGCTACAATTGGGTGGATGTCTCAATTTCCCTTTAATTACTTTTCTCCACCTAGCGGATTTCCGCTGACTATTACGTCATACCTGTATACTCTTCAGCAAATCCACTTATATGGGGTTCAAAGCTCTTCCTGAAAACTCTCACAAGCACTTATCGATTGTGATAAGGCTTGAGTTTCAGTGATAAGTGCTTGTGAGAGTTTTCAGGAAGAGCTTTGAACCCTTTTTAGTGGTGCACTGGTAAAATGTGTACATGCTGTAAAATTGAAACACCAGGCGAAATAGCAAACACCAATGCTTGACGCGGCATTTGTTGGACTTGTATGTTGGCAATTTTTCCATTTCAATTGTCCTAGAGTATATACTCTAAGACAGACAGACAGACAAAGAACTTTAATGGAGGTCCTGAGAAGCTCTGTTGCCCCCTCTCAGGGAGGCGACGAAGCCGCGGGCCGCACCCACGTCGGGACGGGGAGACCAAGCTCCAGCGCCGCATCGTGGGCTCTCTGGACAGCCCAAAATTGGCGTGAATGGTCGGAGCTCCGAAGAGCAAAGCTCCACTCCTCTGCAGTGCATCGATGGGGGCCCCTCTGTAACGAGGGGCATCCCCAGAGCATGTGTTCCAAAGTACTACATTGTCCGCAGCTAGGGCAGTCTGGACTAAAGCAGTCTGGATTGATGTAGTGAAACAAATTCAGGTTGGGATATGATCCCGTCTGAAGCATTCGTAGTGTGACAGCTTGAGGTCTGGATAGTGTCCCGTGTGGGGGAAGGTATAGTCTTCTACCAAGGTAGTAGTGTTTGGTAACTTCGTTTGAGGTGGAGAGACTGTCACGGAACTCGACGAGCCTAGAATCGACGGAGCCTCGACTTGCAGTGGCGTCAGCGCGGAGGGTGAGTTCGCGCGCTTGTACGTGTGCGATGTCATTGAGGTTGCGGAGGGAGTCGAGTTGGGGTTCGAGATGGGCCGGGAACCACGTGATTGTATGTGGCTGGATGACTTTGCCTTTGAGATTTCGATGAGCTTCCTTGGCGATGGCACCAGAGGCAAATGCCCGAACCGCCGCCCTCGAGTCAGTAAATATTTCAGCTCTCTCATCGTCGAGAAGTGCAAGAGCGACCGCAGCCTGCTCTGCCCTAGCCGGGGTGCTGTCTCTGACGGAGGCCGCACAAGTGACGTGTCCGTCGTGATTGACTACCGTTGCGACGAAGTCCGATGTGTGCTCGTACTGGGCCGCGTCAACGAAAGTGACCGTGTGAGGCGAGGCTTTTATGCTCCGGAGCAATGCCACAGCCCTAGCTTTGCGCCTGCTCGCATTTTGTTGTGGATGGACGTTTTTGGGAAAAGGAGCAACCGTAATGTTGTCCCGTAGGTAATCTGGCATTTCACATGTGCGTTCCATCGCTACAGTGGAGCCGATTCCTAAGGCCGCGAGAATCTCCCTCCCACAGGGGTGCTAGAGAGTCGTGATACTTGAGCCGTTTCCTGAGCTTCAATGATTTCATCGAGTGTATTATGTACACCTAGTTGAAGAAGGCGGTCCGTGCTGGCGTTTATTGGTACTCCTATCACTTTTTTATGCTTTTACGGATGAGCGTGTCCAGCTTGTGCCTTTCAGAAGCGTACCACTTGTGCATTGCAGCCACGTAAATTATGTGACTCATTAAGAATGCGTAGAATAGCCGTAGGAGATTGTCCTCCTTTAGACCGCTCCTCTTGTTGGAGATTCTATTGATTATTCCAATCATGCACTCCGTCTTGGTCGTGATTTTTCTGAGCGTCGTGATGTTACCTCCGGTAGACTCGATGAACATTCCCAGCACCTTTAGGGTGTCGACCCTAGGAATGCTCGCTCTGCTTTTGGTGTGTAGTTCTATGTCAACTTCGTCCAGGGGCTTCCAACCCCTGGGTTTAGGACCTTTGCGGACCGGTCTGTAGAGTAGTAGTTCAGACTTCGTTGTCGAGCATCGTAGGCCTGTGCCATCGAGGAAGGTTTCCGTACGGTCTACTGCTTCTTGTAGGCTCGATTCCAGTTGCCCTTCGCTGCCGCCGGTGCACCAGATAGTGATGTCATCGGCGTATATCGTGTGGTGAACTCTTTCGATTCCCGACAGGGATACCGACAGTTGCCTGAGGGCTAGGTTGAACAACAAGGGCGATAGCACTGCTCCCTGAGGCGTGCCTTTCGGTCCGAGTGAATGCCCTTCTGATTTGTGGTCTCCAAGCTTTAACGTGGCTTTGCGGTTCTCCAGGAATGATCTTACGTAACCGTGAAAGGCTTGTCCTAAGTTAACATCCGAGATGGATTCCAGAATATGTCGGTGTGATATGTTGTCGAAGGCCTTCTCTAGGTCAAGCCCGAGAATTCCCCGCACGTCTCTCGTATCTTGGTCTATGATTTGAGTCTTGATTAATTTCATTGCATCTTGTGTCGAGAGGCCTGGTCGGAAGCCCACCATGTTGTAGGGAAGGAGACCGCTCCGTTCGACATGCTTAGAAATCCGATTGTGAATTACGTGTTCCGCTACCTTTCCTACGCAGGATGTAAGGGAAATCGGTCTGAGGTTGGATAGGTTTAGAGCTTTGCCGGGCTTCGGAATGAGGATTACGAGAGCCTCTTTCCAACCTTGTGGGACTTCACCTGTTTGCCAGGCCTTGTTGATTTCTTCTGTAAGCCACGCTATGGAGTCGTCGTCAAGGTTTCTAAGAGCCTTATTGGTGATTTGATCAGGTCCTGGCGCGGACCTGGCATTGAGGCAGTGTAGGGCCTCCCTGACCTCGTAGACATTGAAGGGGGCGTCCAACTCTGGGCACGAACCGCCCCTATACGTTGGGTAGTCGTCTGGGTTGGCCAAGCCCAGGGGGAGGTACCGACAAGCGAGGTTATCCAGGGCTTTCGACACGTCTTCTTGGCGAGTGGTCTCATGTACGATTCTCTCTAGTACTTTACTTTGGTTGGATCTAACATTGGTTGCGTCGAGTAGGTGCTTGAGGAGATTCCACTTGGCGCCCACTCTCATTTGTCCGTCAACCGAATTGCATATTTCATCCGACTGCTGTTGGCTTAGTACCCGACAGTGCTCCTCAATGGCTTTGTTAAGCTCTGCGATCTTTTTTCTAAGCCGCCGATTGAGCCTTTGCCCTTTCCACCTGTTCAATAGCGATGTTTTTGCTTCGAGCAGGTGTGCCAGCCGACTATCCACCCGGTCGACTTCGAGGTCGGTCTGTATCTTCCTAGTCGCCGCTTTAATATCTGCCCTGAGCTGCTCGGTCCATTGATCCAGGTTAACTATCGTGCTCTGTTGCTTTTGCTGGCAGCGCGTTTTCCGGATTTTTTTAAAGGCTTCCCAGTCAGTAAACACAAATTCACGTAGAGGTTTGCATCCAACCTCTAGAGTTGTGCCCAGAATGTTATGATCACTTCCTATATTCTCGTTGAGATTGGTCCAGGAGGCCGATTTGAAGCCCCTGACGAAGCACAGGTCGGGAGTAGTGTCGCGCGTACAGGAGTTTCCGGTTCTTGTGGGGAACGCCGGATCTGTGAGGAGGAGGAGGTTGTGGTTGGTTGTGACCTGCCACAAGTCTATCCGTTTGAGGCGGGACTGGGGATAGCCCCACGCTTGGTGCGGGGCGTTGCAGTCCCCTGCCACCACTAACGGACACGCCTTGGCCCGGCTCACTGCCTTATTGATGATGTTGGTAAATCTCTGTTTATGATCGTTGGGCGAGCTGTACATGTTGAGGATGAAGATGCTCTCTTTGAGGTACCTCCCAGGAAAAATTTCTATGAGCAAATGCTTGACCTTGTTGGAGTTACAGCCAATGTCGTGTACGATAAAAGTGAATTGATTGGCTACCAGGGTACTGATGCGTCGTTTTCCTACCTCCTGACATGTGTGTGTTGTATAGCCGGGTATTGACACCGTGTTTATGAGGGTTTCCTGTAGTAGAATGACGTGTGGCTTTTTTACTGTGGACCGAATGAACTGTTGGAGGACATTACTTTTTGGTTGGAAGCCTCTGCAGTTCCATTGCCATATTTCCATATTATTTTGGTGTACCGCCGTGTTGTGTGTTAGTGTTGACACCAGTCTGGTGTCCTTGCATCAGGCACATGTTCGAGACTGCCGTCTCTAGCTTGTCGCACCTGGCCACTAGGGTATGTATTGCTTCTACAACCTTGTCTAATACAGCCTCAAGCTTGTCTAAACGACTGTTGGTTGCGTTTTCGAATGTGTCAAAGCGGCTGGAGAGGGCGCTTTTCGGCTGTCCGCCCGCCAGAGATAGGGCTCTCTTTTTGGTTTGACCATTAACCACAGGTTCTGCTACTGGAACTTCTACTGGAATCACCGGTTCTGCTACTTGAACTTCTACCGGATCCTCGACCACAGGGGTAGGCGGCAGCGCAGATTGACTGGTGCACTCCTCTCCCGTCTTCCGATCGTCTTTTTTGAGTGCGGCTACTTCAGACCGGAGCTGGTCAAGTGCCTGCTTTAGTAATCTGTTTTCCTTTTCTAGTTGTGTGATTCTATTATGCTCTGGAGATGGACCCCCCGTTACCTTTTTCGGTGGGGGCGGCGGGTTCCTGACTCGGTCGGCCCAGCTGGAACCCGGACTGCCGCCGCCGCTGCTGCTGCTGGTGTGCGCCCGGACGTGAGAGCGAGACCGCCCTCTGGAGCCGGATCTGGTTCGCGAAGACGTGCGTCTCCGGGAAGTCGAGCGCTCCGCCGAGCGCCCGCGGGATCCGCCGCAGGTGCAGACGCGGTCACGTGAATGACTCCGTGACGTGGAACCTCCGCTTAGCGCTGACTTCAAGGGAGCCGGCGAATTCGTCAGCCGGACTGTTTGCTTGTTTTGTCGTCGTCTTCTACGGCGTCGACGGACTACGTAGGGCATCTGGTAGCGTTGCTTGCAGGCCTTGTCTGCCGGGATGTGAGGCCCTCCACAGAGGGTGCATTTGGGAGAACATACGTGATTATCTTCGGGGTTGTTCATACCGCACCCCCTGCAGATGACATTTTCCGGTGCCGGACAGACATCGGCTCGATGACCTAGTCTACCACAGACGTAACAGATGTCGGTTTGTCGGCGGTAGAGTGAGCATTTTATCAGGCTTGGGCCGCATTTGATGTAATCGGGCACTTTAAGGCCGTGGAAGAGAATGATGACGGTGCTTGTGTTCTTACATGCTGTACATGCTGTACAGAGCATGTTAGCACTACAAAGCACTCATCTTTTATGTTAGGTATACATTGCCGCAAGCTCTTTAAAGGTGGCCACAAGAGAAATGCTGGCTTTAATGAGAAACTTAACATGAAGGAAGCTGTGAAACTGTATTGAGAAATTATACAATGTTTAGTGTTTACTCAGTTCAGATAACGTCCAAAGGTGTCATAAAGCCTTGATAGCTGTGGATGAGCGAACAGTTGTAGCCTATTTGGAGCATGAGAAATAAACAAATTAAGATGGAAACCTAAGTAACAACTAGTAATGCAATTAAAGAATCTTGCTACACCTCTAAAAATGAGGCAGTGAAATGAAATTAGTGTCACAGTTCCTTTTTGTTAGGACTTCGTTTGGGTTGAATATACTGATTGTAACAACACAAAGTGGAGGGGGTGATGCACATTAGAGAAATGCTAGTCTATTTTTATATTCCGCCTTCTCTACATTCAAAGTGCAGTAAAGTTACCATGGAAAGCTACAGTGAAGCCATTGGTTGAGTCTGTATGGTGGCAATCACCAACCTAACTGCTTGGGTTTATAGTGCCTTACTTGTACATACCTATTTAAGCGTTGAGCTATTTGAACATTGATTAAGGTAACCAACATATGAACAAGTAGTTTACTGAGTAAATTACATGGGGAAGGGCAGAAAGATAGGACAGAGCATAGGGGGTGTATTCCGTAAGTGTCCACCGAGTGGACATATCTATTTCAGCTGCTGCTTAAGTTCTGATTGGCTGGGCAGGGGCACGCGTGAGAAGGGGACACGTACCCCAGCCAATCAACACTTCAGCAGCACATGCAAGGGACATGTCCACTAGGTGAATACTTTCAGAACTCCCCGCAGTTCTGTGTGTGACCAACATGCCTGGTATGCCACCCTTACTTTCAATGTCTGTCTTTATCAGCAAAAGTATGAAAGAACTAGGTTTATCCATGAGAAGTTTTCCTGAGGGTGTCTACCTTGAAGCCCATGATGGTAATCACAGGAAATGGCGGCGCATCCAGAGCAGCACCAAAGGAGAAGCCTTCATCAAAAAAAATACGGAGGGGGTTACTGCATGCTCAAATTTGTGAGCTCACATGTTTACCAAGACTAGTTTGACAAGTTATTCTCAGTTTGCCAAGACTGAGAATAACACCCTCCACTAGTGGTGACGTCCTTGAAAGAATGAAAATGTATGAGTTGTACCTGTGTGGTGAATAAAGTTACATTAAAAAACTTACAGCAATGGAAACAAAATTCAAAGAGCAGTACACCAAATATTTTGCCTCTTCTTTGGGACTAGATGAATGCAATTAATTATAATAATCAATTGAAAATTGAACACCAACCACAAAAATAAAAATTATTACATGTTTCAGGTCCTACATGAGAGCCATGATTGTCAACAAAGCTCCAGTTGAACCATCTCTAATTTTTCGTTTTTATGGTTTGTGTTTAAACTAGTTACCATGCCTCTTTGGACCAGACCAGACGAGCTTCCGTCAAACTCTTCACTACTTCAATGCAAATAATTAGAGGTTGGCCAATAGAAAATTTTTCTAATGGGAATAGTATCGAATAGTCGAATACAGATGCATACATTTACAGCAGCCATATTTATCTTGGTATAATTAAGCACCATGCTTGTACTGAATAGAAAAAATACTGCTATCAGGGAAGATTAGGATTATTTTTGAACACAAGTTCACTAATTGACAATTAAAAAACTGCACAAACACCTCTCAAAATTTTTAGATCCTGGTGCAAAGAAGGTTTCTAAGAATGAATAGCTGCTGTGTGACTAGCTGTAAAAAGTTTGTAAATAAATGGTTGCCGAAAAAAAGAATCCGAAGTAGTGAAAACGGAAGACAAAAGCTCCTGAACGACTTGTTTGCTGTAAAGACATGTAAAAGGACATGTTACAAAAAAAAGAAAAAAATCACTGGTTATCAAAAATCAGCGGTTGTCATGTAGCCTTCCATCATGATACCAAAAACAAAGTTTGCATTACCCATTTTCTTTCTGCATTGCTTCGAAAAGTTTTGTTGTTTCACTTGTGATAATTTGTGATACTTTGTTAGCAGATGGAGAACAGTAACAAATTTAACACTCGGTTACTGCGAAATATTTGGCTAGTTTTACTTATTAAAAATGCTGAATAGGTAATTATGTTAGAATACGAATAGTTAGTGTGTAATATTCGATTCATATTCAAAACTTCAAATATTCTTCCACCCCTACAAATTATACTTCCTTCAGCCATTTTCATGCCAAAGCCGCCGCCCCCCTCCACCCTTCCTAATATGTACTCGTCATGCACCTCTAAAATTCTGAGGCATACTGACGTTATGCCGTGTGGCAACCCAAGCAAATAAAAGAATCCTGAGGCATGATTAGATTTGCATTGTGTGGTAAGCACCAGTTTGTAATAGCTTGGATCTGTCTGCTGTGCTGAGTAATTGTACATCACATACTTGTAACTATCAAGTAGAGCTGCTCAAGAATCGTGTCCGACTTGCACACAATAAAACATAAGCTGGGATATTCAAAAAGAGAACCACGTGCTTTGCTCGCCAAGTGACTTTTAGTATGCTCATTTATGTAAGGTGTGCTATTATACGAATATTGTAATTTGCCAATGTAAAGAAAAACACGCCAGCATCACTTGCTTTATATATCTGCACTGAACCAAGAAAGTAATTAAGCAAGAAGAACATCAGAAATAAACACAAATATGTGTGCACGTATTGGCATAAAGTAATTCTCAATGCAATATTTGATCAGGCACGCAGCTTGAATTGAAGCCACCCAATGTGCTTTCCAAAGCATTCCCTAACTTACCTGTGCCGCTCGGCATCATTCAAGACGGTTTCACCAGATTAATTTTTCATTTGAATAAATAAGACCATTCCATCCCGTAATAGGTCATGCAGTTGACTTCATTTTTTGAAGTCACATGTCAAGAAATCAGTGCTAGAAGAGAGTATAGCATTATGCACAGCTGTATAACATTAAGACACTCTCTAAAACACACAGATTCATTATCATTCACTGCGTCAGTAACTATACTTCCACCGAAGCAGACTGAGAACACATTGGGGATTGCATTCAATAGCTGATATAAAATGAGAAAACGGCTGCTTGTAGGTATGAATGAATCAAGTGAATAAGAAATATAGGTTCTTAAGCTTCTAGTATAGAGTGTGGCAGCATTTAAGAAAAACACATTTCAAATGAAAGTTTCAAAACATGTGCGGTAATAACTGAAATAGATTTATTAGACCAATAAACAGAAACTGCAAATTCCCAACATTTCTAAAGACTTTTCCTTAACTCTATAATTCCCTGCTCTTGCTGCTTTGCCCATGCTGAATGACACCTTGCACAAAGGTTAGGGCAAAAGCAGCTTGTATTGTGAGGCAAGCTGTCCACGTCCGGTAGCCACATGTCAATTTCTCCGAGTAAATGAAAGGGAAGCCATGAGGGTAAGTCATAGAGAAGACGGATACCTAGGTTCAATGATAAAACAAAACACCAAAATGGAACTATTGGACAGTCCACAGAATCAGTAAAACTGACATAGATTGGAAAAACTGGAAAGATCCATCATGGTGTGTATTTATGTTATACAGGTCCCAGTCAAGTTTAAAGATTTTTACTGTCTAATAAACTTATAAGACAATACATGACCAGCAATACTGTATATGGAACTGAAACAATTTTAATAATGTAATCTAGAAGTCTGTATAGAGAAGTGACTGAAGTGAGAATGCTAAGGTGCATGAAGTGGAAGCAGAATGTGAAGATATGTCTTACAAACGATATCCAGCACACGCATAAAGGTGGCAAAGATTGGACTCAATGTTCAAGAAGAAATTGACTAAGATAATTTATTAGTATACATACATGAGAGGGCAGCAGCAATACAGCAGCGATAACTGTCATGCAAGAGGAAAGGACGTTAGTCTAATATTCACGGTTGATCAGAAAATGATTAAGAATGGGCGCAGGTTTATGTAGAATTCCGTATGGTATGCACGATGTGAGAGTTGAATCTCATAAAGAACCATGGCCTTACACGCCTCAAATATAAAATGCTGCGGGCTAAGATGAGTGTATCAAGAATAGCATCAAGAGGGGGCCTCCTCCGAAAGGAGAAGAAGAGGGAGAGATATAGAGATTTTGGACGTAACAGACTCAAGTCATACGTATCCCAATTAATTCCAACATGTCTCGAGGAAGACACAAACTTCCGGGGCCCTCAACCTGAATCTGCCAATGGTGTAGGCAAAATGGTGTGTGTATACGCACACACACACACACACACACACACACACACACACAATATATATATATATATATATATAGACATACATACATATACATTCCGGTGGGATAGGCATAAAATACTATATTTTTTCATACTGTGTTACCCTTTCAACTTAGGCCAATGCTGTTTTAATATAGCACTTGCCGACTGGCAGATATAACTTAAATCTGCACAACTGAGTCTACGACTGGAATATAGTAATATTGTTACGATGGGGTGTGTTTATTTAACAGATGAATTGATGAAAAGGGGCCGTGCCGACACCGAGCCGCTACCAAGACAAGTGCACTTCGTTCTCCTCTTCTTCAGTCCTTTTCGTAGCTTTAGCGTAACACTCCTCCCTTCTCAGACGAAGCCCGCTGGGCGAGTAACTGTTACGTCCACTCGGAGTCACGTGGATGACAGCGTTTCAGGCGAGCGACGTGAACAAGCTGCGTCTTCTTAGACCGGTAGCCATTGGACACGAGACGAGCAATCGAGTAGGTCACATCACTTAGACGATCGGTGATGACGAAAGGCCCGGTGTAACGGGCCAGAAACTTCTGGCACAGGCCGCGCTTGCGAAGTGGTGTCCAAAGCCATACAATGTCCCCTTTGTCGTATGACACATTCTTATGTCGTGAATCGTAGCGGATCTTGGAGTGGTCTTGGGACGCCAACGTACGGAGCTGAGCTATGCGGCGTGCTTCCTCAGCGCGGCAGAGAGTCTGGGCAATAGAAGAGTTCGTATGAGGAGTAAAAGGTAGAATGGTGTCAAGGAAGCTGCGGGGTGATCGAACATAAAGAAGATAGAAAGGGCTGTAGCCTGTAGTTTCATGCTTTGCGGTGTTGTAGGCGTATGTCATAAAAGGCAAGATTTCATCCCAATTCTTGTGCCTGAAATCCACGTACATCGAAAGCATGTTGGTCAAAGTTCTGTTACTGCGCTCGACGAGACCATTTGTCTGTGGGTGATACGGGGTCGCGTGGCGAAACTGGCAAGCACAGAGACGCAACAGCTCTTCGACTACGTCGGCCACGAACTGCCGACCGCGATCGCTCACAATAACACGAGTTGGTCCATGACGGAGTATAACAGAGGACAGGAGGTAGCTCGAAACATCAAGAGCCGTGGCCGTTGGCATCGCTGCGGTTTCAGCATAACGCGTCAGATGGTCGACGCAGACTATAATCCAGCGGTTGTCGTTTGTTGAGCACGGGAATGGGCCGAGAAGGTCCACTCCAACCATTTCGAAAGGAGATGATGGTGGCGCTACAGGGCGAAGGAGTCCGACCGGAGCAGTATTAGGGCGCTTGAATTGCTGGCACTTGTTACAACTGGCCACATACTTTTCTATATCTTGTCGCATACTGGTCCAGTAGAATCTGCCCTGAATGCGGTGGCATGTTGTGGTGAAACCCAGGTGCCCTGCGGTCGAGTCGTCGTGCATAGCACGGAGCACGTGGGTTCTCAATTTTTAGGGACCACTAAGAGGAGACGGGCACCATCAGCCGCATAATTCTTCTTGTAGAGCAGGCCATCTTGGATGACAAAGCCATTGTGACCTGTTGGCTGAGCAGCTGAGGCGAAGAGGGCATCCAGGCTGCGGTCGTCACGCTGCTCTTGCCGGAAGGTGGCCAGGTCGGGGAAAAGAGTGTCGTCAATGGCGGCCAGAAACTCATCGAAATTGTCGGCGTCACATTCACTTGTTTGTAGAGGGAGCCTCGAAAGACAATCGGCGTCCGCATGATGTCGGCCACTCTTATAAGAGACTGCAAAGTCAAATTCCTGTAAACGTAGCGCCCATCGAGCAAGGCGGCCAGACGGGTCGCGGAGACCAACCAACCAACATAGTGAATGGTGGTCAGTAACGACCGTGAAGCGGTGCCCGTAGAGATATGGCCGGAACTTCTGGACTGCAAAGACGACAGCGAGACAATATAGCCGTTTGATGCTTATAAATAAAAACCACCTCTTTCTTTTTGCCCGCAAAGAGTGCGCTGATATTTCCAAAAAGCATCATACGGTAACTCATTTGTGTTTGTTAAAGGGGGCACAAAAATGCTTTACTCAAACCTGCATACTAAAATTGTTTATATCAATGATTAGTTGGTGAACTTGTCGATCAGGACATTATATTTACTGTTGCAGCAAGACACTGGCAATATTACATGACTCAAATGTTGCGATCTCACTCAGTATGTACATGACCCCTTATTAAATGAATTATGGTGCACTATCAATAAATGTGTTGAAATCAGATAATTTTATTCCATGGAGCTGGATACTCTCTTTAAAGGATGCTGAGATAGAAGGAATATCCTTTGTTGCATTGTTTAGGGAGTCCTTGTTTAATACGGGGAAGTTTTCGTGCTCGGTTGGTGGTTTCTTCTGGTGCTGAAGTTTTTCTCTATTTATGTGCTTTTCGTGCATCGGTAACCAGCAACCACGTTTGTGCTGAACCCTGAGGACTCCTACTCTGCTGGGAGATCCTCCCCGCAGAGCTTGTCATGGAAGAGATGGCCATGGACTCGTCTGGTGGCCAGCTCAGACCGCCGGCGGCTCGGAAGAGACTCAGTTCTTCAGTAGGATCCGACGCTGCTGATTCTGAGCTTTCTGACTCAAGGTCAGAAGATTCAGATGTTTTCATACCTGCCAAGCACTGCCGTTCGAGACGGATGTCTCCGGCATCGTCCTCAAGTGAAGAAACCATCATATACGGCAGCATCGTGACTACGACAGTAGCCTTCATGCCCGTCGACGCGACGGTAAGCCTGAATGCTATCTCCCGACAGAAACTCAATGATTTCTTCTTCAAACTTGCTCCTGGACTAATCCAAGAAGTTCGCGTGAACCCCTGGAAAAATGTCATAGCCGTTGACACAACAGATGATAAGATGGTGCAAACTCTGCTTGGTTTGTCTGAAATTTGTGGTGTCCGCGCGCGGCCCTACATACCACAGGGTGCGGATATTGCAGCTGGTGTCGTCTCTGATGTTGACTTGGATCTCAAAGACGACGTTTTTAAGAGCATGATCGTTTGCACACCACCATGCAAAATAATTAGCGTTCGTAGGTTGTGCTCGTCAAAGTGCATGAAAATATTATTTGCCGGTGGAAAGCTGCCTAGTCACATAAAGGCTGGACTTGTGCGCTATCCTGTTCGCCCCTTCGTACCACGGCCCTTACAATGCCATAAACGCCTTAAGATTGGTCATGTTCAGGGATCTTGCACCAAAGATCTGGTCTGTGCCAAATGCGGTGGGAATCACCATGTAGATGCTTGCGAAAGTCAGACATATCAGTGCCCTAA
This sequence comes from Dermacentor silvarum, assembly GCF_013339745.2. Classification (NCBI taxonomy): domain Eukaryota; kingdom Metazoa; phylum Arthropoda; class Arachnida; order Ixodida; family Ixodidae; genus Dermacentor; species Dermacentor silvarum. The sequence continues at coordinate 321,557,229 of NC_051154.1, read as the reverse complement.
CTGTAAAGGCGAACATTTGGCAACAGATAAAGGATGTCCCTCATTGAAGGACGTACAAAAGGCACTAAAAGAGAAAGCCAAAAAGAAGACAGCAGGAGGTGCAAGTACGCGTGTCCGTAGTGCTGGTCCAGCGATTGGAAATGCCTCGACTAAGCAAAAAACAGTGCGTTCAAGGAATGCCAAACAAACAACGCATCGAAAAGAAGGGGGGCGGACCTTCAACTTCTCGGAGTCATCGTGGCCAGCGCTGCCATCGAAATCGTCGGAACAAGTCACTACAAAGACAGCGACCACAGTGGAGAACACTGGAAACACCGTGCATAATTCGGTCACAGCCAATGACGAGGCGCAACTTGTCATTCTTCTGAAGATGCTTGTCAGCGTCATCAGGTCTCTAATCGCGGGTCGTCAGACACCAGCAGCATCAGCAGCAGCGCAACTTGTGGAGGCCCTCGTTCCAGTCCTCGACGGCCTTCAATAGACGTGTTACTGGACACAATCTTATCAGTTGTCAGCAGCCTCGCCCCTTTGTGCTGCAATGGAATGTCAGGTCGCTGCGACCGCGACACGCTGATCTAGTTCTTCGGCTCATCGCTATGAAGACTCCACCAGATGTTATAGTGCTTCAGGAAACTAACGTAAGGAAAGACGAATATCGACTGCCAGGCTTCGTGGGTGTCCACAGTAACACTCGGTGCGCGGAACCAACCTGTGGCTCTTTCCAGTGTGTGGACACGACGCATACGCGCAATGCTTCAAAAGCATCAGTGTACGTACGTGCTGACTTGGATTTCACGGTTCTTGACACTGATGACATCTGTGATGATGAGTTTGAGTGCACAGGTGTTACTGTGTGCCTCAAGGGTGTGACTACGACGGTGGCAAGCATTTACATCCGGCCTACACGTTCTTCAGATACCTCACTACTTGAGTGCTTAGTGTCTCGGTGTGGTGCGTCGTTTGTGTTATGCGGAGATTTTAATGCTCACCATCCGCGATGGTGCAGCCGCCCCCAAGACAATCGTGGCGCAGAAATGAACGAGCTTATTATCAAGAATGATCTGCAATTACTGAATGACGGTTCACCTACATTTATAGGTAGAGGAAAGGAGCATTCTACTATAGACCTTGCGATTTTAACGAGAGATGTGTGCTTAGCCTGGTCATGCGAAGCTGACCCGTGGGGCTCAGATCACCTGCCCATTTGGTTAACACCAACACATACTGCGGGCCTAGACTACCGTCTATACAGTGACAAACTGGGATAAGTTCCGTCAGCTCATCTCAGAGGCACCATCTCAAGACAGTCTGTTCATTCGGGTGAGAGTGTTTACGACAAGCTACAATACCACGACGACGAAGTATCGGCAACCAAACCCCGATCTTAAGCTTTTGCGGCTCCGCGCATGTCGACGCCGCGCTTATAGGCGGGCACAGCGCTCTAAACGACGCACCGACTCGACTCTGTATAACCGCATTGATGCAGCCATTCGGCGGCATAAAAAACAGCTTCGTCGCAAGAGCTGGGCCGCCTTATGCAGTTCGCTGCATACTGGAAGTGGTTTTGGAAATGTGTGGCGCATACTAAAGGCTCTCCGCACTCCCGAAATCTGCAAGAACCCTACGGCTGCTTTGTGCATAGCGACTGGCCATTCACGAAAAGTTCTAGCGGAGGCATTTGCAGACCTTTTCGGCTCTCCTATGTACGGTGACACCACAAATGCCGACCTTTCTTCTTTGACAAGTCAGAGTACCATGACTGCTGTATACGGTCCAGCGTGCCAGATGGACGAGGCAGACTTCACTCTTGAGGAGCTACGACACGCACTCAACCTCTCCAAACGCCGCACTGCCCCAGGTGAAGACGGTGTGACGTATCAAGCATTACGGAACATTGATAACAGTTTTCATGACCGTATACTGGACGAGTATAATGAGGTACGGAGAGCTGGTGTAATCCCTGCTGAGTGGAAATCGTCCGTGATAATACCAATTTTAAAGCCCGGGCGCCCTGCACGACACCTCAAGTCCTACCGGCCGATATCCCTAACATCAAATGTCAACAAGTTAATGGAGCGAATGGTCCTGTTTCGTCTAGAAGACAGGCTAGAGAAGCTAAACTTTTTCCCTGATGTGATGAGCGGTTTTCGTCATCGCCGTTCTGCTCTGGACAGCATTTCAGACCTTGTCTCAACGCTTGAATGTGCTAAAAGAAACAAGCACTCCGCCTACATGCTCTTCCTAGACGTAAAGCAAGCTTTCGACTCGGTTCCGCATCAGGCGATTATTTTCGCTCTTGCAACCGCGGGAATTTCGGGTCGTCTGCTTCGCTTTGTTTGCAATTTCCTATCGGAGCGCCAGATGAAAGTGCGTGTTGGAGCAATAACAAGTGAATCCCGCACTGTTAAGTGCGGTGTCCCACAGGGCAGCGTTTTATCGCCACTTCTGTTTAACACAGTACTCGCCGCGCTTCCAAGTCGCTTGCCTCGAGACAGTGACCTCCCTGTGAGCATAGCTATCTATGCAGATGATATTGCTCTGTGGATAAGCGGCCCTTCGCACCTTGGCCCGCGGCTTCGTGCAAGCTTGCAAAGAGCTCTGAACGCGACTTCGGAGTACTTGGGTGAAGTTGGCCTGCAGATATCACCTGCTAAGTCGGCTGCAATAGCATACCACCCTAAACAGCGCGCTCGTCGAACAATGAGCCGACTGTACCTTGACGAAACGCCGATAAGCTGGGTGCGACAACACCGTTATTTGGGCTTAATTGTGGACGATCGCATCTCTTGGCGTCCTGCCATTAAATTCGTACGACACCAATCGCAGTCCATCCTTAAGTATGTGGCCGCCTTGACTGCTAGAGGTGCTGGCTGTGACCACACAACGGCTCTGCAGGTGTACCAATCATCTGTACTCTCAGGCATGATGTATGCGTTACCATTCCTGAACGTCCCACATAGTTTGATAGCCCAACTGGAACGTGATCATCGCGTTGCCCTTCGAATAATGCTGGGATTACCTCGTGAGGCGCAATCAGTACCATTACTCACTGAAGCTCATCATTTACCTCTAAGGCTACAAGCAGACCAGAGAGCTCTATTTCATATAGAGCGTCTGCACCGCGCATCGAATGGTCAAATGCTCCTTGATCGTCTGATTCACCGCCCGTTTTCTCGCATTGGAAAAATGGCACCATTATTTATGAACATTACTGACATTTCTGAACATGATGCTTCAGTTACGCCTTCGCCGCCACAAGACATCACCAAACACGTGCTGCCCATTTACCCTACAATGCCTGATATACACAAAAAGTCTGATATGCCTGTTTCGGCCATATTCCAATTGGCTCAGTCGCACATGTTAGAGAAATTTCCAGATTACCTTCAAGTATTTACAGATGCATCTGTGCACAGTGACGGTCAAGGCGCCTCTGCAGCTTTTTTCTGCCCTTCAACTCAAGTACGACGTATATTTCATATACCCCATCCAGCCTCGTCAACAACTGCGGAGCTAGCAGCAATTATTGTTGCACTGAAATACGTGCAAGAGGAGTTAACCAAACCGCCAAAGATTGTCATATTTACGGACTCCCGCACTGCGCTTAGCAGATTACAACGCAGTCAGGTTGATTGCCCAATTGTGCGCAGCATTACTGACCCTGCCAACAAAATTTTATCACGTGGGGTATCTCTCGTTGCTCAATGGATACCTTCGCACGTAGGGATCGCCGGAAATGAAGAGGCTGATCGACTGGCTTCAACTTGCACTCGTAACGACTGTGCTTGCCCTGAAATTTTGTGCAAGCTTGATGACGCTCGCCTGCTGATTCGTCGCCACCTACTCAAGCAGCATCCAGACCAGCGCGTCGCAAATGGAACGTTCCCGCCGCGTGTTCGCGGTCGAGGCTTACCTCGTCGCGCTAGAGCGCAACTACTCAAGCTAAGGGTTGGCTGTGTTAATGTGCACGAACGTTTACACAGACAAGGACGTGTGACGTCTTGCGGTGGCTGCGAGACACTTCAGCACCTGATATTGGAATGTCCCGCTTTCAGTGCGCAACGCAAATCACTAGTGAGGGACTACCATCTCCTTGGCCTGCGGTGTACGACTCTAGACGAATGTTTATACCCCAGTGGTTGTGCGTCTCGACGTGATCAAGCTCATCGTGCTCTCCTTACTTTTCTAGAAACAACGAACTTAGGGGCACGTTTGTAACCCAGCAACTATTTCTTTTATTTTACATTCTTTAGTAGCTTGACCTGCAGGGACGGGCCCTACTGTATGTTTTACTTTATTCGTTGAGATTTGTCATCTCGCTCTTCCTTTCCTCCTTCCTCCCCTCCTTCCTATCTTTCCTTCTATGTTTCTCTCGTCCTTTCCGAAGAGTAGGCAGGCGTTGTGCCCCTTCTGGTGGCAGTTGCCAGCCTTTGCTTCTCGCTTTCTCTTTCCTGTGTATATGTTTTCAAATCAAATAAATAATAATAACAAATAATAATACGGAGTAATAAAATTTTGACTGGATGTACAGTCAGTAGAATGCCACATTTTTTCATAAAAAGATTGAAATTACTGGCCCAAACCACATGAACAACTTAATTACTACCTGCTGGCATAACAAGAATTAACAAAAACTGCTACTTCACCATAGCTGACAGAACACAGCATTTAACATGTGCCGATAAGTGCCTTTGCGTGGTCACTTTAGTAAAGCTGTCATGTGTAGCCGTACCCAGTCAAGAAATTCGACAGGCTGTCGGCTTCTAGGCTATATGTTATTTTGGCCTGTTGGCTTGTAAGCCTGTCGGCGTGTCGGTTCGTCAGACTGTCGGTGTCAGCCTGTCGGCGTCCGCCTGTCGGCCTGTTGGTGTCGGCCTGTCGGTTTGTAAGCCTATCGGAACATTCTATTCCGACAGGCCGCAATTGTGGCAGTATTCTGTGGCAATCACTTTCCGCGATAGTTTCACTTTCGCGAGAGTTCATGGCTCGGCCCACGAAAGCCCTTGCATTTTCGCGACGCTTGTGCGCAGGCATGCACTGCCGATTCTCGCGAAAGTGAAACTAATTCCGAATGTGATTTTCTGAGAACACAATTCCTAGTGGCGTCATCAAGCATGCTTGATTATGCTGTCCGACAGTTCCTGAATAGAAAATACACCTTTGATTGATGGTTTCAAAGTTTTATTGCACAGTAATTCACACGCAGCCACCATCTACATACAAACAAAAATACCGTATTTACTGTATATAGGTGTTTTTTTCGAAATTAATGAAGCTACCCAATCTATGTTACCAACGAATTTCTACCTATATTCACGAAAAAAGCTAGCAAAAGTACCGAGACAATGGCATTCCTCTGCCACGCCTGGATTCAAGGAGCACATGGGCACCTGCTTTACTAGTACATTATTTGTATACCTGTAGTAAATATACACAACAAAGTAGAAAGCAAAACTATTATTAAGAAATCTAATAAAGTATGTTTGGAGACCACCATTAGAGACAAGCAATGTCTCAAAATTGGTTAAGAAGCGAGGGGGCCTGCCAGCTGAAATTCAGACTGGTTTTAAAAGATGCTGCATATACCACACAGACACTCGACGGCGTTAAAGACATCGTCATTAGGGGTGCCGAGGTCGCCTGTGCAGCATCCATCAAGGACGACTTCTCTGGCAAGTATGAAGAGGATCCAGCTTGCAGCATTGACTTGCCTCCCTTTTCGAAAGCTAAAAAGGCAAAGACGACCAACGTGAGCGCCATCATCAGGGCAGCACATGAAGCTTCTCCGGAGCTACCAAAAAACACGAGCATCAAGAAGTTGACGCTCTTGGTATTTACGTCACATATGAAGACTATACCATGGTGGTGATCGTGGCACACCGAGAGCATATGAATTCAACAGAACTAGGAAGGGTCCTGGTGTAAAAGGTGGGATACCCCTGAGTGGGCAGTAAAACAGGGAAGAAACAGTTTTGCTGCTTAACACACAGAAGAGGGAAAATTTGTTTCAGCAATCCCAAAGAACATGAGCATGGAACACAACCAAAGCAGAAGAAAAGCACGATCAAAGACCTTACAAAACAAACATGGAAGAAATCCAGACATATACTAGACGGACGTGCGTAGAGTGTCAACAAATTCACAATACGAGCCACAATAGTCCACAGTGATAACTGGCTCCATTCGGACCACTTTGTCCTGCACGGAGGAGGCAGCAGCCATAGCACTGGCCTTTCAAGATGCAGAAGCAGAAGAACAATCTCTATTGGTCCTGACGTACTCCCAGGCAGCGGTCCATTCTTATATAATGGGCACCATTCTACACAAAATCAACAGCATGTTAGGCACCACCCTAGAATGGCACCACGCAATAATGTTGTGCCCGGCACACTCTGGGCTCAAGTGAAATGAGAAGGCCAACCAAACTGCTCGAGGATCCCTACGAGGAACCCCTGATCCACCTGCACGACATCCTCGAAGACCAGAGACAAAAATACAGCCACCTACACCCAGACCGTACACGGAAACAGGCCAGGTACTGGCACTGCTTACAAACGCACATCATCATCAACCTATATTTATGCCCACTGCAGGACGAAGGCCTCTCCCTGCGATCTCCATTACCCCTGTCTTGAGCTAGGCTATTCCAACTTGAGCTTGCAAATTTCCTAACTTCATCACCCCACCTAGTTTTCTGCACTCCTCGACGGCGCTTGCCTTTCTTGGTATCCATTTTGTAACCAATGATTCACCGGTTATCCATCCTACGCATTACATGGCCTACCCAGTTCCATTTCCCCTCTTAATGTCAACAAGAATATCGGCTATCGCCATTTGCTCTCTGATCCACACTCTTCCCGTCTCTTTAAGATAGAATTAATCTTTTTCGTTCCTTCGCTATTTGTGTGGTCCTCCACGCATATCCATACATCCAAATACTTCACAAGATGCATACACCCTGCCACTTCCCTTGGTGGGCCAAGTCTCGTCCACGTAATGTGGATATGTAAGCAACGACTTCCAAATTCTAAATTCACCCCCTAACGGCGCCAATTCCAAACAACAGGCAGCGGGACGTTTGGCTTGCTAGCGAAAATCTAGAGAGCCTGAGAGCTCTTCTCGATGAAGCCCAGCGAGCCGCAGAGACCAATGGAGCTCTAAACTGAAGCACCCACCTACCACCCAAGACCCCTAAGAGAAATAATTTAAGTTTACACTACTACTGCTAAAAAGATATTGGTCGACTTAATTCAAACAAATTTTTTATAAATTTCTCAACTAATTCAATATATAGTGGTCGACCTATACTCATGTTGGACCTATTTTTAGTAAATACGGTAAGGCTGGTAAGGTCAATATACAAGGTTTGTCCCAGAAGTTTGAGCAGTTCATGCAACTACACTCTTTGCCGCCATTTTGCTGGCTCACTGTACAAACTTTTGGGACAAGCCCAGTAGCTCTCAGTACCAGTAGCACTACATTCTTTGCGCGTCAGCGAGTTTCTGTGCCAAATGCCTGCGCATATCTTTCAATCTTTTTTTCTCGTCTTCCGGCGTGACAATGTTGACCATGAAGATCCGGAGGGGGCCTGCGCAAGAAAAGCAATCACGAGTACAAAAGTAATGAAAGAATCTAAACAATTATTTCCAGGATGCACAGTGCAAGTTCCCAACAATATGTCCATGGTTCAATGAAACAATTTTGCAAACCTGCATTTTCAAATAACCAAACTGCAGGTTACCTTTTGCATGTTCACTTTAATGCCTTAAATGTTTTCTACAGTTTTAACATGAAATATTTCAGTAGCAGATGATTCAAACACAGTGCTTTAGCACTAGCTTCGCTTTTACTGTGGCAATTTGCATGTGCCATCGATACATGAGTAGATCAGTTAATACAGCTAGCACCCATCAGAACCAGTAACGATAAAAGCTCATAATAGACTAAAGCATTCTGATCAGCACTGGGGCTCGGAACTGTTAACACTTAGGCTTGCTGGTTTATCATCTTCCAGAAAGTAAGTGAAGCGAAATTGCACAGTAGTAGTGCTCCTACAAATCCGCATTCCCCTTTGCTGATGTAATTTCACTGCACTTACCGTTGTCAAGGAATTATCAGGCACACTGGATAGTGCTGCTATGCTTGCGCTCACAGTACACCAAAACAACATAAAATTGTAATTTCTTCAGAATGAAACAGACCACAACTGTATGTAGAATAATAGCAGACATGTTTTTAAATGTCTCCTTTATATGAAATTTACTTGATACGAGCCACTAGTTTGGACGTTTTCTGTAGCAATAATACATGCAATAGTAAAAAGCCCACTACTCTGAGGAGATATTAAGGATGGCACATCAATACAGGTTAAGTGCACAGTTTTGTCGTGCGTAGCAGCACCTTCAGTGGTTGCTATAAAAGTAGTGCTGCTACATTTGTAAAATTATTTTCATTGGAACAGCATGTTCATATACTTTTCAAGGATGACAATTTCTGTGGTGTCAGGACTGGTCTGGCCTTAGTTCTTCCCTTGGATCGCGACTTGTTGGACAAAGTCCCGGTCTCGCTTCTGTTCTTAAGCTCATCTGGCATACAATACATTGTGGACGTCATACAGCAGAACATAGAGTCAGACGTAGACCGCAACAGTGTCCCCCAAGCAGCCTTTTCTATCCATTGCCTGGATCCAGCATACACCTGCAATATATAATAACACATACATAGCTTGTAGCCAACAGGTTTTATACTGGACAATATACACTATGCATTTTCTAAACTCTACTGTTTTCTGGCATTCTACCACATTTATTAGTTGTAGTGGGCTTACCTGCATGAGCAGAACTAAATTATATAGTAAAATTTTAACAAATCTTTTAGGCACTCCAACATTAAAATCTCCCAAGGATAAATAGCAATCACTAAATTTGTTAAATTGACAATGATCTGCAAGAATATTCACTGCTGTCTAAAGCTCGATGAACTCACTAACATCTACCTTGACATTGGGTAGCCGAATTTCAAATACATGTGTTGTCTGTAGGACCACCCTTTTCTCAGGTTGATCTGTGCGGTCACTAGATGCAATATAGAAATGTGCACAAGCATTGCGTTCCAAGGACTCCATGATTACATAATTATGCCATCAACAATAATGTACACAAACAAAAAAGACGTTCACACAAGTGACATGGCTAAATAAACGTACACTCGCCAACTGAAGAACACACGTAGCACGCCTGCCTGGCAAGGAATTTTGTAGAGGACGCCGGGATATTTTTCTTTTTTGAGGCAGTCTTTGACTCGGACGAGATGTTTTAGCTTGCTTGAAGGGACGTGGCAAATTTGTACATCATAATCTTTGAAAATCCTTGACATTGACTCGCTTACGCCTCGTGCACAGGGGAGAGCCGCCCGTTTCCTTGTTCTCATCGGCTTGATAGGAGGTTCAGCGACACGCTTTTCTTCAGTCTTTATAAACTGGCCGTGGTAGCCATTACTGACCAAATCCTGCGTCACTCTCTTCAGCTCGGCTCTGCGTGCGTCAGTAGTCGAGCACAATCGGAATGCACGTGTGAGCAGTGTTGAGGCCACAGATCGTTTGTGTCCAACGGGATGGGCCGAATCAAAGTGCAGATATTTCCCTGTGTGGATAGGCTTCCGATAAACGCTTGTTGAAAGGCCGGATGCAGTATGCAGGACTTCAATGTCAAGGAAAGCCAGGCGACCATTTACTTCTTTTTCAACGGTGAATTCTATTGTGCTTTGGAAAGCCCTCGAAGATAAAGCCCTCACGACGTTCCAGCCCGCTCCAAAATTGTTCCTGCGGTATGTCGACGATTGTTTTTCCATTATCCGCCGCGAAGACGCCGCACCTTTTCTGCAGCACCTGAACTCTTTCCAAAGCACAATAGAATTCACCGTTGAAGAAGAAGTTAATGGTCGCCTGGCTTTCCTTGACGTTGAAGTTATGCATACTGCATCCGGCCTTTCAACAAGCGTTTATCGGAAGCCTACCCACACAGGGAAATATCTGCACTTTGATTCGGCCCATCCCGTTGGACACAAACTATCTGTTGCCTCAACACTATTCACCCGTGCATTCCGATTGTGCTCGAGCAGAAGAGAGTGACGCAGGATTTGGTCAGCAATGGCTACCCTGGCCAGTTTATAAAGACTGAAGAAAAGGGTGCCGCTGAACCTCCTATCAGGCCGATGAGAACAAGGAAAAGGGCGGCAATCCCCTATGCACGAGGCGTGAGCGAGTCAATGTCAAGAATTTTCAAAGATTATGATGTACAAATCTGCCACGTCCCTTCAAGCAAGCGAAAACAACAACTCGTCCGAGTCAAAGACTGCCTCGAAAAAGAAAAATATCCCGGCGTTATCTACAAAATTTCTTGCCAGGACTGCCAGGTGTGCTACGTAGGCGAGACGGGAAACTTTAAAAGAAGGCTACAGCAGCACCGCAATGATGTAGCCAAAGGACACACGGTTTCCAGCGCCCTAGCAGAGCATCATGAGGAGACTGGTCACCGTATTAACTGGCATTCGGCTTCCATCATCGAAAGAGAGAAGATATTATCATTCCGATTGCTTCTTGAATCATTTTGCATACAATCTACGACTAACACAATAAACCGGACACGGGGCCCCCTCCCTGACTTGTACGCAAGCGCCTTACGTCTTCCGACGCATATATAATAAAGATCATGCATTCGTTCATTGTGAACAAGGCACCCGTACTGGTTGCCAAAACATCAATCTGTTGTTTTAACACGAAAGTGTTTTATGCCGGGGTCCACCAAGACTTCAGTGACGTATTTCCGTCACGGAAATACGTCAGCTTACAATGTACACGAACATAATACAAAGAAACCAGAAGAAAAAGTTCCACAAACATGAAAAATTTGGAAATCGAACCCACGACCTCTCGGTCCGCGACGATAGATCGCCGAGCGTTTAACCCATTGCGCCACAAACGCATTTGCAGAGAGCTACACAGACGCGCCTTATATATCTAACACTCCTCCGTGTACCCGCGCTCTTGCTCGGGGCGGTGCCGCCGCCTACGAGCAGAAAAGAGAAGTACTGCATTATGACACTAACGCGCACCGACAGTGAACGCTTCGGTGGTCTCAGCACCTACCTAGGTGGCGTTCACCGTACTCAGCACAGCGGAGCGTGGCCTCCGCAATTAGCTCTGAAAATGTTTCTGAAGTTGATCGCGGAGGCTGCAATTACGACGCGCTGTACGCGCTGATTTGACTCGGTGACGATTCAGTTACGTGCTTTGTCTTGCGCGTTGTATTAGTGTGTCAGTTACGTGATTCGTCTTTCGCGTTGTGCTAGCGTGTGCAGCGTAGTGCAGCTTCCATATGCAAGACGGTTGCTCATGGTCATCGACGTTGGTAGTCGTGATGGAGGAGACGTGCCACCAGGCGTCAGCGTGGGTGCATCAACGCCTAAGGGCGCTTTAGCCACAAAACACCAATAGACATTATATATCAATGTGCAATAAACATTATTTGTGTTCTTCAGTTGGCGAGTCTACGTTTATTCAGCCATGTTCTTTCCTCGCCAGACGAGTTTTCGTCAAACCCTAGATTTCATCACACAAGCAACATTAACATAACAAAAGATTAGTCCTCCAATTATGTTTTCTAGCACCGTTTTGGAGACCTGCGTCACTCACGAGCGCAGTGCACCGTCTAACTTATAGGAGAAGTACAATTTCGCTTTCTATAGTTATTTCTTCTGTGTGGCGGCAATTTTTTATGGGCTTGGAAGAAGCAGGAGTTTGAAAGCGAAAATGGCTATCTCTACATGCATTGAGATCGCTTTATGGTGGCTTAGTTAAAGGAGCCATCCAGCTAGTCTCGCACACAGCTGTTTCTTTATGCCCGCCATCCCTTTGCTGTTATTTCTGCACACTCTTAATTTTAGTAGCACCAGGAAATGCAGATGATCTGCAAACATTTCTCGTACATTTGTGTGCATTGAGAGCAAGCATAGTTGTGCTTTCACTGGACACTGTTCTACACAGGAAATTGTGGGAATAGTGTTAAGTAACAATAAACCCAACTAAAACATTTATGTGAGACAAAAATACCAGAGCAAGCATATTACCAGGGTCAGATTTTCTACTTGGCCACTCCAGCCAACCAAAAGTGGCTGCAGTAGAGTGCTGTAAACTGACCCCTTTTCATTTATTTTCGTATGCCTGTGGTGTAGCAAGCCAATGACAACAGCTACCAAGGGGGCGCCATGTGCTCGGCCATTTGCGGAAAGCAACATTCGATCATGATGCTGCATGGCGCACTGATTGACATAAGCTGTCTGCATACATAATTTATAAGAGGAAGCCACTGCCTGCTTAAGCAGCCTTTCCCAGAAATGCTGCCACACAGGGAAATGCGAACAGGCGGATGACGAGTGCCACGTTTGACTAGTGGATTAGGATCACATGGCAACGCCATCCAAGAACTGTCTCCTTGTCCTTGAGATGCACTGTGGGCACCTTACTGACAGCATGAAGGCTGTGCTCTCCCAAGCTTGAATGGACATCGCAATTATACCAGGCGGCCTGACGGACCAGCCTCAGCCACTTGACGTCTGTATCAACAAGGATTTTGAATATTGCCTGCGGAAATACTTCGCGATCTGGCCGAGTGATGAAGCGTATAAGCTAACAGCAACAGGTTGTACTAAATGCACATAACTAACGCAAGTGGGGAGCTGGGTCACTGCAGCATGGGACACGCCAGGAAGCTTGATTGCATGCTTTCAAGGAGTGCAGCACCTAAAGTCCACTAAATAACACCAAAAATTGTCCCCTCTTTTATGCTGACATTGATAAGAAGGTAAGCGACAAGGCTAGCAGTAACGACAACACTGCATGGGCTTGGACGGGTCGTGACTAATAAGTGCTGTTTGCGTTTTGTGTCTGTTAGTGGTAGATTTTTATGGCGCAAGGGCAACTGTGGCCAAAGAGCGCCAAACACAAGGTTGATGGTCGACTCAGGTTAGTAAGCAGTAAAAGAGAAGGATAAGAAACAGTGGTGTATAGGGCCTAAAATAATTGAGTAATGATTACATTTGATGATTATGGGCAAAGCGTCTGACATTTACAAGGTCACGCAGCCTCAGCAAGAGTCCTTGTCAGGGCAAGGAGTGCGGAGCACCTGACAGGTGATAAAAAATCTCAGCCATTTTCTCGGGAAGGAGACAAGGCTGAGTTCAATGGTAATATGAAATTGCACGTAGGAAGCCTACACTCGCTAAAACTTAAAAACTCTTTTTAGTGAAAACATTTGGTAGTCGCCGAAAAAGAAGGACGGGTGCGGAGGTATTTCATTTCTGTGCAGTTCTGGGAAGTGACGTCTCCTGTCAGGTTCTAGCCCCTTGCACATAATTAGAATATGAATCACGGACAGTCGATCACCACATTTTGGACAGTGCGGTGCTGGAGAACTGTTTAACAGATGTGAATGTCTGGCATGTGTGTGTCCTATTCTAAGCCTGCATAGTGCAACCTCTTTATATCTGTCGCGTTTCCCGGTAGCATATCTTCCTATTATGGGCTTTATTGTGTGCAGTTTGTTTTGAATTGCTGCATCCCATCCTTCTCGCCAATGCCTACGGATTCTGTTTCTAATGTGTGCCCTGAGGTCCTCGTAGGGTATATTATCTATGCCAATAGAAGTACGGAGAGCAGCTGACTGCGCAAGTCTGTCAGCTACCTCATTGCCAGCTATATTGCAGTGCCCCGGTACCCAGCATAGTGTGATTTTAGGTTGGATTTGAGAGTCGACATGAGACATTTTAGAAGGAAATTAGTTACGAGGTTTTTATGCTTTTTACCGGATGACAACGCAGTCACCGCACTGAGGGAGTCTGTATATATGATGGAGGTTGGTTGTTTCTTCTGTAGGATTTGCTTTACGGCCAGCAGGATTCCACAGCATTCTGCGGTAAATATGCTTGTATGCTCGTTCATTGTTTTCGATTCGGAAAATTGAGGGCCATGTGCGGCACATGCGACAGCTGAGGACTTAGAGGCGTCAGTGTAATACTCGGCACACCTGTATTTTGCCTGCAAGTACATAAAGTGCTGATTTATTGCCAGCGGATGCCCATGTTTGCCCACCACAAGAAATGACATGTCACAGTGAACAGCGTGTATTTACCACGGCGCAATGGCGTCTTTATGGGACACCACCTGGAGGTTTTAGACCGGTATGTGCAGGCTTTCAATGTGTGACGCGACTCTAACGGGACATGGTGGCGTTGCTGCTGGTCGCCTCAAGAACAACTGGGTGTTGGTTGTGTCACGCAAGAGTTCACCAGATGGATGCCCTGCATGAGAGAGCACCCTAGTGGCATACACTATGCTTGTGCACTGCCTTCGTGGTTCCAGTGACCATCTGTTCGCCTCAACATACAGGCTGGCTATTGGGCTAGTTCTGAAATCACCAGTGGCCAGACGGAGCCCAAGGTGGTACACGGGGTCAAGCATCTTTAGCGCAGACTTTGACGCTGATTCGTACACTACCGAGCCATAGTCAATACGTGGCAGGACAACGTTATTCAGAAGGTTCAGTAGACAGTCACGGTCTGTACCCCATGATTGATGGGAAAGGATCTTTAGTAAGTTCAATGCTTTCAAGGATTTCAACCGCAACTGCTTGATATGTACAACAAAGGTGAGCTTTTTATCGACCACAACACCTAGAAATTCGTGATCTTGTTTAACAGCTATGGTCTGAGCGTTCCGCGTGATGTTGGGGTCTGGTTTAATGCCACGCTGTTGGGAAAACGGTAAACAGACGGTTTTTCCACAGTTGAATTTAAACCCATTTTCATCTGCCCAGCTTGAGAGTTTATTTACCCCCACCTGGATTTGCCATTCACAGATGGCCAAGTTGCTGGATTTGAAACTGATCTGTACATCGTCTACGTAAACAGAGTAAGAGATCGTTTTGGGCAACACAGTGCTTAGGGAGTTCATTTTAACTATGAAAAGCATGCAGCTGAGAACGCCACCTTGGGGGACACCATTGTCCTGTATGAACCGCTTCGATATAGCATTTCCAAGACGAACCACGAAGGTGCGTTCGGAGAGGTAGCTTTCTATAGTATTGAGCATGTTTCCCGAGGCTCCAAGAGAATGCAGATCACGTAGAATGCCATAACGCCAGGTCGTGTCATAAGCTTTTTCCAGGTCAAAGAATACAGAAAGACTAAAAGTTTTGGATAAAGTGTTTATCGGAAGCCTACCCACACAGGGAAATATCTTCACTTTGATTCGGCCCATCCCGTTGGACACAAATGATCTGTTGCCTCTACACTGTTCACCCGTGCATTACGATTGTGCTCGACTACTGACGCACACAGAGCTGAGTTGAAGAGAGTGACGCAGGATTTGGTCAACAATGGCTAACCCGGTCAGTTTATAAAGACTGAAGAAAAGCGTGCCGCTGAACCCCCGATCAGGCCGATAAGAACAAGGAAACGGGCGGCTCTCCCCTATGCACGAGGCGTGAGTGAGTCAATGTCAAGAATTTTCAAAGATTATGATGTGAGTGCCATGACAGGGTGAGTGCCATGACAGGGTGAGTCATCGGATCTTTTAGCCTAGACTTTCTAAAAACTGATGAATCGTGTACAACTGCCCATTTTGATACGGTGGTTGTTGCGCATCCAAGCAGAAAGCAGCTTTCAGCATAGATGTGAACCAGCTACTAAAGCCAGACCTCATATTTGTGTGGGAGTAATTGGGACGTAGAGACCTACCGAAATTGTAATCAGTTAAAGGCGACCCAGGATTTACGTCGTCTTGCAATTGATTTGATGCGGTCGAGGAGAACTTGGGGACTTGGCGCTACTTCTGTGTATAGGCGTTTGGTTTCTGCTATATTTTCCAGGCTTCAATTTCTCTTAGGAAAACAGAATTGCACCACTGGTAGTTTTTTACTTGCATTGCAATTTTTGAGGGTTTCGCAGCAAGTATTGTGAATAGCTGAGTCAAAGCCTAAAGTAGTGACCATGGACCTCATGAGTTTGACGAGAGCTAACCTGTTGCAGTTGTGTGAAGAGCTCGACATAGAGGTAGAGGATGACATTTGAGAAGCCGAAATTAGAGCCATTTTAGAATGCAACCGTGATCAGAAATACTTTGAATACTTCGGCAACCTAATTCTGAAAGCACAAGAAAAGGAGGAGCATGAAGAGCGAGAAAGTATGAACGAATTCACCAGGAACGAAACAAAATTGCAGAGGAACGAAGTAGGCAGGTAAGGAAAGAGATAGATGCTCTCAGTCAAAAGATTGAAAGATTAGAACAGGGTTTTAAAGTGGAGCTGCAGGTATGTCAGGCACCCGCAGAAATATCCCACGGAAAGTGCAAACAAGTAGCACGCGCGGTTCTACCGATGGTAGAAAGAGAGGCTGATCCCCGTGAGCCTAATGGTACGTTCGCAGGTGAGGCCAGATCCGTAGACCGTGACGTAGTTCTTGAGGAGCCCGTTAATGGGGACCGTATTGAGCGCGACGAGATACATTACCAATGGAATACTAGAGAAGCAGCTAGGCCAGCTGTGGATGATTTGGCTCAGTTATCCGGGGAGTACGTCGCGAAGATAGCTCTTGCAGAAGCCCGAAGTGGCCCCGATTCGTCAGACAAGAGCACCAGTGCAGAGTCCAATCGGTCAGGAAAGTGCGCTAAAGCACAATGTAGGCAGCGCAGTGCAGTTGTGGACAGCTCCCATGTATACGAGCTACTTTGCGCAAATGAAAATAGCTGCATTGTCCTTGAGTGTTTAAATCTCTCCGCCAGTCGAGATAGCATTGAGAGGATTGATTTACCCGCAAATAATTCAGACTGTGCGGTTGAGATGGAAATAGTGACCGATTAAGGGCCTGTACACGCTCGAGCCGCACATCGCCGCAAGCCGCACCGCCCTCGCGCGGTCCGCTTAAAATGGCCGCTCTGACGTCACGAGAGGCGGTCGTGAACTTTTTCCAGTATGCAGCATGTATGCGATGACCGCACAAACATGGCGCTGGTTCGAAGCGAAGCGAAGCGAAGCGCGAGGCCTAGGCGCCTAGGCTGCTGTGGCAGTTTTTTTTGTCGTTTTTGTTTTTTTGTGGGATCATTGCAAGAGTTATCGAGCACTCGCGGAGATAATCGTCGAACGCAGCAATCCGATGTACCCTGCCTGACCTCTTCAGCGCGTGCGGTGCGATCGTCAACGGCAACAGATAGAAATGTGTTGTGTTTACGCGAGCGTCGGAAGCAATGAAACCGGCGATTTCGTGTGTGTTGGGCCGTATTTCGCTTGTGCAGTACCAGCAGTACAAACGCGAAGGCCATCACATACACGCGCATTCTAAGCATGACACATGCATTCAGTACGCGCCAGAACGAAAATAGTGCGGTCGCCCATCTCAGCGTATGGTGTACCTAGGTGTTGTATGTGCGCGCTTCATCGCGGCGAAGCTCATACGTGTATGTGCATCGTGCAGTGCTGGTTTGTGTTTAAGAAGTGACCATATGACCTGTAGCGATTAGCTTTATTGTCGCGTCATCGCAGCCATTCGTAATGTGCTGTTTGTGCCTTGCTTCATGTGAGCTGTTTTGGGGGCTGCGATGCGCCTTGGTGACCGCGAACACGTACAGAGCGTTTGAGTGCTGGGGTTCTTACTGTACGAGGTGAAGGGTACTGTTATGTATACGTGCAATGTGTCGCAGTGGTGCTAGGCGCATAAGTATTTGTTTTATGCGATATGCATATGCTCTGAAGTGAATCGTGCATACAGAACGGTTTGTACAGAACATTAGACCCAAAATTCAAGGAGGCGCAAACAAACCGTACTTGTACACATACATTGAAAAATAATGAAACCTCCTTCTCCTTGGCCGAACTTTCTTGTAGCTAAGCAGCTGCTGAGTTGGACACACACTACAAGCTCTTTAGGGTGCTTTATATGCATGTGCTCTGAAGTAAACAGTGCAGAAGCACCGCTGGTCGTTTGTGCTCTTTGCATCTCAGTATGGGTTTTGTATCAAACCAGCTTTCCTGGATTTGTACACGTGTTGTTTGTTTCCAGTGTTGTCACTGCTCATTTTACTCTTCACGAAGAGGGGAGGCTAGGGAACAGCTTAAAAGTTATATCACTGCTCCACGTATTGCAATTATTAATTTTGTGCTAGGTGTCATTTGCTGTAATGTAAACAATGCAAATGTGCCGCATGCTATTTTTTGCGGATGTGACGACACTGCAACGCACCTTCTCTGCCACTGCCCAACCTTTCATGCTGAACAATGTGCTTTGCCAGTTATACTCCATCTCAGTAGTGCCTTGCAGCACTGGGGCAGCGGCAGGGCTTCTTAGCCAATAGGAAGGCTGAATTCCCCTCAAGATGTGTTCATCCATGCTGCGTCAACTGCTCAGCGTCTGCTTGCCATCCTTTCGATACATCAGCCACTGTTGGAGAAGTGACGCAACAAATGTTCCTACGTTGTAACTAAAGGCTGCGTTTCCATGAATGCTACTGTTGGGCTTCACTTCATCGACACGCTATGTGAGCAGTTCAATACAGCCTCCTGAGCCAGTTTTAGTAAAAGTGAACACCCTGATAAATGTTCACATGCACCACGCCATCTGCTCAGCGTGTATTTGACGTTTGCTCACCACTGTCATCACGTACCGTACTAGAGCAGAGTACGAATTAATGATGCAGTGAACAATGACGCATTCGTAGCGTTCTGCATGGTCAATGCATCACCATTGCTACTGCTGTGGTGCTACCTGCTAAATAGAAACCGGACCACTTTTACTGCCTGTGTAGTCCTAGCAGTGTCAAAACAAACAGCTGATCTTAATAAGAACAACAAGAAATACCTAATGCTTTGTCCTCAGCATGAGATGAGACTACGCAGTGATGGATTTAACCATTTATTTATTGCTTTCAGGGCTTACAGCTAGTAAAAGGGCAAATTGAGATTGAAGCGGGTGGTCTGGGCTGCATGGGCGGTGCCATGTTGCTGCGTAATCACGGTTAGGGTGGCTACTGATGTTACCAGTGCTAACCGCCACAGTAATTCATCGTACAAGACGAGCATGCGAGAAGGGCCTAACATCTGTAAATCTTTTGTGAATGTCACCATGTAGCCTGCACCAAAGGAAAACAGAAAGCTAGGCAACATGAGAAACGCAAGGCGTGGAATTGACGAGGGAACAATGTTTAGCTTCATGCACCTTCGCAACGATCCATCTCCTTACATGAATTATCTGCCATCATGTCAACAAACTCATTGCAGTTTGACTTGTAAATGTAACATCGATGTATTATGCCATTGTCGTGATCTAAATAAAAAAATGAGAGGTGCACTAGGTGTTTTAAAAAAAAAGAGAGGAGGTGAACCCTCATTTCTTATATGGGAGTAGGCAAGAGAGAAAGGTCCTTTGCGTTGCTGGTTGGGCAAAGAAAGAATGCCTCTGTGCAAGAAGAGCAGGTCACGTTCTTGTACTACAGATTCTTTGCTTCTATTTCGGCAGCTACTATGCTGTTTTAAAGAATTCTTGTGGTAGAATACTCCTTGGAAGACACTTCACAACTTTTATAGTATAACTAAAATTTTCCACAGGGCCCTGGTGAACGGTCCTCTTAAACTTCTGAGAGGCCCATCAAGGGGTTGTACTAATTAGATGAGTTGTTTCTATGTAAACCTCACATTGACAAGCTTTGCAAAAATCTCGGCAAGGCTTGTTATATTCTGCTCAAGAGCCGAAATTGTTTTGATACAGAAACCCTTCGAGAAATTTATTTCAGCTTGTTCCACAGCCATCTGTGGTACTGTGTTACATCTCTGGGCCATTCATACATTGAGCCATTTATAAAACTTCAAAAGAGGGCTGTCCACTTTATGACTTCCTCACAATACAATGCTAACACGACACCGCTCTTTCAACACGTACACATTTTACCGTTTACTTCATTACGAAATTTTTAAACTCTTGTAATGGTTAATAGTAGCATCGTTACTGACTACCCACTCTCTGCTACCAACTTTACCGAATCAGGACGCTGTACACGCAGTGCACTAAAACAACATTTTCTGGTTCCAAAGGCTTGTAATGTGTGTGGTAAACAGAGAATTTGAAGTGTTGGAGTAGTCGAGAGGAACGTTCAGCCCACGTAAGTTAGAAATGCAGCTATATTCAGAGATAATTAAAACTGCATTTTCGTGTTCTTCTTTCGTATGTTTATTAATACATTCACCACTTCCTTTTTCTTTTTTCTGGTGAATTTTCCTTTACTTGTAAATGTTCAATGATACCGTTTGCATTTTGAAGATTCTTTGTATTGTATTCTTTACTTCTAATGTATAGTGCATATTGTTGCAGAGTTTAAGTACATGTGTCTGTGCTAAATTATTTGCTTTGCATCCTCTACATTTTTTTATGGATTGCAACTGGCCTCGAGCTAGGGATCCCAATGTATTTGTTCACATTATGTTTTACTCTGTACTGAACGCAAAAAATAAAGTTTAATTCAAAAAAACATTTTTCTCACAGGGCCCCCTAGCCTGGAGCTGCAGCCCCCTTAACCCATAGGTTAATCTGGCCCCAGTAGCAACTAGTATCACGAATGCAAGTTTTGGCTTGCCATCCCTTTTATCAGGTTAACATTGATTTGCACAGCAGAAATCTTAACAATCATTGCATGCAGAAAACAGCCTTAGATCAAAGGACGCAAGTAACTTGTGTCCTCAAGAATCTAAACCTTGTTTGGGGTTTTCTGGAAATGAAAGCAGTTTAGGTACCTTAGTCTGAAACTCTATTTTGCTTGACTGCAGCATTTATCATGGATGCGAAGTGGATGCTGTGACAGAAAGCCAGTGTGCACATACAAGAAAAAGTACTGCAATGCCCCTCAAAAGTTTTCTAGGTGTATTGTGCAAAACGACAATTAATGTACGGGAATGACATGACAGTGGTCATAACTTAAAGCAACGTTTCTTTACAGATGGGGCACACATGTATGGTGCAAGCTTGACATATAAGTGATAGTCCTTTTTAAGATACAAGTGGCATGGTGACATAGCGGGAATCAATGCTTGTTATTTCTTTATTCACAAAATTATGAGTTGTACAATACTTGTGCCCCGATACAATGCCGTATCTCTGAATCACAGATGTCACATCCTATCTGCCCTGTGAAATACTTTGCCACATGAAATGGAAATCTCATTGACATAATCAATTATAGATTTTGCATTAGTTTTATGCTGTTTCTTGCAGTCTTGTCTTTCATGAGTACTTGCATAATATGGAAAAGGGTACCTTGACATTCTAAATGTTATCTATATATGACCACACAACTATTATTTTTTCCTAATCAGAGGAGGCTCTTGTGTCATTATATTAATTGAACTTCTTTAACAATGAATACGCGACAGGTACTTGCATGTGAACAAGCGTATGTAGCCTCCTAAAGGCAAGCACGTTTACGAAAGTATCTTTCAGTCCTATTGGCAAGAAAACTTTCCCATAGGCTTTTTTTTCATGAGAAAGGTAACCATACATTTCTTGATCTAGCAGACTGATCTTTTATGCTACAAGTCTGTGCTGTTTTCCTTGCAACGAGTAGTTTTACATATGTCTACAACACGTAGGTCCTTCATCGGCTATTCTTTTTTTGTACAACTTTGATGTTTTCTTGGGAACAATATATTGCACGTTTTTGAAAGCTAGCCATTCAGAGGCCATTCTTTCTTGAAAAGCTTCTTTGCAGTCAGGCTCTAAAGTTGTTGATAGACTGTTTATGTCGATTTTTTTACGTAACAATTAGTAGTCTTGCATTTAAAACTTATCCTTTGTGCCCAATATTTAGCTCTCTTTTTGCACTAGTTAAGGTGTGGTACCTAATTTTTTTATATGAAAATAAATATTGTTACTACAGGTACGTGTGTCGTCGTATGACTTTTGAATATTTGATAAATAATATTTTATTCAATTCGTATTTGAAAACGTTTACATTCGCCCACATTTACTTCTTGTACAATGCACAAAGAGGCACGCAAGCCATAGTGGTGCTTAATGAAGTCTCTTTTTGCTGCATGTAATAGTGGCAAAAAGCAGCTTCTCACAGGGAACTTGATTGTGTTGTCTTGTGTATTGTTCTTCTGCCATATGTATTCTGAATTGATAATGATATCACAGACAGATATATAACCTCTCAATGGAACAGACATTTATTTGATACATATGAACTCGCACCCTATTCAGCTGGCTTTCAGTTACGCTGATTGTGGCCAGCCTCTATAGAGTATGTCTGCAATGTGATATGAGGGTATGTGTGCAGTGCTATTGTTAAGCCAACTATTGTTCTCACAGCAATGTATTGAGTAAGATTATTGCATAATTATTATTATAAAAAAGACAGCATTAGCCCAGGTTTTAAGGGTGAGAAAATGCTTGGTGCGCTTCACCAAGCATACAGACAGCATATAATGTGACTACATACCATGTGCTAGTTTGTATTTACAAAGTGTTCACAAAATGGGGAAGGCGGCAGTGAGACTCCTTGAGGAAGCAACACTTCAGTTGTACTGATGGTACGGCGTGACCATATAATTTCCTTATTGCTTGGTAAAAAATATGGTGGGTTACAACCTATGAAATGCCACACCAGCAAGGCTGAACATCCATTCTTACTTTCAGTGGCTTAAATACGCCACTGTGTTGTTGAGCCTGTGTTGTTGAGATTCCGAAATATCGCCTCGTGTGCCACGTTGTCAAATGCCCCCTTCAGGTCTAGCGCGAGAATGGCCCGTGGTGTGTGGCAGGGCTGACAATCTCCTTCTTCAATTGCATTAGCACGTCGTGGGTCTCAAGATGTCGTATGAAGCCAAACATGGGGTCTGGCATTTGCTGGGTTTCGTCGAGGTGTTGTTGGAGGCATTTGAGTACTATCCTTTTCATGATTATGCTTATGCATGATGTGAGGGATATCAGCCACAGGATGTCAATGTGCGAGGACTTGCCCGGTTTGGGGATAAAGCGTACTTCAGCTGTTTTTCATTCTTGTGATAGCTTGCGTGATGTCCAAAAGTCATTGAAGGGGTCTAGAAGCATCTCTAGAGCCTGATCTTCAAGGTTAGCCTCAAAGATTCTGGTCGGGCCCGGGGGCACTGCTTCGCCGGCTTTTTTCATCAATGGAACAACGACATAACACAGAATGAACAAACACGAGTGCTGTGTGACACGGTCATATTCCATCATGTAATCAATTGTACGCTCACTTTTAACTTGGCAGCTACTAAAAAAACGTAAGTAAATCAACAAGCCGTAGTTGAATATTCACTCGCGTGCTCGGTGATGAAGAGAAGCGACTTGTCGATCTACACAGCTGTATTCTGCGATAATAGAACCATCTGTATAAGAGTATGTTAATATACAGGGCGTTCATTTTAAAGTGTTACGGAATTTTTAAAAATCGCCTGTGGCAGGTAGCATAATTCTTATCGTTGAGCTGGGCTATTCGATGAGGTGGACATTCGTAGCACAAAAAATCGAAACACATATTCAAGTAAGAAAAATTGACTAATGAACTTCTTAGTTAATTACTTTACGACATATTGCCATTTACGAATTATAGCCGGTGAGCTTGCAAGACGCATCCACTTGAAATGAATTTCCAGGATGACGCCAGCTTTGAGATATTATTTTCCAAAGTGTGGGACGAAATACATGGGCGTTCCAGTTACTTTAGTGCTTCAATGTATAAAACAGCATTTTGGTAAAAAAGTAAGTGGAACAACAGTGCATTTTTAGGGCGAGTTTGATGGCACATATCTCCAAACTGGCGTCATTCTGGAAATTCATCCCAAGTGGATACGCCTGCCAAGCTCACCGGCTCCAATTCGTAAATCACAATATCTGCTATACAATAATTAACTAAGAAGTTGATTAGTCATTTTTTAATTAGTTCAATATGGGATTTCTCGTGTTACTAATGTCCGCCTCATCGAATAACCCAGCTCAACGATAAGAATTATGCTACCTGCCACAGAGGATTTCTAAAAAATTTTAAAACTTATAACACCTTGTATAACGCTGTGGCGCTTCAGCGTGCTACGCTGTTGCTGCGACAAATCCCGTGTTCATTGGCTTAAAAACGCACGCGCGGTCTTGCAAGCTTTCGCTAGCACATCTACAAAAAATGCGCCGTCACGCCGCACACAACCGAGTACATAGCGATGTGTGTTGTTACAACAGTATGCGGTAGCAATGATTTAAAAAAAAGAAAGAAAGGAAAACGAAAAAAAGGCGCAGGTAAGATCACTGCATAGTGTTCGAGAGGTGGCTCAGCGCGCCAACGCAACACATGCAGTCAACAGAGTATGACAGTGAAAGAGTTTTGCGTTTTCGCCGTGACGCGGAAGCTTGAACCCACGCCGACAAAAATATGCCAGTGTCGTCTGCTGTTGACCATAGTTGCCGACTTAGAACATCTTTGCCCCGCCTCTCGGTTGCCGGCTCTTAACATACGTCGCGTCCCCAAATCGGAGTGCGAATGCCGGCACATGCGAACCGCTCGAGCTCACTAATCAGAAAATTACCTAATAAGAAAACAAACGTAATAACAAAATCCTGGCTCGGGCCAAAATTTTGCTGGTCGCCAGCACACAAACGCTGCGACCGCGCTGTTGCATGTTGCCAGTCGCTGGTTATCTGTTTTGCCAGCCAGAGGGCGCATGCGTACGGCACCGCTCGCGCCGGTCCCAGCGTGAATCGAATTTTGTGCCCGGTTGCTTCAACCGTCCGCCGCCACTGAACCACCAGCATGCGGTGCGGCTTGCGGCGATGAGCGGCTCGAGCGTGTACAGGCCTTGAAGAAGTGCCGGTCAGCACGAGATTCAAGCGGAAGGCTTGAAAGTTAGCACTAGTAAACGTGCTAGGATGAAATAGAGTCGCAAAGTCGGGAATGCGGCAGACAGGGCAACGCGGTCGAACAAAGGCGCTCAACGCAGTGAGGAGCGCAGTCAGAGTTCCAATGGCGCGTTTGTTCCTTTAAATGTTTCCAGACAGGGCTCGTGCGAACCGCCGGACGAGAAAGAAAAGAAAGGGCCGATCGGCGCGAAGGTGGACAAAAGCGAAGGTGGCGCAAAGGCGGCAATTATGTTCCTCTCGTTCGGTTCTTTTCAAGGTGTGTTAGTCATAACACTGGAGAGCGAGCCGGGAAGGCGACGCGAATCGGTCACGCGCGGCAGAGAAGTCGTCGCACGGCGCCCAAAAGGCATGAGGCCTGTTTGTACAGTGTCGGGGGTGGGCAGCGAGGAGAATAACCTGTGTGCCCTTTGTATTCCCTCTTTAACAAGACAAGTTTTCAGACCACGCCCGCCTCGAGTACGGCTTAAAGATATGACGCAACCGGTGGGCTACTCGGAATGAAAAGCGGTAATTCTGGTTTTGAAGAAACAACAGTTTGTTTGTTTCTTTATTTTTACTGTTTGGTTACATATTTCAGGATCTCAGAGACTAGAGATTGTTTCGATAATCATATTTCGAGCTTATTTTTTGTTCATTTATTTTAGAAGCTCAGCAATATACCGAAGTAGATGGTTTGCGCGCCTAAATGTTTGTGAAACTTTTTTTCAACTTGTCATTCCTTTTTAAGCAGATAGGCTTCCTTTTCGTGGGAGATACGCTTGCAGTGTCAAGTGCAGGCTATTTGTTGAAGCCTGTCTGTAGTGGCACGCTTGATTACCACAACTTTTTAGAAATGTTCGCAAGTCTTGTAGTGTTAGCATGTAATTTACGCAAGAGTTTTTTTGTTTCTTTAGTGTGTGTCCTATATGGACAAGAGAAAAATTGTTAGTGCGTGATTCGCACGCAATACATGTGAGTTTGTCCGTAAAGTTAAAGCGACTCTGACAGTTCATCCATGATGCTAATGTGGCTCGCAATGGCACTATAGTATGTGCGATACCAGCGGATGTAAAACTGTTCATCGCGTTTCTTCTGCGTACGATATTTCATTTATCATTTATTTGGAGCATTTTCAAGTATTCTACCATTTCTCTCTGCAGCACAACGATCTGGTTTTGTTGAGTACAGAGGTACATGTGAGCTCGCTTTGGCGGCACAAAATTTTGAGTCCAAATTATTGGGACAAGTGAGGCATGGTGGATATAAATCAGGCGCTTGCAAACCATGCGGCACTTGGTCACTGGGAATGACTCTTCCGTATCGGATATTGCGAGAAGGTTGCACAATCCTGATCTAATTTCAAAATTGTTGGCTTCAGCGAAGGTTTAGTGATTTGATGGCTGCTTTAGTGGTATAAGTAGATAAGGGCAGGTGCGTTGATTTGTTCGCTAGACCCGATGGCTCTCGGTGCGAGGAAGGCGCTTTCCTGTGCCCTGTGGTTCGTGTGTGTGCTTGTGTATTCCCAGGGAGAAGGCCACAACGAGGTTAACGCTGAGAGCTCATGCTCGAGTGTGTCTTCGGCCATCATTTCAAGAAGAAACCCCGAGCTATCGACCGACCACCGATGCTTCGGGCAACCGGACAGCTGGTCACCCTCAGGTCGAATCTTCCGGCGGGGGAGGAGTCTGTTGCGTCCCGAATCGACCGGGCGCATTCTTTGATTGTTTCCCATCGAGGCAGGCTCTATCATGAGCGTCGCCCAGACAGCGACAGTGCCAGACACCGACGAGACGGGCAAACAAGCGCCCCAACTCGGCAGTGCCCATTCTTTGGGTAATTCGCCCGATGCCACCCTTTCATCAGCGTTACGGTGGCTAGATGGGTAGGTGTGCCGACCGAGCGTAGTTCCCCACTTCTCCGCATCATGACGCAGAAGTGGCGCTGCGGACTGTATAACGGCTGAGCTGCGCGCAACGACGGCTGCGCTGTGTTGTCGAGCAGCGTGTTTGATATATATCGCTGCCTCTGCTCTAGCTTTGAAGTACGCGTTATACAATGCCGTTTTGAGCAGTGTGCGCAAAGCCAGAATGGAGAATTTGTTACTGTCGTCTACTCAGAAGACACGATATGCTGAAGTCAATTTTCTGGTCCCATTTGGTATAAACGCGGCGCTCCAGCCCATTGCATTAAATACGTAGATGCATTTTTTCCATGCATAAAGCCCAAACCGCATGAGAGCGATTTTGTGCGCGACGGCGACGTGCGACGGCTTCGAGCGACGGAACGGGCCGTCGCGCGAACAGATCGCTCGGTCTTTTCGCTCAATCGCTCGGTGCTAGAAATCTAGAATTCTTCGCTCGTCACCCGGAAATAATATGAGGGGCTAGCCAATAGCGCGAAGCCGGAACTGGATATACATCAGTCAAGCACTACCGATTGTCGCACGGAACGAGCAAACGACTAGATTTTGATACGTCTAATGGTAATAGCGTAGTGGAAGACTTTTAGAAATATTTATGCTGCTGTTTACACTAACACACATCAACTAAAATTAATAAAGCAAATGTCACGCCAGTCTCGGCGAGTATTTGCTGCCCGCATACCGGCAACACCGGGGAGACGTCGCTCAAACTCGTCGCTCGCATGCGGTACGACTGGTAGGCGACGAGCGACCGCGACAGCCATCTCCATCGCGTCGCTTGTCGCTGTCGTGCGCAAGATCGCGTGCATGCGGTTTATACTTAAAGAAATACTGCAGTGGTTTTATACGGTATATGGAAACGTGTTTACGTGATATTTAGTAAGTTATAATGTCTCAATTTCGAGAAATCCAGCTATTGTGTTTATTGCTGCCTCAGTTACGGCATTTAAAGTCTTATGAGACGAATTGTGTTGGTAAATGCACATGGTTCACTGTTTGGTTGCAATATAATAAAGCAATACGTCTTGGGCTAGGTTCATGAATATATTTAAAATACAAAAAGCACTCTCATAACTTGAGTCAGCAGACGCACCAACATAAATAGCCTAGCGCCAGAAAGGTCGCAACGTTCGTCCACCACATCATAACATTATTCACAGCACACGCCTCCGCTTGAGGCGATTCCTCTTCTGCCTGTTGCTTTCGCGCACCATGTTCTTGCCCTTGACAAGAAAGTAAAGGCGTGTAATTGAATAAAACTTCACATCTTTTGTGAGCTCTTTCTTGTGCCGGTCACAGCCGATCAAATTCGAAGGATTCAGCAGCAGAAAGGATGCAAAGTCGGCGATACTGTTATTTCGTAACTCATTTAAACTGAAGCACAGCTTGAAGGCGTCTTCGAGTGATGCTACCAGTTTTTTTAGTGCTTCAGAAGGGAGAAACAGCCCTGACTTACTCATTCTGTTGAATTCAGTAATGTCCCTGAGCAATCGGAGCATTTGGTTCTTTGCAGGAACTTCCTTGCTACATAGCCTCCTATATAGAATATAAGCCTAGAGTCACTTTTCTTTTCCCTCTAGCAGCGCAGCGGTGCTCGATATCACAGGCGCTGAGCACCTCATGTGCGGCTTGCAAATTTCCAATGTCGAGGAGCTCAACGACGTACGCTTTTCAGTGTACGGCTTGCTCATTAACGTCGCCGATACTGAGCAAGCTAATGAGTAGCCCGGGGCGAACATTTCCGCTGTCTTTCTCACAAATTTAGAGCCCGACTTGCAGTTCAGAGCGAAGCAGTAAGTCTCCTTGGTGGTCTTCTTTGGTGGAGCAATGCCGCCGCTAATCTCGCCGGTCATTGTTCCCACCTGGAACATTCCACATCGCTTAGGAACTTGCAAACAGTACGAGAGAAGCGGAGCTCTTCACCTTTGAAGCTGACACAAACAGATGACATACAACTATTCCAATGCGGGCTTTATTTTTTTTGCTCGCCACCAGCCCCCTGTAGCAGACGACGCGCGCTGCGGAACTGTTCTACTGACCGCAGCGCCAATTTTGCGTCATGACGTGGAGAAGCGTTGAACTGCGCTCCAGTCGCGCCGGTCGGCACACCTACCCATCTAGCCACCGTATCAGCGTCGCCCAGACGGCGACAGTGCCGTTCGGACAAAGCAGCTCACTTAGAAGCGACCGATCACATCCGCCACCCTTCGTTAGAAGCGGGGATTAGCGTGAAGGCCATTCTCCCGACCCTGGCAAGATGACTGGTGGAGGACAAGAAACTAAGTCACCGACTTTCGTGGAAGGAGTGTCAACCCCCTGTTTCCGGATTGCCTCGTCCTTGCTTCGAAGGTGAAACATTAAAGGCGGAGTTCGGTGAACAATACGACCCCTCTGATTGGCCGCATCAAGCTCATCTGATTCCCTAGTCGGGTCAACTAGGGAAGACGAATGTTTTATAAGGAGACACCTTGCGTGCAGTGGTGTGTGCTGACGTGTTCTGATATGTGCTCAGACATGTATTGAGCTGAGACTTTCAAAGTGCTCTCCCATGGAGTGGGCTTCAATATTTGTAGCCACTGTAAATACTGTAAAATAAACCCTCTTTTTTTCTCTCGCTATTACTCCTGGACGTACTCATCCCTCTAGCTGAAAGATCACCGGCCTAAACGCTACCTGAGTCTCAACAGAGCCTATTGCCGGACGCGACCATCGAAGAGTGAGCCCTTAGCAGGTTCGCTGTAAAAAAAAACAAGACCTTCACAGAAACTGTTCCGCTTTAACATTTGTTTTGTACCGCCGGTACATCACATTCATATGGCTTAAAGATATTCACCTTTGGCAAGCGTGGGTGATTTGGCTTCTGATTGCGGGGTCGGAGTTTCGAAACTCCCTACACCGACACCGATGCCGGATTTTCTGCGGTACGGGGCCATTAACGCTATCGCGTTAATATTCGTCTATTATTAAAAATTACCGGTTAATCTCTAAACAAAGAAACAAGAAAAACATGCTTGTACATGGTCAATTCAAATGAGGTGTACACGAGGTTTATTCAGTTATAATAAACTTTCAAAGCAAATTTGTGGCTCTGAACCACGTTGTCTTGAACTTACATTTGATATCGAGTTCGCCGTCGGACACCGGCCTTCTCCACCACACTAAAGCCTTTGCGCAACTCATCCTAACAGCTGAGCTGCAAAGGGGGCAAAATGGCCAAATGAAACTTGTTTGTTTAAACGAAGCCCGGACATCCTTAACATGCACCGTTTACGTCGGATACAGGAAGTCACTCTCTGAACTAAATGAAGCGTCCCTTACAGCTTGCGCCTCCTGGCCCCGGGGTACACACCCGAGGACTCTGCGGAATGTCCAATGTGTTCTGCGCCACCATCTGCAGGAAATGGTTACCGCTTGTTGCGGTTCTGTGCAAGAAGGCGAGCTACTCAACGTAAAAAAATGAGGTACCTTTACTCGTGCTCATAAATGTGACAGCCATCCCTAAGTCAAACGAATGGAAAAGTGTGCAAGTTTTCATTTAGATATCCCTAAGCCGTCGGGTGAGTTGTTCGATTAAAACGTTTACAATATTGTTACGGTGAGATGCGTTTATTAATGGAAATGATGGATGCGAGAGGCCTAGGGACCGAAGATGTCACAGTCCGAACTCACGTCGTCTTCCTTCACTTTCAAGCGTCCTCCCGTATCGTAGCAATTCCCCCCTGTGCAGACGATGCCCACCGGGCGAGTCAGTTGGAGTCCCGGTGGTGAAAACGTTTAAGACGGGCGACATGGACGACGTTGCCCAGGCGGCACGTCAGCTCGGACCAACGTTCGATACGTATTGGCACTTCCTGGCCGAGTGATGGCCTAAGGTTAACAGCGTGGTTCCAATATGGGCTGGGCCATTCTAATTCCTGGCCGAATGATGGCCTAAGATTAACAGTGTGGCGCGAATATAGGCTGTACCATTCTGATAGAGATCCAACGCTGGCCCGCATTACACATTCAGTAAACAATATTAGCTCGTCCATTCAACAAGGCGGGAATTATTGGACCAACTTTCATATGGACTTGCCAACATGGGTTACTAAGTTGGCTTTCTTTGGGCTACATTGGTCCGTAATAAGCCAATTTACGCCTTATCAATTTTTAATACTTTCTGGTACGACTTGCTAAGGTTAAATAGCATGTTTGAAAGACTAATGCACTGATCACAGGCACACTGCGCAGGAACCAGAAATACGTTTGCAAGCTGTGACCCCTTCAACAGAGCTGATACCACGTTGGTTAATTAATTAGTTCGCTTGACGATACTACTTTCGTTGAGATTTAATAACAGCTTCGCTGATATGCTTATCTGTCACGGGGGACGGGCTGATCGACTTGCTGTGACAGACCGCGGGTTGTTCACAGCAGGGCACGGGTATATACTGGCGCCTGCCGCTTAAGTGTGCTCCACACGTGATAATTAAGCAATGGTTTGTGAATGACCTTATGATAAAAATTAATTACGAGGAACGTATGCTTGCATTACGGTCAGAGGATTACGTAGTACAGTAATCGCAAGTGGCTCCATGTATGGGCGGTTGCCGAGTGCTTGAAGCGTGTACATGAGCACTCAAAATTTGTTTCGCGTCACTTTGGGCAGAAGCAAACAAAAAACAGTGCGACCTTGCAATGTTCACTAGAATGCTATGCTTCCAAGTTTTCACACGACAGCCGATGGAATAGCAAATTGGTCCTTTCTTGGCGCCGTCGGCAGAAAAGGCACTCGACTCGATCATTGCTGTCGACGGCATGTCGATGCAATGTCTTTCTTATCAAATCGAACCTTAAAGAGACGTTTAAGCGTGACTGATTCTGTAAACCCAAAAACTGATGAAGAAAGATATATATATATATATATATATATATATATATATATATACATTATTACGTAAAATGCACTGCTGGCTGCTTTGTGTAAGTGGTCGTGTGCGTGGGGTGCGGATACCTTATCGCCATTCTCGGCAAGACGCGTGTTCGAATCCTCCTGTTTACCTTTTCTTTTACCCCACTTTTCTTTTTTTTTAAGTTGCTTATTAATGCGCGGTTAACGTTTGTAATGCCATGCGTTTTCACCCCGATTAATCTGTGGTTATTGGGAGAAATGCCGCTGAAGTGCTAGCATTTCTGGGGGACTTCCGAAGAAAACAATTAAATTGTGGGGTTTTACGTGCCAAAAACCACGATCTGATTATGAGGCACGCCGTAGTGGGAGACTCCGGAAAATTGGACAACCTGGGGTTCTTTAACGTGCACTGGTGTTTTCGCATTTTGCCCCCATCGAAATGGGCCGCCGTGGCCGGGATTCGATCCCGCGATCGGGGACTTCCGAGACATGCTCACAAAACTGTGGATGGATAGGTGGATACGGCTGCACCCTTTAAATCGGGCGGTGGCACACGTAGCCTAGCCATGACTAATAAGTTAGATTGTACTTAGTGGAGGGTGAGCTTGCAGTATAGGCCGCCCTCTGTCTTTGATAACTTTCCTCTCCCTCCCTGTGAAGCTGCCTTGGATCCTCCCTTGAGTTGAAGCGATGTACTCACTCTACTATAACTTTATTATTTGTTTTAGTTTATCTTGTCATATAGCAATTTAGCACTTTATACACAACTCAGGATGGTTAAGAAACTGAGGTTTTTGATCTTGTGCATGATCCACACAAGTGAGAGATAATTATTTCTTAAGGGGGGCTATTTACCATATTTATTGCAAATTTGCTTTAAATTGTGGTCATGGTTCTCTCCGTGCATTCACCAAGAGTTAATTAGTCAAAGGAACAGGCGACTATATAGCAGCATTGGGGAAGTGAGGTGGAGGCTAATGTGCCTAGAATAAAACATGTTAGAAGCTTCTATGGCAACAAAACATATAACACGATACATACACATGCTCACGTGTCATCACAGACTTTTGAATTCATCATTAAAAAATGCCACAGTCATCCATTACACTGTGCACAATAATAACAGCTCATACAAGTGACCAAATGCTGTGCATAAAAAGATTTCATTCATGGGGTTTGATGTCCCTAAGCAACAGGCGTGTACGTAGCTGTGATAAATGGTGTGGTGGAAGAAAATGGATTCATTTTGACCTCCTGGGAGTCCAACATGCAGCCAAAGTGCATTATACACAAGCATTATTTTGCATTTTGCCCACATTCATTGCATTGTGGCCACTGCTGGTAGGATCGAGTAGTATTTTCAGTGTTATCCATACAGAAAGGCAATGTAAACTTCCATGGCAATTATATATCAGAAGGCCTTTTTCCTAAATGTTGCACCATCTGACACATATGTAGTCACAACTCTGAACCCTCAAAGCGCTTGTCCCTTGTCTACTCTTTCTTTCGTGCCATGTCTGCTTTTTTTTGGGGGGGGGGGTTCTTAAATCATGTTTCATATGCACCAACTAGGCTTCTAAATGCCCTTTTATGTGAACTACAGTTTATTAAAAAGCTTGTTGTTTCTTTGTGTGGTGTTCATCTTTAGCACTGCAAACAGCTTAAAATCTGCAAAACTAATGACAACTGGAAAGTTCGTGTGGTAACCTGATGAAATGGCACACACATTTCAAATAAACTTTAGTTTATAGTCACTGCATTATCTGTTTCTTCTTTTCTGTTTGTCTTCAGTGCTGTTTCATCATGTTTATTACAACACCAAACCATCAGCTGTTCCTACTTATGTGTACATTCTAAACTGTTTACAGTGTAGAAGTTATGTGTGAGAATCCTGCTATCAGTTGCTTAAAGGAAGTGCAGTAGGTGTTTGCAATTAACATACACATTGTGGTAGTGATTGTAACTAGACCTAAGAAATGCAAGCCCATAGTGGCTATTGCATTCACTCTAACCAAATCGTCATTATCTCCCATGCCAATGCACACAGGAAAATTCTCATGGTTCTGGTGTCTGTTTTCATAACCATGTACTCACCTCAGATAAGGCTCAACTGTAACAGCAATTTTACACTTTACATTATAGGTGTGCTAAAGGGGACTACCAAGTTAGGCTGTATTCGTAAATTATGCACTGCAATAGCAAAACGGCCCCTGTTAACAAAAGAGGCAGCTTGGCAAGTCCGAGAAGAAACAAAATTGGAAGACGAGTGGTAGTGCTGCGGTGAAGTTCTATAGCACCAGGCTCACTGTGATGTCTTGAATTTTGACAAGACCTCCTCGGGTCTACTTGTTTATCTGGTCAAGAATGACTTCATTCTAAAGAAGCGAAAAAATAACCTTAGGAACTTTTAAGTACTTCCCCTGTCTTAACACATCCTGAATATGAGGGAACACACTGAAATCTTTCATACTACCACATTGATGCACCAGTACGACATTAAAAAAGAAAAAAAAACATTTGGCCTTTATATTCTGCAGTAAATGTCAACCTAAGTCAGTCTAAGATGACTTAGTTTTGCTCTTTAGTGTCCCTATGCTACGTATACTGAAAGGCAGTGGTTAAGCTGTTGCTTCATTCATAAGGGGCATCATGTCGAAGATGACATGTGCATGACAACTATAAGGACATGCCATGACGCATCACAGATACAGTAATTGTGCCATCTCTCATCTTCCATGGCACAGCTTGAGATAATGTAAAATTGAGTGTGGATTAATGTGGTGCTTCCATTGTGCTAATGCACACCAAAAGGCTGCTCCAGTGACAATGTGCATGCTGCATGCATAGATGCAGATTTATATACTGTGTTCACGCTAGCTTTCCACATGTGTGGAAGCAGCCAGGGCTGCTGCCATTAAGATGTGAGGCTTAGATAGGCAAGGTGCTGAATGATGACCAACCTGCTCTATTGTGTAGTCACTGTCAGGCTTAGCCCCAAATATGTTGCAATCTAGGCAGAACTACATTGCTGCACCTCACTGCAGCTCATTTTTCAAGCATTAGGCATGTTGTTATTAATGTCTTGAAAGAGTGCTGCATTCACTCAAATGAATAGAGCTGTCAGCAAGGAATTTGTTGCCTGGAAGCTGATGGGCATTTCAGTAGTGCCACTGATGTGGTGGCACAGTGACTGTGAAAAAAAATGAGATGGGCAGCAATATGCACGTCAAGGTGATCACAACAGAGAAGAATAAACAACGAAATAATCTAATATTTGTGCATTTTTGCACAAGAAAGTAGAGAAGGGGCCCAATGTGAATCGACGGTTTTCAGCACACAGCAAGCTTGATGGCTTCTGTAGCCATATTGCAAACCAATTCAAGGGTGGCTACATGACAAAATATGCCACAGAGTTCACATGCCACAGAAATAATTTGCAGAGCCCTTTTACATGTGGCAGGGTTCACATCCATTGATCAGCGCATCAATGATAGAATGCGTGAACGTTGCTCTTTGCTGCCCATGGGCACACAGGTGGCCATTTATTCTTTCATTGTTGTGAATGCAGCTATACCTCCAGTTTTTATGATGTGCATGAGATGGGAAAGGCATGTACAACTCTTGAAAGTGAGCTTCTGGAAATGTACTAATTAAGAAACACAGCTCCTGACATGCAAGCATGACATCTGTTTTTCTCACTGATAAAGAACGCAGACATTTAGAATAACCTATGAACCTTGTTAAGGTGAGATGTGGCTGCAGGGATCACGCACATACAAAACATTTAGTTGCGATATATCCTTTGAATAACCCCAGAAAGCCTAAAACCCATTTTGCTAAAACAAAACAAAAAACAAACAAATAATAAAAAAGATTAAAAACAACTTAAACTTTGTCACCTAGAAAGTACATTTGTATCCTCCCCCCACCTGAAAAAAAGTCTTTATAACTTAGTAATTAATTATAAATTGACTATCTGAGCTACCTGCAATTTAAGCTATGGTTCAGTGTGTCGAAGACACTAGCGTGAATTTCGCAAACTTTCCCACACTTATATCAGCATTTTGAGCTACCGAACTCTTGTGTGTCAAAAATGCCATGTTGGGCATTGTGAAGATAAACTAATATCTCCAAGTCTAACTCTTGTTCTGTCACTTATTTTGCTTCTGTCCTCCTGGATTTTATGCTGGTTTCTGTTCTAAAACAAAGCAGCTCTATTTAAAGCATGCCAATTACAGAAATGAATTGAGAATATATTTGAGTCAGTTTTGAGAATATATTAAGCTAGCACAAACAGGGCCTTTATCACTGGGTAACACCAGAATGGTGACGCTTGTTCTCTTGAGATCGAAATGATGCATTCGTCCGTGCTGCTGCATGAACTTTGGGAAATGTCACCCTGTTTTCAATGTGCTGCCCTTTTTGGTTGCATCGCTCGCACGCATAATAGCCAGTGTGGCCAACAATACATTTGACGTAGCTCCTTGCAGGAGCATCGCAAACCATGGCTCCAATGCTCACCCGAACATGAACATCTCCTATGCTTAACCCCTCAGAGGTTAGGTCGGAGACTTCTTGCACATATGGCTCTAGGTAATCCTGCAGACATAGCGTCTTCCCTGCACCACAGTACACACTGACAAGAAATGGCGGTGATGCCTCCACATTTTTATGCGGCACAAAATGGACCAAAAGGCAAGCTGGCTACTTTTGTAAAGAGGGACTCCGTCAATGTTGCCTTGTAGCTTCAGTTCACTTGGAACTACTTGCCCCGGCTGCAACACTTGACGAATTCCTTCTGCAAGGCCAAAGTGCACAAATGAACCATTTTGCTCCACCTGAGCTTTGCGCTCAGTTTTCAAAACTGTCCTAGCATCTTTTGGAAGGTCAGAGATGCCTCTTCGCCGGCAGAAATCGAGGACATCGTTAATGCATGCATGCGTCATATTATGTTTGGAAGCAATTACAGCAAGCTCTTCACTTGCAGACAGTTGTTCGGAAAGTACATGAGAGAGCGTTGGACTACAAGTGAAGGCTATTCCCTCATCTGGCCCAGTGAAGCTGTCTGAAGCGAGAAAGTCATCAGACTCATCACTTGAATCGCTACCTTGGGGACCTCCTTTGTCACTTGAGCTGCTATCAGTCGCTGTGCTCACATGAGGACGTACCCGCACTATCTGATTGGCATTCTACAAAAGGAGCTTCTTGTCTGCAGACGTCGTCAACAAAGGCTTCACTTCTCGACCGCTCGTTCAACCGTTTGAACGGAGGCTCACCACCGTCATCCATGGAAATTGAACTTCACGATTGTCTGCTGGTTCCCGGCTTCGGAGGCGAAAGTCGCTCTACACGAGAACTGTCTGCAGAGGTGAAGCTTGCAGCTTCGTCGTTGGACAAGGAAGGCCAACAAGCTGCGCGAGTCCTAGCTCATTCATTATCTTGTTGTATTCCTTTCTTACGACTCGACATTTCCTCCACTTGGAGGGCATGATGAGCGAGAGGGATGAGTCAGATGCCGAAACCGCAACGCTGTAGCCCGTGCCGAAAAACGCAAGACGACGGCGAGGCGAAAGCGTGGACAGCAGCAGTGCAGTGGGGCAGTCAGTCACAGCAAGGAGCAGCCGACCTGCCAACGCATGAGCCGAATCTGAATCGAACCATGGAGGAAGAAAATTTTTTCCTGGAGGAAGAAAAATTTCTTCCTCCATGAAGGAAGTTTTTATTGCGATAGCAATTATATGGACACTTCAAGCAGATTTCTGCCGTCGTCGGCGTGAGGTTCCGTATAAAGTCCAAGGGCGATAAAATCTTGCAACCGGGCGCAAGGGGAACTGGCGACGCAATCTCCCACGCGAAAGGAGCAAAGCGGGAAGGAAGCGCGGAAGGGAGGGGGGGGGGAGGCGGCTTCTACTCTGCCAACAAATGCGTTCATGTACTTTGCGCTTTGCGCTTGGTTCTTTATTATGTTTGCGCCGGTACGGGCTGCCGGTGTTGTCGCGCGCACCGTATCTTGCAAGCGACCTCCAAACGGCTCTGACCTTTGTATGCTGTGCATTCGGCCGCTCAGTTTTCCCTTGAAGCGATAAACCGCACGAACCTTCGCTCGCTCGCTGCGGCAGCTGCGCTTGCTGCCAGCGTTTTGACAGTGGTTGTCTGCGGTCATCGAGTGTGATCTATTCATGTGTGCTTGTGCGCGCTGACACCACGCTTGTTAATTCAGTTAGTAAGTGAATGTGTCCAACTTTATGCAGCCGATAAAGCTACTATCCCTACTCCGAATAGCTCTCTGCTAATTCGCTATCGCCATTGATGCTTCGCCTTTCGGGCGAAACTGCGACATTTTTTCCCGTTCTTCCATGAAGCGAACGGATTTTTTAAAGGCCCGTTCGATTCGCCTGCACCACTGTGAACCAGTTCGCGCACCGATTCACGAAAAGCGCGGCACACGAAACGAATGCCGAAGTGCAGACCCGGTGCAGGTGTGTGTTTTGTCCGACCAATGTGCACGGCTTGCGTTAAATAGGTCTTGAGCTGCTGGTGTAATCGGCTTCAGAGACGTTAATATACCCGCGCTTGCCTAGACACGGCAGATAGCCGTAAGCTGGGTTTTAACGGCGCTTGTGCATGTGTGCTGTGTCGTCTGCTGCGCTGCTGCTTCGCACCTGTACCACAGTGTATTAGAATATAAGGTATGTGTACATTCTAGGACACTGTACCTGCACGACTGCACAAAGTCGGCACCGACAGTAGAAAGGGCGCAGCAAAATCGCGAACCAGCCCTGCACCTTTCCTGTATATTTTGAAACGAACGGCGGTTTCTCATAGGGTGTTCAAAGGCGCCATTGCTGCACCGCTGAAACGAATGAGCTGATTAATACAGGTGAATAGAACGTGTCAAAGCTACGTTCGATTCACCTACACCACCTGCAAACCGTAGCGAAGCAGCCACTAGTACACTCTACAGCCACGGAAAGCTGGATTGCGGATCGGAATTAATACAAACATTAATATACATTTTTTTCGTTTTGTCATTCAATGATTCTGGTGCGACCCACGCGACTTGAACGCGCTTCCCGGTATGCTTGTTTTTATTGCGTATCATCCGCCGTAATTAATGAAATAATAATGTACTTTTGCACTGGCGATTCGAGAGGTGGCTCAAAAAAAAAAGAGAGCGTCGGTTCCTCGATTTCCTCTCTCTCCTTTCGTCCCGGAATTTGCGCCATCGCCATCGACGACAGCCTTGCCTTGTGCGCAACGTGGTAACCGAGGAGACTGAAGTCAACGTGTGCGTGAGTATGCATTTTTTAATACGAGAGTTTTCTTGTCGTGATTGTACCTTATGTGCATTCTCATCTACGGGTCAACGTCGTGTGCGAGTATTTGCGTAGTTAATGGCGCGTGCCAAATATGCAGCGAGCGCACGTGTGGCTAGGCCGATCGGTCGCGTACTACGTGCGCTCGAGATGAGTTCAATCATGCGCGCATGTTATATACTCCGGAATGGCATTGACTAGACCGCTTTTTTGATGCACAGAAAGACGCTGGGCGTAGATTTCATGCACGACTTGCGCGATATAGCTACACTATAGATCTTGAATGAGGTCTGTCGGGGATCTATGCGCGTGTTACCCGGCCATAAGCACTTCATCTCCTGCATGGTTTAGGGCAGCGGAGTCTACACGCAACCGTGCCGGCCAAGAAATAAATTAGCCGTTTTCGCGAGAAATTCCGACGTCACTGCGGCGGTGGTGCCAAACAAAGCCATGTGGAGTCTATGCTAACATTAAAGCACCCGAAAAATAATCTAAGAGACTTCTTTAGTGCTCAGCGTGGCCTAATGGACCTCTGTTCGTCCCGTACGAGTGGTACGTGTTAGTGCCACAATATGAGATCAGCATGTAACACTTCGCTTCAGCCATGTGTTGTTCACAACTTAGCGTAAACTTTCACCGCCTTCCGCTAGCTTTGCTCTCCATGGGAGACGAGCTTAATTGTACCTCGTGCAAAAGGATACGTGCTCTAATGAAACCGCCGATTTCGCATGCTTGCACAGAAAGCTCCAGCCTTATGCAGTGGATCGACCACATGAATCAAACGGCGCATGTAAATAGCGGAGCGCTTGTGGCACACGTGGATCTTTAGCAAAACCTCTAAAACAGATTCGGTGCATAGAAAAAACTTCTCAATTGCAGCGTGCCCCGTACTCGACGCGGAGACTAGGCGCAGAATGGCTCCTTATACGCGCGGCGATTCTGATGTCATGCCAGCTTCCTTAGGCAGAAATTATGAGATAATGTGCAGCAGTCAACACGCTTCTCGGCAAGTCATGAGGTGGTTTACGTCAGTAGTAATAGTTCTGCACCTAACTTTTGCACCAATTGCTTATTCGTGACAGTCGCGTTTCCACACAGACGATTTTTGTTCTTCGTGAGACCGAAATTTCATTACATATACAAAATTCATGGGTGTTAAGTTTCGTTAAGCAGCTGGTCAGGGAGGTTTGCCGCATGTTGCCTGCTCCTGGAACATGTGGCAAACTTCCCTGTCCAGCTGCTTTCTGCAGCTGCCAGGAGGCAGCGACAGAAGTTTATGCTAGTGCTCTCGTTGCAGCAGGTCACATCGCCACAAGTGAAGGCAGATTTTCACTTTTTTTTCTAAAAACACCCGGCAATTACCTGTGGTAAGTGTCATACTCAACGAAGGCGACCCCAAAATGTGATCGTTCTGCTAAATTTGAGCAAGAACAGTGCAGTGATGAGTGCAAAACCTTTTTTCGAACAAGTGCAGCGAAATTATTCAGCACCCTGTATGTGCTGTTACCGAAAGTTTCACCCTGTATGTTTGACGTACATATCACGGCTAACCTTATGCTCGGCTGTCTTAACTGACTGTTGAACTTGTACCTTGAACTCGTATACACCACGTAAATCAAAAGAGTTGTATTGTCATCTCATTCAAAGTTTAAGTTCAAGATTATGAGTTTATGAGGACAGTAACTGCAATGTATTGTTGCAGCCCTTTCACTGTCTCATGGCTGTATTAAGTGCTCATATGCTAAATGTACCAATTACTGTACCACGCTTTCCTTTTGTTTTGACCTATTTGTGTCGCATTAATACGGTTCTTTTTTCTCGTATTATTGCAACAGCTAACATTGGATAAGTAGGAATGACATTGTGTTGTACCTAATCCTTGTACCTGTGACCACTACCCTCTGTAACAAAAAAACCCTGATGGTAAATATAGTGTCCCAGCTGTTATGTAACAAGCTTTAAAAATACACAGATAATTTTACACAAATAAAACCAAGTGCATGTTATTCAGAGTCCAGTTGAGAAATGGCCAGTAATTTATTAGCCCTTGGCACCTAATTAGTTATAGCTAACTCTTTAATTTAGTCATCTATCTGTTAGGGTGTTGATCAGGAAGTTGTATGATATATTAGAGTGACATGCTTCTAGCAAGGTCCACATCATGTTTTTTTTTTCTCGTGGAGAGAAGCCTGCAAGTATGAAAACTGCCATGCGTCAATGCACCCGTGTGCAAAAGGTTGCTGTGCCATCCAACAGTCTCAGCGGGGAAAGTTAACTGTCTCTTTCTGGGGTTTTACGTGCCAAAACCAGTTCCGATTATGAGGCACGCGGGAAAGTAAACTGCTCGTCGCAGGCTAACCACTTGGAGCAGTGCATTTCTTTTATGTTGGTATTTCATAATATCGGGGAGCTGTTGGTGCATTGTGTAAAGAATATTTATGTTATTGTCAATGACAGGGCCAGCTTGCTTACCCACTAAGACAGTTTCAGGGCCCTGCAATTCCATGCACATGATCTTTTTCAAATTTCATGGGGTGGGGGGTTCATTGCTGGAAAAAATAAGCACACAATGTGTTCCTCGCTGGAAACGGGTTGTTTTGGTGTCGCTTATGATGCTCAACTCCCAAATTAACATCTTGACAATTAGAACAAATAAAAAGTTGGCTCATTACTTGCTTTGCTACTTGGATGACGTGCACCATGAATACTAGCGCTTTTTCAACCAAACTCCAAAGAACATGCACTTTGTTTTGTTTGTGTAGACTGAACAGTAATTTACTGATGCAGAAGTACTTTTCTCTTTAGTGTCCCTTTAAGACCACGGTGGTCAGGACCAACACAGTTTGTTTGCCCCCCCCCCCTTTTTTTATTTAAATTAAAGTTTGTGTATGATGCACTCTGTATAGCTGTTGAAAATGTTGCAATTATTGTTGACAAGCACCATTGTTGCGCATACAGGAAAGTAATCAAGCCTTCGCTGTTTATTATTATGCATAATTTTCCCCCGCCTAGCAATGCATACATCCGTAAAATTAGCAATGCCTTGAATAATAACAGCACTCTTGTCATTTTATGGCTGATATCTTGCAGGTGTAAAACTGCCTTAGAAAGCTGCATAGTTTGTTAAACATCTAACTTTACAAACTGTGCACCAAAAGGCTTGCACCTTTTGGCCAATGTGAATGTTGCCATCCCAAGTTATACCAAATGCAATCTGCATTTTTGCGTTGAAAGGGGTTTGTAATAATAAATGGTTCATTGTTTATTGAGATTTGCAGGTGCTTGACTGTCTCTGATGTGTCATAACACTGACTGTTGGTGGCGGTGGGTGAAACTGAAAACTTGCAAACAATATAAAAACAATGACAAACTAATTCTTTAGTGTCATTCTACAGTTCCTGAGTTATGTTAACTTGTACCACTGATACTTTGACGTCATCAAAGCTGTGCCAGCTTGTTCACAATGTCTGCGCAGTTTGCTGTGGGCATTCACAGAGGTCACAAATATCTTATTCATGACATTTGTCGGTTGAATGTAGCCTGCACAGCTTAACAGGTTGCTTGTCGTTCTAGTGTCTATTATAATCTGTTTTGAATATTTTTAATTTGTTCAAAGGCACTTATGAGAAAGCAAAGAGGAGGGCCAAGAAGGCGGAATGCGAGTCGGCTGTGGACAGCACGGAGCTGTCGGGTAATTGCTTGTGTTTTTTTTTTTTTGATGCTCATGCTTATGTGAAAGGGGAAGGCAAACTCGGAGCAGGGTTACATTTACAGAGCAGTCGCTCTGCCAACTGGGCTGACCAGGAAGCTAGCAGGTGACAGCATCAGGCTAAAGTGGCAAGTCGAAGTGCATGCAACAAAGGTTATCAGGATACCCTACAGTCACTTCTAGATTAATATAATCTTGTGTTGACATGTGCTTGCCTCCTGCATAGCTCTCTATCTGTCCCCCAAAATAGGTGGTGTATGGTGGAGTATATTGGACCAAAATGTTCTTTCTTTTACTGGAGAACTTTTTTTAAGGTAGCTGCATTCGTTTTCTTTTTTAAAAAATCTCCATGCTACTTAAACAGCCCACTTTTTCTTTTATGACTATACCTTTGCCTTGAAAATGTCTGAATTGTTGATTTAGTATATAGTGGCTCAAAAATAAATGTACGTGCATAAACGTTCTATTTAGGCATTGAAGCTGGCCATGATGAAAAGGGCGTGCTGCTTCACCTCGAATGCAGCTACCTGCACCCCGTAAGCTTTCCATAAAATAACCATTCAGTGTGTTTAACTGCCCAGCTCTGTTCTTTTTAGGATTCTCGAAACTAATGCGGTCACCATTAGGGTCGAACACGTGTGCGATGACCAGCTAAGTTTGAATTAATTTTAGGATTGGCATAACAAACGTTGATCCCATAGAAATCTATAGGCTTCAACCTTTGAATGGAATCGAATATGCTGGAGTCAGCTTAGGAAGTAGGCTGTAGTAGCACTTTTATTTTTCATGTGGCTGGAAAGCTTGTCAATGCGTTGCTGTACAGATGAATATGCAGAAATCGGCATTTGTTTTGGCCTAACTGAGCAATGAATTTCTGAAAAGCAGATGGCACTGAAAAATAAACCGAGACCTTCTTGCTATTTGTGCATTAAAGCAGCACTGAACCACCTCTTGATCTTGGCAAGCAAACACATTCTACATGTAGCGGGAGGAGCTAAGAAGCAGTCTTACAGAT
Organism: Dermacentor silvarum; assembly: GCF_013339745.2. Taxonomy (NCBI): domain Eukaryota; kingdom Metazoa; phylum Arthropoda; class Arachnida; order Ixodida; family Ixodidae; genus Dermacentor; species Dermacentor silvarum. The sequence goes on along the minus strand of NC_051154.1, from coordinate 321,513,438 downwards.
AGCTTTCCAGAGGGCTGCTCCTCACCATATTTTTAAATGCTGGCTAGCTTCCAGTAGGCATTATGTGGTCAATTCTTTTGACAAATTACTTGTGTTTATACCCTGTTAGAGAATTAGCAAGTGGGCAATCGACAATTGCCAATGCATTGCCACGCCCTTATCATTCTTAAAAGTTTTGTCTGATACCCATCTTGAAAAGTTACCATAAGTTTCCTCCGAAAAAATAAAGGTGAGGTGTGATAGGCCTGTCATTGCTACTGGCACTGCCCCAGCTTAAGAGAACCAATGAGTTGAGGGGTAATAGGGAAAGTAAATATTATGCTCCGAATGCCTTCGTTTATGAGGCCTTTTCAAACATTTTTTAAAATTGTATTCCTTGAAAAAACGCTGCACTCAACAGCAGAATGTGTTTCTCAAATCTTGGAAAAGGGCTCTCCAGGGCCCCTTTAAAAGTAATTATCAAAGAGACTATGTGCTAGAACTCTTCCAGGAAGGCAAGTTCAAGTTTGAAATGTTCGTAAGAAGTTTAGAGAGTTTCTATGATCTGAAGAATGGCCCATCGTATGCTGATGTGTGATCCTTAGTCACACGCAAGTTTGGAAGGTGAATTTAATAGTGTGTTTTAGAAGGAGCATCCCCAAAAACACAAACTCCTTGGTACGCCTTTTGGTTTCTATTGTACATTAGGTTGACAGCCTGCCCTAACCGAGTCCCCTGTTTTTATAACTCCCTGTCTCTACCACCAGATCACTGTACAGAACTTAGAAGTTCTCAGTAACTTTCCTTTAATATCTCACCATAATGTGTGTAATGCCATTTCTAGAGTAGTTAGTGGTTCTCAATATTCCATTTAGTGAAAATTTGAACATATTTATCAAGTTTTCAAGAACTGCACTGGGACACCATATAGCCCTATTTCTATGCCGTGCGTGGTGTTTTCCTATCTGCACTCGGCCACTGTGATGTTTATACAAAACTTTTAAGGAGAAAATTGCATTGCAATTGGATATGTATCAAAACCACATTTGCAGCAAGTCTAGTGTACCTGTTGTCGAATTGCCTCATTGCACTAACATTTTTTTTCTTGTGCTACAAGCTCATGAAACAAACTCCTAAACTATCCAGTTTCATGCAATGGTTCAAAGCATTTTCTAGAGCACTAGCAAATTACTGTAGAATGTAAACCCACATACCCTGTGGCCCCTGTTACTTTTTATTGCACTACTCTGATTTTTCTGTGCTTTGTTTTAATCAGCTGCTATGCTACATTATGTAAGAGAATTCATGCCCTTCAGATTGAATAAGTGAAATACCGTATTTACTTGCGTATTGGACACGCTCGCATAATGAACGCACCCCCAACTTTCGTCTCAAAATTTCAATTTTTTTTCTCCCACGCAATAAACGCACCCTAAACTTGCTGCCGTGAAGTAGGAGAGACACAGTACGATTCGGCATCCGATGTGGCATTTGGTGGGTACGATTGTATCGGACGCCGAATTGTACGTGTCTCCTACTTTTATTGCGGTAGCAATCATATGGACACTCCAGGTGCATTTTTGAAGTCGGCGCCAATGATCGCGGCTCTATCCCTCGTTCGAGGGAAGAAAGCGGGTAGGAAACGCGCCGTATTTCGTCGTGTGCATGGCGCCGCTGGGAGGGAGGCGGCACGGCACGGCAACTGCACATTGCACGGCTGCGCGTGCCCTATCTTGAAAACGATCTGCGTCGGAGGCTGAGTCTAGGTGCGACGGCAGCTTATACTTTTGTGCGTACTCCGTTATCGCCGCTCAGTTTGCGTTGAAGCGATACACGGCATGAAGGTCACTTCGCTCGCTGTTGCTGCAGCGCTTCCTCACACCAGCATTTCGACTGTGAGTGTCCGCGGTCATCGAGTGTGATTGGTTCATGTTTGCCTGTGCGCGCTGACACCATGCTGGTTAAATTACTTTGGAAGTTAATACAGGCGATAGAACTACTATCCTTACTTTGTATAGCTCTCTGCGCATTTGCTATCGCAATCGGTGGTTCGCCTTTCAGACGAAACTGCGGCTTTCTTTAGAGGGTGGCCACGGAAAAACAAGTTCAAAATTTTACCCTGCATAATAAACCCCCCCCCCCCCAACTTTGCGCATATTTTCAAGGAAAAAAAGTGCATTCATTATGCGAGTAAATACGGTATTGTAATAGGGGTACCCCATTTTCCATGCCTAAATGTGGGTTGGGAATCTCGGTCAAATTGCGAACAGCTCGAACCATTGCATTGAACATTCATGGCACAAACAGATGCTGGCCATAGAGAGAACACGGCCCCCGTGTAGGGGAAATAGCATTGTTTTATGTTTTTTCACCTTGGTTGCCATCTGTTTTGTTTTTTGACATGCTTTTTCCCACCCAGTTTAAACCGACAATAAATGTAATGCAGACCAAAATAGTGTTGTTGAAGGGGTTATATGTTCTGCCTTCCCATGAAACCTTGTTCACTGACATAGTAGTTGGCTGTATGCCTGTTGTAGCTAAATGAAGTCAATAATAGTCAGTGAACAAGGCTTCCGTGTAGAAGCCGAAACATCCTTTCGACAAGCAAGTCGAAGCAAGTGTCAAACTTTCCGATGTCTTACGTGGTTGCCTTCTGTGCCATGATGTTATGAGAGGAAGAAAGCTAAACGAAACCTGGCTGTAGAAAACTAGTATAAATTAGGTATTTAGTGCACTCTGGGGTTTGCCAGTATATTTCTGGGATTTTAGAGTCCGGCACCTTTACGTAAAGGGACAGACAACTGCTCAGAACATGAATTGAGAAAACCGCTTGTGGAAAAATGACCTGTCCTACTGGTTAAAATAAGCGATGTTGTTCTCATTAAATGTGCATTTATATTTTTAATCCTTCCCCAAAAGTTGCGAAAAATGACCCGTGGCGCTCCACATGGCAGAAACATGAAGATGCATAAGTGGCCCGAAGAGGAGGGAAAACTAGAACTTTGTATTGATTCATGGCAAATAAGGAACAGCACAGTGAAAACGTAGACGAAGGGAGACTTCACACACCACAAGTGCTGACTTTCAACTGGAAAACTTATTGAATGAACGAGTTTATGAACACTTGAACTGTGCATGCACTCGTGGTTAGATCAGGTGATACAAACAATAATGAATTTAAAAAATAAAAGCCATCACACTGCGTGGTCTAAAACGGAAATTTCTCTTTCTTGGAAGACTATCGTAGGCTGACTAATGCAACCTGGTCCTGCTTTCTGTATTCTATAGGCCTCGCAAGTTTCATGTGTCAATTGGTCTGTGTGGCGAAAAAAGAATCTCGGTCCGAGAGAATTCTGCAGTGCACCCGAATTGCCAAATGCGAGGCGCAAACAGTGCATTTTGGTGCTCCACGAGGCGCACGTTTACGCACCGCTCTGATTTCATGGCGAACACCCCTGTGGCCTAGTGTTTACACCTCGGCCACAGGTGAGGGGTATGCTGTATGCGGTGAGTGGCGCAAGGCACACGCACATTAGTGTGCCTTACAGGGCAGACATTTTTGTTTTGCATTGGCGCCTTTCTCCCTCCACACATTTTGTAACTGCTGCGCAGATGCTACCCACTTTCTTTCTGGCTGGACAAAAAAATCTATGCCATGGCACGATCCCCCCCCCCACCCCCGATCCCTTTTTTTTTTGTTTCAACCTGTGCGAACGCTAGTGGCCATAGCATGCTCAATTCTTGCACGAACTTTCCACAAGACAGCATGCTATTGGTGTCTTGTGGAAAGGTTGTGCGAAGAGTAAGTTTGGAGAGTAAAGATGCGGCACCAAGAAGCAAGCCGTTAGCCATACATCCACTAGCGTTCGCACAGGTTGAAGGGGGGGGGGATCGTGGCATGGCATAGACTTGTTTTGTTCTTTTCAGCCAGAAAGAAAGTAGGTAGCAGTCTGCCCTGTAAGGCACACTAACATGTGTGTACCTTGCACCACTGCAATCGTGTACAGCATCCCCCTCACCTGTGGCCGAGTGTTCGTGGGACAATCAGGGCGGTGTGTAAACGTGGGCTTCAGGGAGCACCAAAATGCACTGTTTGCGCCTCGCATTTCGCAATGCATTGTCATGACTGCGGGTGCACTGCAGAATTCTCTCGGACCGAGATTCTTTTTCGCCACACAAACCAATTGACGCATGAAATTTGCGAGGCCTATAAAATACAGAAAGCAGGACCAGGTTGCATTAGTCTGCCTGCAATAGTCCTTCCAAGAAGAAATTTCCTTTTAGACCACACAAAATCGGACAGCGGAGCAGCGCGATGGTTTTTATTTTTGTTAATTCATTATTGTTTAGTATCACCTGATCTACCACGAGTGCATGTCATAAATTGTTCACTGCCTTCCAGGATACATGCGCAGTTCAACTGTTCATAAACTCGTTCATTCAATAAACTTACCAGTAGAAAGTCCGCACTTGTGGTGTGTCTACGTCCCCTACGCTTTCAGGACACTGTTCCTTATTTACCATGAATAAGAGGCCTATCACATGGCTTTCTATTATTGTATGGGGTTCATGGTATTCTTATTAGTATTGAAATGCAGTCCATATTTTTCTGTTATTTCTTTTTTTGCCTTACAATATGCTGATAAGCCTTCGTTTGTAGTGAAAGTGGCACTGCCTTTGTTTTTGATGAGTTGGCTTGGTAAGTCTATCGACAGAATAATGATAACGGGGGCCAAGCAGCCATGATGTAGGTGTGTATTGGGGGGAAAACGTTGTACAAATGTAAGAAGGTCTGTACGAACAATGCAACTTATTGTAGCCAGCTTTATATTTCAAAAGTGGTTGAAAAGGCCAAAATGTAGGCAGTTAACTGCAGGTTTGCACTCACTCCTGTGAAAGCAGAATGATAGGCTGCTTTCACAATTGCGAAGCTGCAGGTGCAAACATTGCTGAGGGTTACGCTTTTGGTTACCACAAAACTAGGTCTTTAAAAACTAGGTTGTCAGTCCCTTTAACGCAAAATGTGAAGGTCTGAAAATATCATGTCGGTATGCATTTAAGCTGTTTTGTGCAACACGTATGTAGATCTGACTTTCCTGCACTCTAATGTCACAACCGCTAATTATGCATTGGGAATTTGCATGGGAGTAGAATTGGTGCGCTTACAATGATAGTGAAAGCTTGGAGAGGGTAGTTACTATGAAACATAGTTACTGTGCTAAGGGTTATGAATACACAACATGAGAATGCACAGAGACAAGAGCCTGATGTACTTCGTGCTTGTGTTTCTTCAGTAACGCTTAGGTGTTGTAGGAGCACATTTACAATTAAAGGGCATTGCGTCACAAACCTCTTCCAGCAAAAATGTTTTGCTTTGCACTCACTAACATTCACGTCACTTGGCAATAAATTATATTCTGGTAGTATTGGGTAGATTTTTCAACTTGAAAACATTGCCGCATACAATGCTCATTTCCACATCTCTGGCAATTTTGTCTTTGCAGCGCAAGCACCTCCTGCAAATAGGAGGGAAGTCACTGCGCGAGGTGGCATCGTATGCCATGAAGGCTGTAATGGCGCCCACCCGTCCAAGTGCTTTACAGCCTTCATAGCAGGAAGGGGAAGAGGGCATTCATCAATTTGAAGTTATGCCGGATAGTCACAGGTAAAGCTTCCTCAGTCATCCTTTTGCATTGTTGAAGTATTGTGTGTACAGCCGAACTCCTCTACAGCGAAATGGCTTGCATAACAAGAGGTTGTCCTTGCCAAAATCGTGTCTTTCATATAAATTGTCAACTTCTACAACGAAGAAATTTGGGCGTCCCTGTTGGCTGATTTCATTTTTACAATGAAAGCCACATACTCAGTCACCACTGCCCTTGCAGAAATTG